>NC_091554.1:14032905-14035405 GCF_042767895.1 Penaeus vannamei
TTTGTACTGAAAATCTGAAATCGGCCGCCCCACCCCCCTTCAAATCGTGATGCTGGGTTTGCGCATGCGCACTACGGTCACGTGACCTCACCCGCCACTCGCAAGCTCCTACCTGAACCTCCGCCCCCCTTCTCCATCACCAGCCACCTCGCCCGCCTCCCTCCTTCGCTGAGCTCGCGCGCTGCCCTCGCCTCTGCCTACCGCGCCACCCACTCCTCGCCTGCCCACCCCTCGCCCTGAACATCTGCCCGTGGTTGGGTTGTTCCAGCTATTCATTAACGAGGACCTGTGTAAAAACACGAGGTAAGGAAGAACCAAAAGAAGTTGAGGGAGGCGAAGGGGCAGATAGCTTACTTTAGCTACTGCAAACTCGTGATCAGAAACCGCGCTACGCCGAGGGCAGAGGATCCCATGAACTGTATTCCTGAACACGAATCTACATCTACTGACGCCTCTAATCCTGTAGCTACTCCTGCCCTGAGTGCCGATCCTCATGCTGCCATGCCTCAGGCTGCTACTCTTCCTGAGAATCATGACGTCACTGCTCGTGCCTCTGCTGGAGCTGACCCCACAGCGCCTTCAGAGCATGAGCCGAAAGATACCCACGCCAGCCTGAACACGAACCAGACGACGTTCCCCGACCCGGTCGCCAGCAGCCAGACGTCGTGATCGACCATGACCAAACCAGCAGCGGACCGCAGCACTCGCTACAAAAGGACCCCGAACTTCTACCAAGGCCAAAGTAGGAAGGCAAGTTATTTAAATATCTATCACACACACACACACACAGACCTATAACACTGAGAGCAGTGTTATAGGGTATAGCAGTAAAAGATGCCTTTCCATGTTAGGATTTAATATCAATAGTATGCCAGAAAACCTTGAAGAATTTATCAGCATTAATGTTGCTCCTCTGCAGTTCTCTTTTGATTTTATATGTTTGAGTGAAACAAAGTTCTCCAATGATATCGAACATTTGTATGAAATGTAGAATCAAAATAGATCTTGTATCAATGTATCACGCCGGAAAGGAGGTTTAGCTATTTTTATTGACAGCATACATAAGGCAGTCATAAGATCTGACTTGACAGTAAAAGAGGAATACATGGAATCTCTCTTTATGGAAATTCAAGAATCAGGAGGTAATAAGAGTATAGTAGGAACTATATACAGACGACCCAAAACATATTTCAGGTTATTTTTTGACAACCTCATCAACATCTTAGACATTGCAAGCCCAGAGAGGAAAAGGGTCTACATTACTGGAGACTTTAATATTAATTTAATCATTCAAAAGGATGCACCAGCAATAGAACTGACAAACATATTTGCGGAAAAAGCATTCTACAACGTAATGACCAAGCCTACTCGAGTTACAAGTAAATCAGCATCACTTATTGATCACGTGTGGACCAACGATATTTCTAATGCTATAGAAAATGACATTATTCACTCGAAAACTTCAGATCATTTTCCAGTATTTGCACTTTTTCATTCGAGTCATGTCAAGCCAAGCAATGTCAACAGAATTGAAATCCAGTACAGGGACTTTTTCAGACGAACAGGTATCCTCCTTTCTTAATCAGCTACAAGAATTTACATGGGAATCTGTTTATGTATCTCGGGACCCCAATGTTAGTATGGACAACTTTTTGAAAACATTATTCAGTTTATTTGAAGAACAAAATCCTTTAAGAGCTAAAATCGTAAGAACTAAATAACTAGATAAACCATATATAACAACTTGTATTAAAAATCTAATATCAGAAAAAAATAAGCTGCAATGAAAGTATGCCAAACAACCCATTAAGTACGGGAGAGACCTAGAGAAGAATTTGTAATCAGCTACTAACACATTACGTAATGCTAAGGCAAATTATTATAAACAAACAGAAAAGATACCAAAGACTTCAGGTAACTTCAAAGATTATTTTCATGGTTACGAATCTGTAAGTGTATAGAGTTCTCTGAGATAACCCCATCAGAAATAATATCTATTGTAAAAAAATTAGAAATGGGTCCCTGGTCCAGATGACTTTCCGTCAACGTTACTTAAAAAAGACATCATAGACATCATAGACAAATGATATTGCGCCTGTCCTGACCTATATATATATAACTTCTCATTCTCAACAGGTACTTTTCCAAATATCTGAAAAGTTGCAAAAGTAATCCCGGTATTCAAAGGCGGAGACAGAATGCATGTTCAGAATTACCGTCTAATTTCTTTGCTTTCTGTTTTCAGCAAAATCCTTGAAAGACTTGCTTCTAAAAGACGATGATCATTGTCAGCGCAGCCAAATGCTAACAAATGCACAATTTGGCTTTTGCAAAGGAAAATCAACAGAGACAGCACTTCTACACTTCACAAATCATATTCTACATTGTTTTGATAAAAGAGAATTCATGATAGGCATATTCTTAGATCTTAGTAAAGCCTTTGATACCGTGGATCATGATATTCTGTTGACAAAACTACACTATTATGGAATCAGAAGAA
>NC_091554.1:14042905-14047905 GCF_042767895.1 Penaeus vannamei
GGCACACACACACACACACACACACACACACACACACACACACACACACACACACACACACACACACACACACACACACACACACACACACACACACACACACACACACACACACACACACACACACACACACGACCCAAGGAAGCTGGTGTAACTAACAAAGATATTTATATGTTTGTACATTCCAGCGCACCACAATATCATAAAGAAGCCGGGACGAGCAGAGAACAAAATGTAAATCAGACGAAAATACACAACCTTCTGCCGTTCCCGACCGTCATAATGGCGTCCAACAAAAAGCACAATGTGTGTCAACATGTTTACTTTACTTTTTGCAATTATTTAATTTTTATGTAGCTTGCCGATGCTCATACACTGCTACAATGAGCACAGTGTGTTATTTCTTCTTTGTTTACTTTTCATGTAGTTTGATAAAACTGCTACACTCACTTGCGCTTTAATCGATCGATTCCCAAGACGAAACGCAGGAAACTTGGCTAATTCAGAGAATAACTGTCAAATTAGGCCTTGGTATTTCGTACTAATAAGCGGCATTCCATTCCGAAATGTCCTGGCACTCACTCTACATCTACAGCATGCCTAGACGACCGGTATTCTCCCGTTGACACTCGAGAAATTGACGTCCCTTTAGCCCTGGCACTACAGCACTACAAGATGGAGTGCCAGACAGGCGACCTCTCTGAATTCACACTCCGACGACCTACAACAGAAGCACTGAGATGGGGCGAACCTAACGCAGCATCATAACCTGGTGATGTATTATTTGACTTTTTTGAAGAGCTAATGTTTCTGGTGTTGTTAGGGAGGTCAGCTCTGTGAGGCGCTGGTGTACTTTACAGCCACCGCGTTGGCACCGTACCCACGGTTCTAAGGGGCCATGGTCCTGCCCTTCTAATCATGAACTTAATGCATTCTGTATTCAGGCAATCGACGGTGAATAGAAAGCACCAACTATTAGGAAGCAAAACAAGGAAAGTGAACATCGCAATATTCACATGACCATAAAGCGAAAAGAAAGAAAGAATGTAATAAAAAAGAAAATACAGAAAACAACCAAACATTAGTGGACCCAGTCTTTCTCGATCTCCTCCCCCCCATCTCCCCTCCTATCCCCCTCATCCCGTCAACCATCCCCCTTCACCCTCTCTCCCCCTTGCCCCTCCCCCCACCCCCTCTCCCTCTACGGCGCCCTCGAGTAAAGGGTTATGGGAAAACAAGCAAAACACAATACATTGTCTCGCTCTGGGCTAAAGCACGGGGTTTCCTTTCGATAAATTTAGGCAAATGGCTCGCCTCTTGTCTTATATTTTTGGAGGACATTCCACCAGCGCGCGCGTGTGTGTGCCTTGTCTTGCCGCATAACACTTAAGTGGGCGATGGTGCGGGGCTGCAATTATGGGAAGAATGGCGGGGGGAGGGGGGAGGGAGGGAGGGGGTAGTAAGTGACATTGGAAAACGACTGTTCTCAGCGGTGCGACGGTGTATGGTGGCGTCACTATCTCACTGTCACTGACAATGAAGTTAGCGGGAAAGGAAGAGAGAGACGAGGAGAGGAAGAGGGATATGGTGTGTCGATTTTTTTTTTTTTACTTAAGTAGAACAGAAAATGTGGTAAAATGATGATTAGGATGATGATGTTGATAGTGATATTCATGGAAATAATACTGATGGAGGTGATAACGATAGTGATGAAGATAATATTAGTAAGAATGATGACATCGAAGAAGAAAGTGATGAAGGAAAATAATAAGGGTGATGATAATAACGCTGTTATTGTAGTGATCACAATGATGACTGTCATTGTGATGAAGGTAAACAAGTGATAATTATGGTGAGGTTGGGAATGAGGATCAATATCGTAATAGGCAAAATAGTGAACAAATGATAGTGCCGGCAATGGTGATGATGATGAGGGCTATTTCAACGACGCCTTCTTAAAGATAACAAAAGATCTCTTGTAAGGTCTGAACTTTGGAGCTTCATAGAAATAAAAATATATCGAGTTGTTGCCTTGTTGTTGGAAATTTCGAAGCAGATCAGCTTCTCAAAAATATAAAAGAAAAAGAAAAAAGGAGAAAGAGAAGAAAGGATGTAAAAGAAGCATGAAGAGAAATCATAGTAAAATAATGATAATGAATATATAAATAAAAATAAGCGAAAAAGAGGCTAAATGGCATACACACGAACGGACGAATAACAATAAAACAAAACAACAAATATGGCAACAACATTAAACAACATCCAATTTAACAAACACAAAATTTCACCCTGATTGATAAACCCGGCACATTGCTATCTTATTTTTGGCTTTTTTAATCAGCGCAAGAGATTCCACCGACGGCGAGCCACCCGGTCGGAGGTTCAGCGTCGGCTCAGCCAGGAGAGCAGCGCACGTGGCCCTCCGCTCACGTGGCCCCGACGGCAACTGGGGAGATGCTGCTCTGTCGAAGCGAGGTGAATGTCGCCTGATTAAGCTATAAATAATTTCGGCTGGAAGACACTTTCAATATTTTACGATCTTTGTGGTTGATTTTGTGATCGATATTATTGTTTTGTTATTTCCTTCGCTTAGGATGTTATGTTTTTGGTAGCGTTGGTTAGTTGGTTAATTAGTTTGTTGGTTAGCAGGATAACTTAAACAGTTATAAACAAACAGACTATATATAAATATATATATAACCAAATGTGTGTGTCTTAGCTTGCCATTAAAATTGGTGGTGATCCTGCTCATGATCCAGATCCTGCACAGAAAGTTAAAAACATACCTTTATGCTTTTTTTCTTTCTTTTTCTCTCTCTCTTTTTTTTTCTTTTTTTTTCTTTTTACCCAGAGGTGTGTCCAATTTAGATACCATTATGTTTTGGTGGCGATCCGGATTCAGCGCAGGATAATTGAAAAGGCTAAGGACGGAATTTCTATGAATTTTCTACCAGAGGTGTGTCTTCTCTCGATGCCATTAGGTTTGATGTATATTCGGATCCTGATGCGGAACCAGGATGGGTAATAGGATAACTAAAAAGAAGAAGAAGAAGAAGAAGAAGAAGAAGAAGAAGAAGAAGAAGAAGAAGAAGAAGAAGAAGAAGAAGAAGAAGAAGAAGAAGAAAAGAAAAAAAAGACAAAAAATAAGAAAGAAAGAAAGAAAGAAAGAAAGAAAGAAAGAAAGAAAGAAAAAGAAAGAAAAAAATATACATACATACATATATATATATATATATATATATATATATATATTTATATATATATAAACAATTCTATGATTTTTTTCGTCTTCGTCCGACTTAGATGCCATTAGATTTTGATGGTAATTTTGTGGGTCTATCATTATTATTATTTGTGTTAGTATTACCATTATGATTAATTAATAATAACGATAAGGATCATGATAATAATGACAATTGATATTGTTAATATTGTTATTATTACCATTCTTGTTATCACTAATAATTGTTATCATTGTTATTATTACTAATGTTATCAAGAGTGTACTTGTCATTATTGTTATTATCATTATCATTATCATTTTCATTATTTTTCTTATTATCATTATTATTGCTATTATTATTACTATTAACAGTTTCATTATCATTATTATTAGTATTATTGTCATAATTATTACCATCATTATTGTTATTGTCATTATTACTACTATTTTATTACTATTATTACCATTCTTATTTTTTATATTATTATTACCATTACTGTCATCTTCATCATTATTGTTGTTATTATCGTTATTATTATCATGATTATTATTTTTGTTATCATTATTGTTAATATTATTATTATCCTTATCATTGTCATCATTATCATTATTATTATCATCATTATTATTCCTATGATTATTATTATTATCATCATCATCATTATTACTATCATTATAATTATTGTTATTGTTATTGTTATTATTATTATTATTATTATTATTATTATTATTATTATTATTATTATTATTATTATTATTATTATTATTATTACAATTATTGTTATTATTATTATCATTATTATTGTTGTTGTTGTTATTATTGTTATTATTATTATTATATTATTATTGATATATTATTATGATAATTATCATTATTATAATTAACATTATTATTATTTTCATGACTATCATCATTGGTATTATATTGTTTATAATTACGATAATAAAGATAACAAGATAATTATCATGATAATCATCGTTGTTATTGTTATCATTATTGTTGTTGTGGTTGTTTTTGTTTTGTTGTTGTTATCTTTCTTGGTATTAGTCTCATTATCATTATCATCATTATTATTATTACTATTGTTATCATTATTATTATTATCATTATTATCATAATCATTATCATTATCATTATTATGATTATCTTTGTAATAATCGTCATTTTCATTGTCTTTATCGGTATTATTATTTTCATCATTATAGTTGTTATTATCACCATTGTCATCATGATCATTTTAGTAATAATTTTTATTACTGTTGTTTATATGTCTAGTGACTATTATGACTCTGATTATAGTTATGATTATTTGCTATTATCTTATTTATTGTTATCAGTATTATCATTCTAAATTTGGTTATTTTTATCATTAGATATATTATAATAATTATTGCTGTTCTTCTTTTTATTTTTATCATCACTATTATTATCATTATTATTCTTATAATGATGATTATTATCATTATTATCCTTATCGTTATCTTTATTTTCGTTATCCTATTACTACTGTTTTTTTTATATCATCATCATCATCATTATCATATTTATATCGTCATCATCACTGCTATTATAAACAATATCATAATCATATTATAATTGTCATGGTCATGATTATTCTCATTATATGTTGTTATAATTATTATTTTTATTGCCATTATCTATTATTATAATAATTATTTTTATTATCATCATTATCTTATCGTCATCATTATACTAATTATTATTATATTGAATATCATTATTTTTCTTATAATTTCCATCTTTGTCATTATCATC
>NC_091554.1:14067905-14070405 GCF_042767895.1 Penaeus vannamei
CGGACAGCTTTCATATTTTGAATGTAGAAATAACTTCAGGACATATGAAGTGATATTGGTATCAGGAATCCTCTGGTTTTGTTCGTATTGTAACTGATGACTACGATTTATGATAGATCCTTCGTTGTATTTCTGAATTCCAGTTTTGCGATAGATACAAAAACGTCAAATAATGCTAATATTCATGTTGCTGCTGCTGATGAAGATTACAATGATTACGATGTTAATAATGATAATCATAATGATAACAGGAATATAATCGAGAATAGAATAATAACAGTGATGATAATAGTACCAATAATAATAATGAAGATAAAGAATAACAATAAAAACAATAATACTACCAGTAACTATGATAACAACAATAACAATAACAATGGTAAAGACAATAACAACAGGCAAAAAGAAAGCAACATACAACAAACACACGCATTCAGGTACACACACACACACACACACACACACACACACAAACACAAACACACACAAACACACACACACACGCAAACAGCAAAAGCAATAATAGTGATGATGATGATGATAATAATAATAATGATGGTGATAAAAATAATAATCATAATGATAATTGTAACAGTAGTAGTAATGAAAATGATAATAATAATAGTCGTTTTAGTAGTAGTAATAATAGTAATGATAATGATAATGATAATAATAATAATAATGATAAAAAAATAATAATTATTATAATTATAATTATAATATTGATAATAACAGTAGTTGTAGTAATTATAATAATGATAATAATAATATCAATAATGATAATATTAATAATAATGATAATAATAATAATAATAATAATGATAATGATAATAATAATGATAATAATAATAATAATAATAATAATAATAATAATAATAATAATAATAATGATAATAATAATAATAATAATAATAATAATAATAATGATAATAATAATAATAATGATAATAATAATAATAATAATGATAAAAAAAAATAATAATGATAATAATAATAATGATTATAACAATAACCATAATAAAAATTATAATAACAATAGTAATGGAAATAACAACGATAGTGATATTAACAATGGTATTGATACTAATGATAATAATATTGACAATAATATAGATAATGTTAACAATAACCATGGCAACAATAATGATAATAATGATAATGATTATAGCAATAATGATCATGATGATGATACTAATAATAATAATAATAATAACAATGATGATAATAATAATAATAATAATAATAATAATAATAATAATGATAGTGCTAACAATAAAAATAATAATGATACTATCATTACTTACTACTTCTACTGAAAATAATAATGATGATAATCGAAATAAAGATGATAAAAATAATGATAATGATAATAATGATAATAACAACACAACGAAAAAAATACAGTAATAATGATAACAATAATAATAATGATGATGGTGATGATAATGGTAATAAAAATAATAATGATAACAAATATGATAACAAAATAATAAAGAGATAATGACAAGAACAACAACAACGATAATCATAGAAATTATATTGAACATAATAGTATTGACATTTATGATAACAATGATAATGATAGTAATAATGATAATGTTACTAATAACATTTATAAAAACAATGATGATGATAACGCCAATAATGTCGACATAATACTACTATTGCTATTACTGCTATTCCAAATGATAATAATAACAATAATGATACTACTACTACTACTAGTATTAATACTATCAATATTAATTATAATAATAGTAATAATAGTATAATAATGAGAATAATAGTAGTGATAATAATAACCATTATATTAAAATCAATTATGATGAAAATAATGATGAACAAATAGCAATGATAAATGGACGTGCAAATTAAGAATCAAAAACCTTATCAGAGAAATCAAGCAAAACCAACGACAGTCATCCTTGTAATCCGAACCTTGAACGCTGCTGTAACGGACTGTTTCCGTTCGTGGAGAAGCATTTTATCAAACCGTATTTTCGTACCTTTTCCGTACTCTTGGTGCGAATATATTGCCTCTCTTTCTCACTTTACGACCTATCTTGAAACAGATAATGCTGCCATTTCACCTCATTTTCTTTCGGGGTGTAACTTTCTCTTACGGAGTTAAGGGGTGTCTCCTTTATATTTGTTTTTTGATTTTAAGGGTACGTTTTGTTTTCTTTTTTCACGACGTATGACGATTTCAAAAGAATGAAAAGGAGAAAATCATAAACAGCCATAGTAATGAAACCAAAGATCAAATCCGTAAAGCTTTAAACGAAAATAGATCGATATAGGGAGGTTAAATTAAACATAATTAATATTCTTTTGCATTTTTCATGATATGTTTATTTTCACACGTTCTTTCATTGATGAATGACTCTAATGATTCATTCCAGAAGCTGATACCATATAAGCTTATGTTTTGCTTCTCTCATGTCACTTAGTCGTTATTTTTTCCACAATAACAATACTTTTTAAGTGACTTAAGATAACA
>NC_091554.1:14110405-14112399 GCF_042767895.1 Penaeus vannamei
AAAGAAGAGAAAGGAGAGATAGATAGATAAGAGAGAGAGAGAGAGAGAGAGAGAGAGAGAGAGAGAGAGAGAGAGAGAGAGAGAGAGAGAGAGAGAGAGAGAGAGAGAGAGAGAGAGAGAGGAGGGGGGAGAGAAAGAGAGAGAGAGAGAGAGGGGGGGGAGAGAAAGAGAGAAGAAAGAAAGAAAGAAAGAAAGAGAGACATAGAAGGGAAGAAGTGCACAAATAAGACAAAATCAATGAAGCAAGTCAAGATTCTCCCTGACTGTTTTCTCGCTGTTTTCCTGAGACAGACTGGTGATCGGGACCACTTTTTCCCAATGCAATAAGCAGGAGATCCTTTAGGTCTAGAAATTAATGTTAGTGATCGACAAACACATGTACGTATTTATGATTATGATAATTACGATAACTTTTATGATAATTCATCTTTATTATTATTATTATTATTATTATTATTATTATTATTATTATTATTATTATTGTTACTATCTTTGTTATTATCATTATTATTATTATTGTTATTATTATCATTATTATTATTATTGTTACTGTAATTACTGCTATTATCATCATCGTCATTATTATTATTAACATTATAATTATTATCATTATTATTATCATTATCATCACCATCATTATCATCCTCATTAGTATTATCACTTACATTATTATTATTATTATTATTATTACCATTATCATTATTGTAATCATTGTTATCTTGATCATCATGATAATCGTCATCACCGTCATCATTACTATCATTATTATCATTATTGTAGTTATAACTATTATCATTATAATCATTATTGTTATCATTTTGTTCTCGCTATCATCATTATTATTGTTGTTATTATCATCGTTATCATTATTGTCTTATTGTTATTATTACTATCGTTATTATTTTCAAATTCATTATTGTAGTTATTGTCATTATTGTTATCATCATCATCATTTTCATTAAAACTATCATCATCAGTATCATTATCTTTATTTTTGTTTTCATGATTAGCAGTATTTTTATTATTATTGGCATAATGATGATAATAATGATAATAGTAATTATATTAATGATAATAGGGATTACTATCAGTATTATTATTATCATTATCATTATTATATTTATCATTATTATTATTATTATTATTATTATTATTATTATTATTATTATTGTTGTTATCATTATCATTATTATTATCATGATTGTTATCATTATCATTATTATAATTTCATTTATTAGTATCACCAACTGTATCGTTATAACATCATCCTTATCTTTATCATTGTTTTCATTATTCATTAATAATTATAATAACTACAATGCTATGGTTGTTATTACCATTAAAACTGTCATTATCATCATCAGTGTTATTATTTTCATTATTGTTTTTATCATTGTTTCATTATTATTAATATTGATAATAATAATAATAATAATAACAACAAAAACAAGAAGAAGAACAATAGTAATAGCAATGATAATAATGATAAAAATTAAAGTAATGATAATAACAATAACAATATAACTAATGATAATAATGATAATAACAAAAATGATAATGATTATAATTAATGTCATCATAATTGTTATCATTAAAATTATCATTATGATCATCAGCATATTCATCATCATTATCATTGCTGTTATTATCGTTATTATTATCTTTATTAATAAAATTGTTATCATCATTATTATTGTCCTTAGGAAAATAATAATGAATATTATTGTTTGTTATTGCTATGATGATTACTATTGATAATCATTATAACCGTTATCACCCTTATTATCTTCATTATCAATATCATCATCATTAACAACATTATCGTTATTATTATTATCGTTATTATCATTGCTATCATTGTTATTATTAAGATATTTTTTCTTTTTTGTTTTCTTTATTGTTGTTGTTATCTTTGTTATTTGTATAACCATTATCATTATTATTGTTGTCATCATCATCCTTATTATCATTATTCTAATCATTTTTATTCTTCT
>NC_091554.1:14140399-14142899 GCF_042767895.1 Penaeus vannamei
TTATGAGGATAATAATAACACCAACAACAGCAATGGTCTTATTGAAATTTCGTGATAAGGATACTAATCTGACAACACCAAGAATAATTGCAATAGCGTTAGTTCTCTAACAAAGGTCAAAATGACTAATGATAACAATTATAATACTTACGACAAGAATATTAATACTTATGATAACAGGGATAGTGATGATAATAAAGAAAGAAAGTAGTAATACAAGATGACCATAATGATAATGATAAAAATCATAATGAATACTTAATGATAGCACGACCTGCAATAAAATCCCTCATCCCGTGATTTAATATGAATACCCCCCTCCCCATATGCCAATGACCCCCTCCCCCATCAGACAGGTACCACAGGTGTGTCCTCGCGTGTGTTCCTCTCCGTCCTTCCTCTCGGGCGAGGCGAGAGGCGAGAGGCGAGCGTGCATGCGCCGTCCTCCTCCCTCTCGTCTGCGCTTTGTTCCAGTGACGAAATTGCACGCTTTTGGGATCTGAAAATCGTCCTTGATTGAGCCATTCGTGCCGCAGCTGCAGCCGACATGCCGATATTGTACCATCGAGTCAATACAGAGAGGGAGGGGCGGGGGGAGGAGGAGGGGGGGGAGAGAATTCAATTTGCTGTTCTTATCGCGAGGTGGGGGAGGATAGGGAGGTGGGGGGAGGGGGTGGGGAGGGAAGGGAGGGGCGAGGCTGTCGATGCAAATTGAGCAGCGAAGTAAGTGGGATGTGCGTGGAGAGGTGGATAGAGCGTGGATAGGGGTTGGGGTGGGGTTGGAGTGGTTCGAGGCGTGAAGTGGAGTTTGAATGAGTGGGGGGTAGAATACAGGGTCGAGCGGAGGTGGATAGGAGGGTGGACAAGAGGGTGGATAGGGACTGAGGTGAGGTCTGAGTGGGTAGGGATGGGATAAAGTATGAAGTGGAGTTTGAGTGGGTTGAGTAGGGCGTGGATAGGGACCGGGGTGTGTTTTGAGTGGATAGAGTGGGATGGAGGGTTTGAGGTGGAGGGACTAGGGGAGTTCTAAGGATAGAAGAGTTAGGGTGAGGTTTGGGTCAAAGAGGGAGTGGGGTGGAGTGAAAATAGACATTGTGGCAATGAGGGCGTGAGAAGGGGAGTTGCAGTAAGCGTCCTTCAGAAAAGTGGGCGTGTGATAAGGTATTCTTTGGGTGAAGCTTGATACCCTTACCGTCGACATGTTGCAAAAAGAGCAAATAATTCCCTGCCACGCCCGCGCCCCTTTGCCCGCCTGCGCTTGCAAGCCTAATGAGCCGCGCTCTTGTGGGCGCAGAGAAGACGGAGGAAGAATCCGGGAATTAGAAGGCGGAGTTTTAATGCCTAGGGGACAGGTGGGTGTCTGGCTCCGTGAAGCTAATCTTGCAAAATGTTGAGAGCTCCATCTGTAGGTGAGTAATCGAACTTCAAGAATTGAAAAAAATACATCTAATATTAATGATAACAATACATCTAATTCAAATACAGCCAAGAAAACAGAAAATGACCTCAAAAATACATGTAATGATGCTAATACACAAGGTAATTTTTCGCTAATTCTATTTGATATTTATTCCTTTTCTCATTATCAACAAGAGTAAATTGGTCTAAACATTCTCCTTGCTCCCGGTGCTTCTCTCTTTCACAAACACCTATAGCGTAGTAAGCCAGGATTAGCCAGTCATGGTCCATTGCGATTAGCCAATCATCGTTCACTATAACAGGACATTCAGCTGTGTGATTCGTTAACCAGTCTACAAACCATCAGGTAAATGAACAGAATTTCACCTCTCAGTGTACACTTTTCAGCCGTTCAGCTTCTTTACTTCTGGTACATCAATATTCCTTGCCACAATGTTAAACAGTTAATAATGCCTCGTGTCTAAATAATGTTCCAGTGTTATATATTTCTCGGAATTGTGTAAATATTAATTTCATTCGTCCTCCTTCGTCTTCAGCATCAGCTCTCTCTGGCATTGCGTTGGCTTAAATATTTTACGTAAATGAGTTTGCTTCAGTGTTCTTACCGCAACACGGCATAAAAGTTTTATGCTCAAGTTTATTCACAAATAACTCTTATGCTGTGCTTTCAATGGGTTCAAAAAATCCTGAAAAAATATATAACTGATACGTTATGCGAATGAAATAAGAACTGTATAAAAGTTGGATTGGATGGGAGCGCAAGAGAGACACCCGAGTCCGCTCCATTTTCTCCCTCTGTTTCACAACTATTTCAAGGCCTGAGTCCGCAGAGCCGTTATAACGATTTCAAGCATCCTCTCTTCTTCCTCTCTTCCTCCTCCTCCTCCTCCTCCTCCTCTTCCTGCTCCTCCTCTTTCAAAAATATACGAAAATGTGTTTACGTACCCGTAGGAATGTGTTGGAAAGAGATTTTGAAATGCATTTTTACAGCAAATAATTCGAATGACTTTCCCGTTCAGTGGCTGGGAAAAGGTGAAGTGGTATTCCGGTTGGCCGAGTGTTTACCTTGGCTGATGGAGAC
>NC_091554.1:14222899-14225399 GCF_042767895.1 Penaeus vannamei
TAGATAGATATATATGTAAACACACACACACACACACAAACACACACACAGATATATATATATATTATATATATATACATATATATATATATACATATATATATATATATATATATATATATATATATATATATATATATATGTATGTGTGTGTGTGTCTCTGTATGTGTATGTGTGTCAATATATATATATATATATATATATATATATATATATATATATATATATATATATATATGTATGTATATATATCTATACATACATATATACATGTATATATATATATATATATATATATATATATATATATATATATATATATATATATATATATATCAGATTCAAGTCACGTTCATAGTGTGTGTGTGGAGAGCAGGTTGGAAGAATATAAATATGAGTGGTTGTTTGTTTGTTTGTTTGTGTGTGTGTGTATGCTTGTGTTTGTGTATGTTTGTGTGTGTGTGCATGTGTGTAATTAACACACACACAAATAGAAAGTGAGAGAGACTGATTAATCAGAAAACCCAAAGGAACAGGGAAAGAATAGAAGAAAATTGCAAGTCTTGCCTCGTTAGTCCCATTCTCAAAATGTTCATTAGCAGACAGTTTAAAAAAAACGTCTCCTGTTATTAAACGAATTATATCTGCCTGTCTTGTAATAATGTGATCCAAATTTGTTTGGAATTTAATTAATAATGCCATTTATAACGAGATTCAAGGCTTTGCGTTTCATTGTACAATAGCATCTGCGTTTTATTCAGTGGTATTTTTTATCTGGCTTCTCTTGCGCACCTCTGTAATATACGTGGAAGGTTATCCCACTGGCCGGCACCACTTGTAATGCAGTGGAGATGGAATTCTCCCACTATTATTTGGTACGTGGTAGGTGCGTGGTTGAAGCGGTAAGTGCTAGTAAGGCACTAGTGAGTTCTTTGAAGGTGGTCTGGAGTTAAAGTTGTCACAACTTTACATCCTTTATTACTGGTACTTGTATAGAGGGGCAAGGCAGGGACGCCCAGGGAGGAGCGCGTCCTGCCAAGCCCACGAGGGCGAGTGGCACAGGAATTGGCATGAACAAAGTTCGTTTTTAAACAATATACAATGGAAAACATGAAAGAATTAGAATGAACACAAATATAGAAACATCAATTAACATGACCGTTTCGTGAAGAAGGAACAATGGTATGTTTCACATAAACTGGGTATGTTTTTACAATCCAAACATTGTGGTTAGGGGACAGACTGGCTGACTATTCATGAAACATAGAGCATATGAAAATTAATGAAAATATCAGTTACATTCATAGTGATTCAGAATAAGCATTTTCTAAGGAACATTTAAGTATAAACATGACATATTTATACATAAAGACAACAGAATAACAACATGGGAAATATCTGTGACCAATAAACGTTGGACTAGCGTATTCTACGGTCACTTTGTCAAAGTCATCTCGTTCGGGCACAGGGTACTTTGGAATCTTGTGAAATAAGAACACATGGCTGTTGTGGTCTGTGAGGGGAAAGCGACGATGGGAGCAGGTCACTAGAACTTTTTCATATATCAGACTTTAGTTAATGTCTGTGTCTGTCTCTCTCTGTAAGGATAATCCTCTCTGTCTGTTTGTACGGATGGCTCTGTCTCCCTCTGTCTATCTGTCTGCTTCTGTATGAAGATAAGATAATCCTCCCCCCTTTTTTTTGTACATTCATACAGATACATATACATACAAATACATTCACACAAACACACACACACTGTAACCTAGATATATCTATATCATATTACTATATTTTACATGATAATATAATCCTGACCATTGCTTCACCAGCTTATTTCTCTCTTTTTGCCACACTAGACATTCCAGTGTTGTGCTGTCTATATCCTTCCGCAAGAGCTATGTAATGATGTAACACTTGCTTGTTTGTCAACGGTTTTCACAGGCTAACTATGTAGCTTAGAGCAATCTTTAGGAGATGAGGCTGACTCCTTGTGGGGTGCCAAGGTGCAATGCCTTGCTCCAAGGAGAAGCCACACTCCAACATTACTATTCAATAAAGATGTCAAGACATCTTGAGTGTCTACCTTAAACCATAAAATCGCCATCTACCAAAGTCTTGTAGGACCAATTATTCAGGCTTCTACAGCTGGTGGCAGCGGTGGGATTGAACTCACACAACGCCTCTGCAGTTCCTTTTCCACATCAACACCACACCCTATGGAACACACAATACTTCGTCATGCTGTGATCCAGTCCTACTGAGATGTCTCCAAAGCCAGATAACCAATGCTGTCTGTCTAGCTGCCCTCCTTCTACATAGTAATAGAATAGCTACTTGCAACATCTGTTTCTGACCCCTCAGCATGTATCTCATCTGTTACTGCCAATGCTGTGCAGATTTCAGGGCCCGAGGAGGACCACATCACCAAGGACGCGGACCACTCAAAACACTTCCTCACCGAGACAAGTTCTTCGCCAAGTGGATTCCTCCATGTAGC
>NC_091554.1:14247899-14250399 GCF_042767895.1 Penaeus vannamei
TCCCTCCCTACCTCCACTCTCTTTCGAACAGTGGCTAAAGCACAAACACACACACACACACACACACACACACACACACACACGAAAAGAGAGAGAGAGAGAGAGAGAGAGAGAGAGAGAGAGAGAGAGAGAGAGAGGGAGAGAGAGTAAAAGAGAGAGAGTGAGAGAGAGGAAAAGAGAGAGAGTGAGAGAGAGAGAGAGAGAGAAAGAGAGAGAGAGAGAGAGAGAGAGAGAGAGAGAGAGAAAGAAAGAAAGAGCGAGCGAGCGAGAGAGAGAGAGAGAGAGAGAGAGAGAGAGAGAGAGAGAGAGAGAGAGAGAGAGAGAGAGAGAGAGAGAGAGAGAGAGAGAGAGAGAGAGAGAGAGAGTAAAGAGAGAGTGTAAAGAGGGAGTAAAGAAAAAATAATCAGCAAATAACACTGTGAGATGTAAAAAGACTTTCGTTCCTTTGATTAACGTATCATAAATGGTCTTTTCGAAGCAACTTTTACTCATTCTGTCTGTCTGTCTGTCTGACACCCTCCTCCCTCGCTCTCTGCTTCAAAAGATTGCTTTCTGGGTATTACTTTGTACTCGCAACGGTTGTGGTGGTGGTGATGATGATGATGATGATGATGATGATGATGATGATGATGATGATGATGATGATGATGATGATGATGATGATGATGATGATGACGATGGCGATGACGACGATGATGATGACAATGACGATAATTATTATCTTTATTACTTTTACTATTATTATCATTATCATGATTAACATTGTTATTTTTATCATTGCTATTATCATGATCGATTTTATTAGTAGTATTATTAGTATATTTATCATTATTATCACTACAATCATTATCGGTTTATCAATTATCATTGTCATCAATATTAATATAATTATTTTCATGAACATCACCATTAGGATTAATATCATCATTATCATAATTTCATATAATATAATATAATATATGCAATCATATTTATTATCATTATGGTTTTTCATCATAATATCTATAACTATTATTACTTTTATTACTATTATTATCATCAGTGGTGGCATTATTACTATCATTATTATTTTCACTTACAGTATTAGTTATTACTATTATTATCATTATCATTGTTATTATTATCATCATTATCATTATTATCACTATCATTATTACCATTATTATCACTATCATTATTATCATTATCAACATTATTGTTATCACTATCATTAGTATTAGTAGTATCATAAGTATCATTATTATTATCACTATCATTACTATCATCATCATTATTAGCATCATTAACATTATTACTATCATTATCACTATTGTTATCGTTATTTCATTATTATTACAGCTATGGGAATAATAACGATATTAATGATAATAATAAAAATAACTATGATAGCAATATCAATAACAGTAATAATGATAATGATATTAATGGTAATAACTATTAATATCTTCATTGATATTGTTATAATATTATTATTATCATTATCACTTTCGTCATATCATCATTACCGATATTATTTTAGTCTTATCATTATTATCATTATTATGAATAATCTTGTTACTACTACTATATGTATAGTTTTATCTTTATTTTCTTTATACCAATTCTTTAAAATTCCGGTATCTCCATTAGAATTACCATTCTATGGATATGATTGCAAAGCATGTCAGTCAAGCAATAAGGACAAAGCAAGTGAATTTAAATGGCCATTGAACCTAAAAACACAGAAGCGTCCTTCCCTTTTAATTACCTAACATTTTTCCTTTCCATAAAACTTCATCTCTACTGTAATTGCAAAATACTCCGCTCACTCCTCGATATACTTGGAACTGTCCCTTTCGACCAATTCCGGTACTATATACACTTGCCAAAATTAAATAAACAAATAAATCTTTTCTATGAACAACGGCCTGGTACTAAAACATAGCGTGTTGGTATCGCCACATTTCCCCCCAAATCTTTGCGAAATGAGAATCGGGATCCATCTGTATTACTCCGTCGCAACAATCTAATCCCAGTGGTATTAGCATTAATTTGAAAACACTTATCTATCTAAAATTCCGGGTCGAGAAGCAAGCTTTTTCTTACTGAGCACTAATACAGATCTGTGAAGAATGAGAGTTGGGATCCGTCTGGAGCAATGTTGTCCAGGCATTTTCGCCTATTGTACCCATTATTACCTTGTACTGTTGCGTATTTAGGATAATGCAAATAATCTTCTAATTATGAAAAGACTGCATGGCAGGAGTGTTGGTCAATAAATTCGAATTTAATACATGAAAAAAAAGATGATTCATAGAACATGTGATGTTTCTGTGTGTACGTGTGTGTGCGTGTGTGTGTGTGCGTGTGCGTGTGTGTGTGTGTGTGTGTGTGTGTGTGTGTGTGTGTGTGTGTGTGTGTGTGTGTGTGTGTGTGTGTGTGTGTGTGTGTGTGTGTGTGTTTGTGTGTGTGTGTGTGTGTGTTTGTGTGTGTGTGTGTGTGTGTGTGTGTGTGTGTGTGT
>NC_091554.1:14270399-14272899 GCF_042767895.1 Penaeus vannamei
AATAATTATTTACATGGTATCTTAGCTTTGCATATAAGGCAGGACATGATGTGGCTTATGGATTTGCTTATTAGTATATTAAACAAAACTTATATTGGTCGGCGCACTAAAAATCTTGACTGCATAATATTTCTATTAACAAACTGATAAAAAAAAAAAAAAAAAAAAACATGAAAAGACAACACAACTTTCAAAAGTCAGTAATATGATTTTACATCTACTGTTATTTGCCAGAGGGGCACAGTATCTTATTTTTTGTGAAATAACTTCCGCGAAAAATAATCTCCCCCCCCCCCAAAAAAAAAAAAAAGAATATCAAAATCTACTTCTAAATGATTGCCGAATTAGGGGATATAGTTGTCTGATGCGACGTAAGATATTTGAAAAAAAAAGACAACTGATAAATAAAACATACATAATGTAAAATTCTAGTTCACAAGTTGCATATACCGTCTCACTAAACTAAAGACGGTGGTTGTTACCTGCGACGAATCCCCAACTTCCATCCCTTTTGGTCTCCGAAATGGATGTAAATTGTCCTCGGCTGCCTCCTCCTTTTTTGTGCCACAACCTGCCTGCATTAATAGAAAGCCCAGGCCACTCTGAGTACTCTACAACAATCTATTGGGATTCTCCTACTTGATCTGATATGACACCCGTCCTCAACTTAAACCATTTTCCAAAAATATTTGCCAGCTAATGCTCGATCTTACACGCACCTATTTCCAATGAAAGTCCAATAATAACAATCTATCTACAAGCTGTTAAACACTAAATTTAGATCTCAAATAAAAAAATTCGACATGGGTTCGCCCTTCGAAAAAATGAATTTAGTGAAATTAAGTGGTCAGCTGATACTTGATTCAGGGGAATCATTTACCAAAAAGAAAAGGGAGCAACTTCAGAAAAGTTTCAACCTTATGTGCAATACTGCACAAAACTAAATCAGACATGAATTTCAATTGGGTATCTTAGCCTAAGACATATGTGTGGTATAAAAATATAAACTACTTACATCGTTTAAAAATATAATCATAGTGTGAGATAGGCACTTCTCTTGTAAACTGGATATCAAAGTATCAATGGTTATTGAGGATCAATATTTATTTACACCATCTACTTTACACCCCCCCCCCCCTCCTCACATTACACTGATATGCCAGCTCCAGCCGTTTCTCATTTCCTCCTCCATGGTGAACCTATTCTTCTCCACTGCAATGACTTGTCTCGATGGCCATTCGCCCATAACTGACAATCTTATTGCCAGGCAGAGGTGTCGAAGGGGAGCTACCTGGTGTCCCTTGCCAGTTTCCAGATGACTTCTGCGATCTGATAACTGCGCCACTGAAAGATCTTCGGCCAACCCAACCATTTCTGGCAGGCCGTATTGTTACTTTCTGGATAATGTTCTGGTTCAGGAGATAGCTGGTTCTGTTAACTGAACATGTCCCCCGACCACCAGTGTTGGTTCCTCCCCAAGAGTGAGTTTGCATGTTGTCTCGGTCCTGATCCTATTTGATCCATGTTGACCCTGCGTTTCTGTTGTCATTCAGTCTTCTGTCCTCTATCCAGCTTCCACCCACTCTTCTGCCATTACTGTGATCATCCTCCAAGAACCGTTTTCCTTAATATTCAAGGCCCACTGATGTTTCTTCCCTCAATTACATTGGTGTCACTATCGCTATCTTCTTCGACGTCTCTGTCATCAAAATAATTCCTCCTGAACTTGTGCTTGATTCTCCATCACTTATATCGTCATTGCAAAACCAGTCCCCCACAAAAAACTCATTGCTCCAAACAGCAATCTTCTAGTGATTTTCCCATTACGTAGGTCTTTGAGCTGATAAGCATCCCGATCTCTTTCCACCTCTATCACTTCAAATGGCCTCTCCATGTTGTCTGCAGTTTTCCGCGGATACCTCGCTCAAAAATTTCACTTCTTAAAACAAATCATGCCCCTTTGCCACATCACTCTCTGGTTCAATTTGTGTTAAGCGACTGCAGCCTGCTAAATGGGGTGGTGCTCTCCCACATATTGCCCAACACGGGATTACACCTGTGGTTCCATAAGTAGCCCTATTCAAACACTTTTTAGTGTGCTTGAGCAACAGCGGCCACCCATGAGGTTGTCTTTTACATAGAACTCTCATTATCTCTCTATTGGTTCCATGTACTTGCCCTACAACTCCATTTCCAATAGGGAGTGATGATATGCATGATTCCATATGTAGCACACAAGTTCATCATTTCTTTGTTTTTAAATTCCAATCCACCATCAGACAGCATTATTTCCGACCCTTCCAACTCTCTCTCTCTCTCTCTCTCTCTCACACACACACACACACACACACACATATGCAGTATGTATATATATAATATATATATATATACATAAATACTTACAATATATATATATACACATAAATACTTACAATATATATATACACATAAATACTTACATAATATATATATATATATACATGTAAATACTTACATAATA
>NC_091554.1:14277899-14282899 GCF_042767895.1 Penaeus vannamei
TGCGTCTGAGAAGCAGGAAATGAATCTCCTCGAATACATCTTCCCCTTCTTGAGACTCGGTGACTTCCCGTGCTGCTGGGGAGGGATGTTTTCGTGCTCGCTCAGCCTGGTGTTTTGCGTGTAAGCTGTAGCATACATGCGTGTGTGTGTGTGTGTGTGTGTGTGTGTGTGTGTGTGTGTGTGTGTGTGTGTGTGTGTGTGTGTGTGTGTGTGTGTGTGTGTGTGTCTATATATATATATATATATATATATATATATATATATATATATATATATATATATATATATATATATATATTTATCTATCCATGTATACGGTGCTCTCCTTTCTTTCTTACTCTCTCCCTCCCTCCATTCCTCTCTCTCTCTCTCTCTCGCTCTTTTTTTTTCTTTCTCTCTCTCTCTCTCTCTCAATCTTTTCTTTTGTGACGAAGAAACCCGAGAGGAGCTCTTTAAGTCTCTAAGAAAAAATGCTAGTAAATGTACGCTGACTATAACATGTGATTGGGCAGCGGTAAATAAGTCTAATGTAATATCATTTTTCTTTCACACGAGTCTGTCCCCTACATCCACGACCGGACTACTAGCTATGGGGTCTCTGGGGGTCAGCGGCCTGCAGAGACTCCCTAAAATAGTTACCGTACTACATATTAGCATTCGAAAATTACATTACCCAGGTAGCCCCTCACCATCCCCGCTAATCCGAGGCTGCCTTCATTTGCATATTCACAGGATCATCATTAGTAGAAATATGCTACAAATTAGTTTATTTGTTTTTCATTTATTATGCAATCTGGGCACATTTGCACTGAACTTTGATCTTAGATCGGCGATTGAAAATACATATTTCTAAATGCCGGTTGAGTCCATACTCTAATTAGTTTTGAAAATTTATTTATCTATTTATATATTTGTTTATTAATTTATTGGGTACGTTGGATCTACCTTACTTGATATGTGTTCTCAAAAGATCTAATGTTGTTGAACATGTTTTGAGTTATGCTTCCTTGCATTCGAGTGTTCAACTCACTGGCGTGCAAATACATGTCGATGAGCTGTCTGGAATGAAACAACCGTTCTTTGGCAGTAAAATAGGGAACAGGCTCTCCCTTTATTTAAGGTCAAATACTCTTTTCAACACCTCTCGTTTCCCAAGCCAACGAACACTGAAAAATATATGACACGTCCATATTCTGATCTCATCATCGCTAAAGAGTGCTGGAATTCTGTAGCGAAGTCCCCTCAAACCTCAAGTAATTCAGTTTTCAATTTCCTTCATTGCGTTTCGGAAACTTGTTAGTATTAGACACAAATCCGGATGGTGTATATTGAAATGGTACTGCACTATCTTCATTTTTAATCATTTAGGTCTGTGCTGCCAAGCAGATATAATACATAATGCCATCCTATATTATATATACACCATAGCTTATCTGGACTAACTCTCAGTGAGAATTAGCTCCTGTGTACAAACTCTAAATAGAGGCCGGAATTTATAAAATCAAAAATAAAAATTAAACATTAAGAAAACATTAAACTTATTGGTATTCAGAACCGGATAAAAAGAAAGAGAAAGCGGTGCAACGATTCATGTGTCTACAATTCTTCATGGACAAACAAAAGACCGTGTGCATGTTGAGTGTTACTTAACGAGGCGAAATCGTATAAAATCTAGTTTTCTTCTCTGCATCGTGTGGATCGGGAGCATCATATCCCGTACGAACAATACCATAGAAAGCTGCCCGGAGAGTGCCTGGTTTATTCGCTATTTCTGGAAGGCGAAAATCATACTCTTCCCGAAGATTATTCGGTCTGTTGCATCTGAAACTTTTCACGATGTCTATCAGAAAAATCTATACATAACTTTTTGAGTCATCCTGATAACCAACGAACAAAAAAAACTAACGTGACTAAAAACATAACCTCTTTTGGCGGAGGTAATAATAATAATGATTATAGTAATCATTGTGATAAAAGAAAAATATTTCAGTGTTTAACGTTTTCTAAACAGCAGGTAACAGTCATCATGATGCTCGCATTACAAGCATTATCAAGGAAACCAAGATATAACTAAGAACAGAAGTCGAGAATAAGAAACGATAAGAAAAAAAAAGAAAAAAAAGTTTTGAGCTTCCTTTTGAGATACAATGAGAAAAGTCTTAAAATCTGTGACATCTTCCACGTTGACAACATCCGAATAGTGTCATACATTCTTTAAAAGGCTTCGGTCCGACATTTTGTGATATCGCAAAGTGACCACGCTGAAAGTAATCCTGTGGGAGCCTCGAGCCTGGTGTCCTCTCTCGCCTCTGGAGTCCTGGACGAAAATGGTTATCTTTGTGGCATTTCTCGCTTTTATTTTATTTTCATTTTTTTTTTATAATAGAGTAGGGACTAATGATAAGGATGATAATGGCACCGATTATTATTGTTATTATTCTTTTATAATGGTACTGAAAATCGTGGTGATGATGAAATGACAGTAATGATGACGATGATGATTATAAAGATAAGGATGATGATACTGATACTAATAGTAATAGCAGTAGCAGTGATCGTGGTGGTGGTTAATGATAATAATTATTATATTCAAACATGAAACGTAATATTCGCAAAATGAAGACTAGTATTAAATAATAATGACACGCACATGACACATAACTTCTTCGCAACAGTTATTAAACTCCTCTACAGTTTACAACATTTCTCCATTTTACGGCTTTTCTTTTCCCCTTAATTCTCTTTCACTCCATGTCTTTCGTCATTTAATTCCATTTCGTCTCTTTTCGAAATCAAAACGAACCTGCCATCCTCCACGCGAATATGATCCTCAATAGAACTTTCGATTAGGCATTAGTTGGGAATCGACCTTAGATCCCAAATCTTTATGCTTGTATTCTTCCCCTTCCCATTCCCATTCACATTCACGTATTCCCCGCTTACATTCACAGACTCGTTTCTTTGCTTTGCTTTCGAAATAGAACAAAACTCTCGTGAATATTTCCTTTATTTTATTTATCCCCCCAACCCCCCCGTTACCTTCGTTGTGATGGCCTCCCACAGGGTAGAGAGACAGTGTAATTTGTTAGACTGATGCACCTGGTGACTGGCCTGTGAACTGTTTTATCACTGTGCAACACGCAGCCAGGATCCGACATTTTCATACATATCAATTTGTTAAGCCTCTTACGTTCTTAAAGCTGCCCTCACTGGCCTGATGTGTGGAAGAGGCTGGCTATGATGAGATACATATATTAATATTCGGTTCGGGAATGCTGGCACCCTGCGCGGTACGAGACGGTGAACAGATTGAACATTTTTACTGAACAGAATGGACATTCATCTTCCTTATAATGAAAAATCGTATGCAATTGCGCTGTAAACGCTTTGTTTCTGAGCAATCCTGTACGCTTAAAATATCCATAGATTTTCTCTGTCGCCGAAACGAGTGGATTTTCTATCACCCTTGACACGTGTTATATGAGAACAATGTTCATATGACATCGCCTGCACGGATCTGTCAGTTAACAGTTTGCCTGTTCTTCCCTCCACATTTTCTGCCGCAACATTGCTCCTTTGTGTCTTCTTTATTTCCTTGAATCACCTTAACGACTAGCTATCTGGTGACAGTTTTTTTGTTATCACAAACAAAGACATAACAATAACGAAAACCGTTATTTCTTTTATATTCTATTATTATTTTATTACCATTCTCCATTTTAAAAAAATAAACTGGTCCTAACATTTTTGCGAACTGACAACTAGTCCTCACAATTACGACACCAAACATATCGTAACTGGCATTCTGACGTCATGCTTACACAATACACACACTTTGAGCAGGCAACACATTATCCGCACCATGGCCCTGTGAGAATGGAACTGCTCTGAGACTTACATCAAGCAACCCTCTAGCAAATGACATTAATTAACAATAACTCACCTTGTTTCATACCTTACTTAACGTGCACATTCTATTATACAACATTAATATCTACTGATCCTTCTTTCAACCCCAAACGCTACAGCAACCTTTCATGGACATAAAATCTTTTACGGCATATTTTCTATTTCTGTTTCTATCGCCGTGTTACACTGACATACTTAGAACATAAAGAAGGGCGTAATACAAGACCCAGCCAGGCACATCAAGTTTCTCTCGCCTTTAAGTTTTCTGAAGTAAAACATTAAAGGCAGCCACTTCAGCCTCTTGTTGCCTTCTCGTCTTTCGTCTATTCCTCTCTGAGTAACAAGAGCGAAGCTAATCTGTTACTGATGAATAGGTGCAAGTTTTGCAAGTTGTCTCTTCTCATTCTGCACCGCCCTTGCAATGACCCAGCGTCCTCCATCAGCGCCTCTTTTGGACCCGCACCTCCTCCTCCTCCTCCTCCTCCTCTTCCAGCAACATAAAAAAGAGACGTGCTCGACCAACTTGCTGGAATACCAAGGCCTCATAGAAACTCGGAATGTGTCTTCATACTCGCTGAATGCCAACAGCTCTGTGCAAATAATGGAAATGAAAAGTCAACCGGACCAGCACACGGGGAAAGGTCGGGCCCCCTGCATGATTCAAAGTGTTCCTCCTAAAGTGTAATGGCTTCATTCATTTTCGAGCGGCAACGCGCCGAGGGGAAATAAGGGGATGTCGACCTGTGCGGAATTCCATTTTGCTCGTATATTTACACTTTATGGCGTTATTTGTGTAATGACAAGCGCCATCATTGCTCGTTGGGCGGCGGCGGAGGCGAGGGGGCGGGTGGGGGTGCGGGCGACAGTATGACATGGTTATGTTATTTCCTCTCCTCTGGTTTTCATCGCGGGTCGCGTAATTGCAAAGGAAGTGAAACCAATTAAAAGGGGGTAATCTGGCTATGTTGCTTTCCATTTTGATATAATTTCTCTGATGCATTTCACTGAAAGATAGATAGATAGATAGAGAGAGAGAGAGAGAGAGAGAAAGAGAGAGAGAGAGAGAGAGAGAGAGAGAGAGAGAGAGAGAG
>NC_091554.1:14485740-14488240 GCF_042767895.1 Penaeus vannamei
CTTCTTTATGTGCCTACTATATTTTCCTATTAAAATCAGGAATTCACTTCAATGTTTTTACTTTTCATATAAGCAACAACAACGACAACAAAGCTGGCATGTTAACTCTGAAACTAAGTTTATTGCGAAGTCATATTTTAAAAAAGAATTATGCCTGAAAACACAGTAATTATAATGGTTTATATAAGCGACAGGAAAGCGATTTCACGTTCTTAATTGACCTTTTTTCAACCTTTTGATTAATTCTTGGCAATAGGAAAGAGCGACTTGCAGCGGGACATGTCATAGCCTCCCCGTGTTATCCAGCATCGAGCACTGATTCCTGGCATGTCAGAGCTAACAAGGAGGATGCTGCAGGATGATGGAAGGGCCACAATTTGTCAATTTCTATGCTGCAAGCGAGGCACTGATATTTAAAGTGCCATTATGCCGGAACACCGCGCTACTTAAATTTTCATAAAGAATAAGTTAACATGGATTTACTGAGGCCATTAACGATCCGCAGAGCTGCCTCCCTCCCCCCCTCCGCCCCCTCCCCGACCTCTTCTTTCTCTGCTTCTTCCCCCTCCCTCTTTCTCATCTGCTTCCTATCCGCTTCTCTTCTTCCCCTTTCCTTTTTTCTTCCTGCTTCTCCTGTTCCTCTTTCACTTTCCTTCCTCTACCTCCTCCTCTTCTCCCTCCTCCTCCTCCTCCTACTCCCTCTCTCTCTCCTTCCTCTTCCTTCTCTCCCTCTACCTCCTCCTCCTCCTCTTCCTACTCCCTCCCCCTCTCCTTCCTCTTCCTCCTCTCCCTCCCCCTCTCCTTCCTCTTCCTCCTCTCCCTCTACCTCCTCCTCTTCCTACTCCCTCTCCCTCTCCTTCCTCTTCCTCCTCTCCCTTTACCTCCTCCTCCTCAACCCCTTCCTCTTATTCTTCCTCCTCCCGCGACTCATCTTCCACCATATTCCTCCAATTCCCCCTTCCTTCTTGTCTCCCTCTTCCCTTCCCTTCCTCCCCCCACCATTCCCCACCCCTCTTTCATCCACCGTTTCTCTCCCAAAACCAAGAAATTTCTCGACTATCTCAACCCTTAATGAGCCTACACGATTTAGTGTATTTGCTTTACATATTTTACTTTGCTTAACATTCATTACTGATGGATGTACGAGATCTGAAGAATGAGAGGAAAAGAAATGAGGACAAAATGCAAGCTGGTGGAGAAATCAGCATTACACTCGGTCGTGTTTGTAGCTCTATTTGCGTGTCTGTGTGTGTTTGTTTGTCAGGGTGTTTGTGCGCTTTCATGTCTGTGTGGTTTAGCTTTCTCTTTGTTTCAGAACAGATCTGCTTCATAAAGCCCTAGGAATAATGTTCATGTAACGAGGGTTCGTTTAATGGGATTTTAGTTTCTAGCAACGTGCATTCTGAATCTGATAATTTGTACAATATCATATTACTTGAATGAAAATGGTATTAGTGTTTGCGTTGAAAATGATGATAGACTTCTCCTTTTACACCGTTTGCCTTCTAATGATGATTATAATGACTACAGTAACAATGACTACAATAACACCAATGGCAATGATAATAATTTCCACAATATAACGATGATGATTACGTCGCTGACAATGCCGGTAATGATAATGATGATGATAATTTAAGAATAATAACTAGTAGAAAGAGAATAATAATCAGTTGCAGTAGTAGCAGCAGCAAGAACAACAGTAGTAGTAATGGTAGTAATGACAATAATCATAGCAATAATAATAACAATAATGATAAAAATGGTTGGCAATCGCACTTATGAACATAATCGCTATCATTGCTATTACTATGGTTATCAGAACTTTCTTTTTATTATTGACGAAATAGCACCCCCCCCCCCCCCCCAATGATCCGCCGGCCCCCGTGAATTCGAAGATCAAAGATGTGCGTTTTTACGCCCAGGGAAAAGAATATTAAATGTGTCATCTATCCATATGAAATAATCTGGTGTACCCAGCATTTTGCCATGTCATTTTATAAATAATAAGTAATGTAAATGTTAATCTAAGTTTCATATTACTGTTGGTGAATTATAATACTGTGTGATGCTGGTATATTAACATGATAGCAGCAAGCTATTTTATCACTCTGGCAAATTATGCAGCAGTGCAAAATATCTATTTCTTTTTTATATAACATTTGATTATATATTACATGTGATTAAAATGTACCTCTTTCTTTTCTCCCTTTTTTCTTTACAGGTCTATTATTTAAACCGGACTATTTGAACATTTCATCAATAAGTTAGATTATCCGTTTATATATTAAATATATGATCACATATACACCCGATATGGTCTGAAAAAATGTTTTTAGATTAATCAACTCTCGCTTCGGTTTACACAGCAACCCTGATATCTCCATTGCCCAATACGGAACACCTTTGGGAATCTGGTTAAGGCCTTGTTCATTCCATTCTCTTAGATGTTTTGTATTGATAAACGAGAGTTGCAATGCTAAAAGGCATGGAGAGAATT
>NC_091554.1:14502992-14512992 GCF_042767895.1 Penaeus vannamei
CGTATATATACCAATACTGTCATTCACAAAAAACAATACCAGAGTTACCCATGTAACCTGCACTTCCAATGTGACCCGCTTCCCATCATCAAACTACCTCATTTCACCCCATCTCCGTTACACTACCATTCATCATTACTCATCCCCCTCACATAACACGACATGCACAACACTCTGCAAGTACCCTGTATCCACTAGAGCCTGGCACTGCAGCTACCAACCCTCACTGTCATGCTTAGATGTTGCTTGTAGACAGAAGAAGTACCTTAGACCGTAACCACCTCTCCACCGCCGTTTCCCGAGGGACACACTGCAACAATACACTCCATTCCTCCTTAGCAGCAGCACTTGATTCTCACTGCCGTTATTTGCCTCTCCCATGATGTACTGGTCGCCACCTCGCCGCCGCAACCCGTAGCACCGTCATCCACTACTGCTATAACAGGCCTCAGGACTATCACTGTACTACTTTTCGATGTCGCTACACCCCCGGGCCACCGACGCCACCAGGCCCGCCGCCAGCCCAACTTCCGTTGTCTAACAGCGCCCTTTCTTTAGAATCCAAATCCCAGGGTGCGAGAGCTGCACACAAGACAGTCCAATGACGAACAAACTCATCAGCAACAGGTGCTCGCCCACCAGTCAGTCCATCACAGATCCACTGGAGACTCCTCCAGGCATTATTCTGGTTGCAGACATGTGACGACTGCTCTTTCGCTATAATCAGATCCACTGTGTACATCCTTGATAGCCGTACCTTCATAAGCCACAGCGGCAAAACCCTGCCACATCATAACTGGTCGAAACTTACAGACTGAAGCCGTCTTTTGTAGAGTACGAAAAGCCCAAAACATTGAGTTTGAATGACGACGTCATCACGAGTTATAAATGTTTTTTTTGCTTCTGAATACATTTAAGGCATAGGGCGTTAGGAGAAACCCATTTCACTCAATACGCTCTAGTATACACTAACATAAACCAAGTGATGTCCAGAGGCTCTCTCTCTCTCTCTGTTTCCCCCTCAGCCCTCTTTCTCTCTCTCTTACTCTATTTCTTTTCACATATCCACCCATATCTCATCCTGTGTCTCTCATTTAGTTTTAAGAGTTAATACCATATTATATGCTCCTTTATAATGAAATGAGACAGCTTTTCTTTTTAACTCTATACAGATGACCCACAAGGAGTATAGAGTGCTTAAATGGTTAACAATAATTTACTGTTTTGCCATGATCTAGTTTTCACTCATATTCGCTAGTAATGTCATTTGCACATTGTCGATTCCCCAACAATATATATATATATTTGTATGGGCTTCCATGGACACGTCACTTTTACAATGTTTTTTTTTAGAATCCATAGTATTCATTCTACTAAAGCTATATAGCATGAAACAAGAAATTAAATGACGCCTGTTTGAGAGGAACAGTTACGAAATGTTGCTAATGCCTTTATCAAAAGTTTGTGTTCAGCTGGATCTTGGTCTTGGTCAGGGACGTCGCTTCATTACTAAATGCATCGAGCCACACTAAGGTTTCCAAAGATTCAGATAGAATAGCATCATCAGCAGAGTCAAGATCAGTAACTTGATATTGGCCAGAGTTCCCCCTCAATGGCTTTGAACAGTAACTCTGCCTAGGATCCAGTCCATGCAAGTGTTGAAAAGTGTTGGTGCAAGGACACAATCTTGCCTCCTCCTGAACTAACAGGAAAGAAGCTCGACAGGCCCCCACCACAATTTACAGCACTTTCAGTACCAGTATACAGGCTTGCTATTAGGCCAAGAACCCCTTTTGGAATTCCTCTCAATCTCAGGATCTCCCATAGTGATTCCCGATGCACCATATCGATCGCCTTCTTGAGGTCGATGTAGGCTGCAAGCAGCCTATGCTCAAACTCATGGCGGTGCTCTACAAGGGCTCGGAGCGCCAGGATACGTCTGTGGACTTCAGGAGTAAATGGGGGTGCTCGGCCTCTGTCCCCTCAGCAGGTGGTCTCTGATACCTTCAGAAGGGTGTGGGAGAACTTGCCTAATATACTAAGCAATGTGATGTTTCGGTGATTGCTGCAGTACCATAGGTCCCCTTCCTCTTCCAGAGAGGGATGACCACACCCCTCAGCAGGGTCAGGGGGTACAGTACCAGACTGCCAGATAACAGCCAGGACAGCATGCAACCCCCGGGCCATAGGTTCACCACCTGCCTTTAACAGTTCAGCTGGGATGCCACAGATACTTGCTTTACCACTCTTCAGCTTGGAGATCGCCCTCTGCTTCAGCTAGGAGGGTGGCTCCTCACTGATGGGTGGGTCTGGCAAAGAATCCAGTTAACTGTTGGTGGCTCAACCCGGTACAATTTGCCAAAATACTCAGGCCAACGTTCCCACACCGCAATAGGATCTGAGACGATCTGGCTACTTGCTGAGTGGACTGCAGTTACCTGTGAAGAAGGCTTGGAGTTCAGCTTTCTCAGGCTTGGTATCCAGGATGTAAGTCATTTACTAGGAAATGGCCTTCGACCTCTGCAAAACTACTGTGCAGTGACTGTTCTGCACACCTGGGAATGGTGCAAATCCTGATCTGATCCCCTGTCAAACAATCTGCACGACAAGCATCTGTGGCTTCAGTGTCTCCTGTGATATGAAATTCTGATTTGCTCTAGGGCGTTCACCAATCGATTCTAGTGCTGCATCAAGCGTTTTGGGCTGGTGTTCATAGAAATTTCAGGGTCTGTCAGATTGTCGAGCGCTGTGAAACATTCCTGAAACCGCTGGGCACACTTCCTCTCCTCAACCTGTCCAATTGAAAACTCTAAGTTTGGGCATTAGACTGCTGGGGGTTTTGATGGATCGTAGTCCCATTTCCTTGGCTGCATTACCCACATCGCTGGACATGTCCAATCATGTGGGTCTGAGCGCTCATACCTGGAGTCGAAATCCTCAATTTTGGGACCTTAAAGTCCCGGAAAAGGAGGCTATTCTTGCCACCAGCATCAGTTCTCGAAACATGGGGACTGACAGACATCTCATTGCCAGCTTGATCACAGCCAGATACCATTGAAGTCACCCAGAACAATACGAGTATCTTGCCGAGGACAACCGTCCGACACAATGCGTTTGGCATAAAACATCTCTTTCACATCGGGGTTTACAAACGGTAGGAGTGTAAACAGCAATGAGAACATGAAGCAAATACTATCTTCAGTCTCAATGCCAAAATATGCTCACTGACTGGAGTAACCTCAACTACCGAGTGCTGGAGTATGCTGGAAATGGCTATGGCTAGTCCCTGAAGACGGTGATCGGCGATCTCGGAGCGGTGGACGTATTACATTTACCTCGTAACATTCCCACTGAATCAGCATACTAACCTTGATATAGTCAACATTGTATAGATACGATTGTAGTATAATCAGGATGAACAAGGTATACCATGAACAGAAGAGCGGCGGTGACCCGCCCTCGTCGGTGGCGGTTTGCGCCTTTTTCGATGCATCTAGTTCGTGTCACTCTATCCTGCCGTGGATATGTGGGGGATATTTTGTGTCCTCGGCGGGGGGTGGGGCGGCAGCCTCCTCAGGGTGGTCGCAGGGGGCAGCCTTGCAATGGAAAAATCTTGTTAATAACCATGGTTATTTTCACTGTGGGTTATATCATTAGTGTTATTCACCCCCCGCTTTTTCCCCTGGAACCTTCCATGCCCTCCCCTGCTATCGGGACCAAGTTTGTCGCTAACGGGGGTTTTCCGCGCAATAAAACTATATATTTGCAATGTGGACAGTGAGAGAATCCAATGATACCAAAATCGTCGATATCGGAGAGGCAGGTAATATAGAAAATTACCTCCTTTACAACACACACACAAAAATGAATATATACATGACCATTGCTTATTACGGCACTGTAGAAGAGTTTGGGAATTAATACCTTCATAGTGCGAGGCACCCTATTTGGTTCGATTACACGTATTTCTGACGTAGAACTAATACATCTTTCGCTAGGTGAAGATATTCCTTCCCATTACTTATAATTAATACATATAAACTGACCAGTATTACAACACACACATATATATCTCATAAATATATAAACCCTACCCTGCTTCTGAATTTTTAAATATCACTCGACGAGGCTTTCTTCTTCGTCCCTTGCACCCTTTCCCTTTCATCATCGTATCAATCTCTTCCCTGGACGCTTAGCACGGCAGCACAAGTCAGCGCAAACTAAAACTGACAAAGCCAACCGAAGCGCCGACCGACCTTCGTCCATCCAGCAGAACGTCGCAGCGGGGCCCAGTAGTCGTATTAACAGCCGCATTTGTCCCCGAGACTGCCCGTTCTTGAGCAGCAAAACCAAAACTGATCTTGCGAGCCAAGGTCTATGTCGTTAGGACACTACCCATGAACTAAAAATATTTAAAGAAAAACTTGGATTTTTAAATGCGGAAGTGCCCAAAAACTGGTTATGGCATCTATTATTTTATCAAGCACACATACCATTCATCAACGACCGAAGCAAATAAATTGCGACTCAAGATATGGAACATTTTTCTGCAAGATTTCAGTACATTTCCCCAAATGAGACATTATAACATGAACAGGGGGGGGTTCTGTGCAACACCTAAAAACACTGCCATTAGATATTTGTAAAATTTGAAGAAAAATAAACATGATATTCATCTTTTTGTCACTGTCAAAGGCTTTGGCTTAGGAGAGAAATATAACAAGAATGCCATTCATGAAGCAAATGCGTCACCCGAGAACCCCAAAAGCTATGAGGCTTGTGAATAGGCCGAGGTCCTCAGCCTACACAGAATGGTTCTCTAGTTCTATGGGCATATCAGAGAGAAAAGCTCTATTTTCACCCCTAGTTAATTTATTTGTTATGCATTTTTCCCCTTGCATTTCCCAGACCCCCATTAGAATGTGGTATCTCAAATGTTATAAAATTTTCCGACCAAATACATGACAAACATTGGTTCGGCCAAAGAAGGCGTGATTCGGTACTGCAGATCGAACCATTTTATGAAAGGTGGGGAAGCGTGAGCTAAGGTGTGACTCTGGGATGAGAAACAGCCGTGAAACATTGGTTAACAGCTGCTGATAGGCCCCCTGATAACGGCGATAAGACGGGGGAAATCGCGCTCGTACCCTAGTGACGAGTGTTGTTTTCTGAAGGATAATTTCAAGACAATCATCACCTGGAGAATAGAAACGTATATATATATATATATATATATATATATATATATATATTTTATATATATATATTTTATATATATATACATGTATAAATATATATATATACATATGAAAATATATAAATATATAAATATATATATATATATATATATATATATATATATATATATATATATACACACACACATACATACATACATACATATATATATATATATATATATATATATATATATATATATATATATACACACACACATACATACATACATACATACATATATATATATATATATATATATATATTTTTATATATTTATTTATATATATATATATATATATATGTGCGTGCGTGTGTGTGTGTGTGTGTGTGTGTGTGTGTGTGTGTGTGTGTGTGTGTGTGTGTGTGTATGTGTGTGTGTGTGTATGTGTGTGTGTGTGTGTTTGTGTGTGTGTGTGTGTGTGTGTGTGTGTGTGTGGTAGAAAACACAATGCACAAACCAGATTTATTGAAATGAATGAGAACAATTTGGAATCCTCCCGGGGGGGAATTCTCAAGAGCCTTAAGTTAAGGCGCCGGAGGCCCCTTTAAACCCTCCTGCGGCGACGTAAGTTAAGGCCCGTCAAAAAGGGACCGTATCTCGGACTTAGCTTCGTATGCGCAAACGTTTTTTTAAGGCGCCTTATCCCTGCCTTAAGTCCCGCAGAGCCGCAAATCACTTAAGGCGTCGGATCTTCGGTGGCCAATCACAGCTGCCGTTTTTAGGCGGCTCTCAGGGGATTTTGGAAAACACAAGCCGTAAATGCCAATCCCGCTGATTTCGTAAACACAGCCTTTTGTCCCGTCCGTGGCATGATAAAAATTTTCAACAAAATTGGTATTATTGGAACCCCACACCTAAATTAAAGAATCTCAGCTTGCCCTGTGGCACAACACATCATTCTAAGAATTTGCATCTTACCATTTTCTGCGCAAATTGATAATAACGGTGTTACAGAGGGGATAAAATGCATTTAGGGGCCCTAAGGGTTTCGCCTCCAACGCCGCGACAAATGACCAAAAGTCGTTAAGAGTGACGGAAAATCAGACGGATTTATAGCGGATGACGTAGGCAAGGAAAATCATGTGAGCCAATTAGATTCGAGCGTGAACGTGATGTGAACATAGACACTCCAAAAAGGGAAACCCAAAAAGATATGGAATAGGTCATCACGTGGCAAAGAAATGTGTCAATATCTATGCTTGCTAGTATTCTAATAATGTTTCTCGAAATTACCCCTCAAATTAACTGATATGTTCTGCCCCCCCCAGCTATCGGGACCGATATCGTAGTTATACTTCGTTTTGGGAAAGGGAAAAGAGCGCTAGATTCGCTGGGAGCACGACGAAAACTATTACAAAATTATTATATTCACCCAAAAAACGGTGTGTGGTTGCATCTATCGGGAAAAGCAAATCACAGTTGTGTTGGAATACTACACTTTTTGCCCTTTTCTAGGATTCCACAATTGGTTTTCGTACACCCAATGAAATTTTTTTGAGTAAAATACAAATTTTAATGTATTAATTGTTCTAGGGCTGATAGATGTCATTTATGCTTCGCCGTAACTCGCTAAGGCTGCTCTCCCCCTGCCTTGACCGAGGGCGCCTTACCTCGCACCAATATGGCGGGTCCCTTGCTCTGTGCATGGGCCGTAAGATCGCTGGTCGTAAGTTAAGGCGCCTTAAGGGGATACGGCACCTTAACCCTTTTGAGAATCCGGCCCCGGGGCCCCATCTTCATGCCTGAAGGGAAGTGGAAAGGGGTGAGTATAGAGAGAGAAAGGAGAGGCAACGCGGTGAACACGGGGCTGCCCCATCATGCTGATCATCATCATCAAGGGGGCTGACGCCGACGGGCGCATAGGCATCCACCCTTTGCTTCCACCTAGGATCCCTCATGGCTAGACGCCAAGCAGGGACTCGGCCCATCTCTATTTCTTCAGCAGGTTTGGTCGATCTGCTCAAGCCACGACTTCCTCGGTAGTCCCACAGGCCTCCCCCACCCAGGGTTGTCTCGAACAGAGACGACCTGATGGGCAGGATCATCCTGGGGAAAGGCGGCCAGGTGGCCGTATAGCCTGAGTTGGCGATCACGGATTGTCCCAGTTTAAAGGTCCTGTGCCAGTCTCACGGTGCAACCGTTGGTTGGACACATGGTCCCGCCAACAGTACCCCATGATCGGCGAAAGGACCCTTACAAAAACTTCAAGACGAGCCCCCAAGGCACAGGACAATGTCTAGGTTTCGCAAAACTGGTATTATCAGGGCTTTGAAAACCCAGCTTGGTCCTTCTGCACAGGTATCGACATGCCCAAATACTCTTGTTGAGAGAGTTCATGACCCCTGCTCCCAGGCCAATCCTCTGCTGACTTCATGGTCTGACAGCCCAGAGTTATGAACTACACTACCAAGGTATGTAAAGCTCTCTGTGACTTAAATTCCTCCCCCAAAACAGTCTGAACAGGTTCTCCTAGCAAGCCCCCAAATTCCTGGACCTTGGTCTTGGCATCATCCCTGATGCCAGTACTCAATCATAGCTGCCAAGGCGGAGATTCGATTCCGCGACTATAGCCACAGGATCAGTTCTGTCTTCATACCTATATCTATCTGCTTATCTTGTGTATGTACACCCAACAAGAAAAGCGATGTCGCCTCGCCAGCCCCCAGCTTGGAGAGATCCTGCCCTGCTTGTTCTGAAAGGTGACCCACGTTCAAACCTGGACATAGTTAGGAAAGGGGGGGGGTAGATTCGCTAGGCAAAGCAAGAAGTGAGTGTTCGGCTGTCTCAATTCCATCCTATTGAGACTAGCGTCCGCACCCCCCACCTACCTCCCTCTCTCTCTCTCACACACACCGCGCGCGCACACACACATTGTGTGTAATATTTGTGAAGGGGTGAGTAATGTATCGTTTCAAAAAAGCGCCTCTTGAGCTACCAACCAATAATAAAAGGCTTTGGCCACAAAACTTGCAGGGTGATGGAGTGTAAGGTTTAAGTATCGATTCCCTTGTTTTCCTTCTATTTCGTTCGGGTGTTTCCCGTCGCGTTCATGGGAAAAGCGAAGCACGGGTTGGTTGGGGTCAACGGGAAAGTGATGAGGGGCCCCTCACAATCATATACTTAAAGAAAGTATTTATATCTATTGTATCAGTTTAAAATTTCAGATATAAGGATTTCGAGTGCATCGTCAGTCAACTAGTTTATTATATTGTTTCTGAAACTGTTGTTGAAAATAAATTAATATAATGATGCAGGTGTTGCGAAACACACTGTTAACTAGTCCAACTTCACTCAACCCAAGGCTAAAAGGATATCCCTTAGCCTTGACTAAACGCCTTTATTTGTCGTTTCAGCGACTGGTGTCCAACACCTTTTTTGTTCCCCAAACTATTCAAGAAACCCATTACTTTCGATATCGTCTTTTACACATTCCTTTCGTTATTTTTTGGGGAAATGATTGTATACATTTGGAAAATGTAATGGTGTAGAATAATGTCATGAGTATTATTCTTTACAATTTAAAGTAACTGGGGTCCAAGTGATATAAGACGGATGATTGTGGGAAAAGAATAGCTGCTTAGGATAATGCAAAGCCATATATTAATATCCATCCTTCATATATGTATGAAGGATATTTCTCTGGCGAATATTGATATGAATAGTCAGTTTCAACAATGTTTAAGGTTTTATATAGAAAATATGATAAGGAACTGAAATAAAACGATATGTTAAGATTTCATGATAATTATTTTCAAATAATATACGATAACTTATCTCTTTAAAAATAGGTTTCCAATATATCAATCATTAACAACTAAACAGGAATAAAGCGATCCCTCTCTCTCTCTCTCTTCAAAATATTTCAGTCAATATTGCACTTTGCCTGATTTCCGCAATTTCCTCCTCCCATTCTAACTATGTCCTGGGTGTTAGAACTTGGGCCTCCTTTCAGGGCAAGAAGGGCATGATTTTTCGAGCCAGGGGCGGATTTACTAACGCCTTATGATATCTTAAATGGTTTTTGTATATTGTAGAGTTACGTATTTTAGTTACACGAACGCGCCCGGATTCATGGATTCCATGCGAACGGGGGGTCGTGTTGCCCCTTGGGGTGTTCACTTTTTATTTTAATGCCTTTTTCTGATGCCCTTTGGCAAGCCCTTGCCCTTTTTATAAACGCCTACCCCCAGAAGTATGTATAGTAAGTTTTGGGTCCGGTAGGAGCTCGTTTAACTCACACTCAAACCTCGTACAATTTGGATACTTGGCTACGCGCCGTGACGCGCCATGGAGTCGCCACAGAGGGCAGTTGGCGGGTGATTGTTGGAAGTGGTGTGGGCTGAAGATTCTGATTTCCTGATTTTCTTGTGCTGTGATATTTTCTGATATACTGCGGTGCTACCTTGTTGCAGTGTTTCCCCGTGCCTCATCTGTGATTTCGAGGATGTGGAGCAGTAGTGCTTCGTGAAAAAAAGCCGTGCACATGAAGTTTTCATGTCCACTCCTGTAGGAGGTAGAAATGGCCGGCTTTCCCATGCCCATCCCCCACATCTTCTCTACGGTTCGAGGATCACTCGTCAACTCCTGTAGTAGGGGAGTGGCGGTGCCCCCACCTACCCGCTACAATATCGTAAAACAAGCTACTCTCGTTTCACCAACGAGCATTTTTTTAAACCCCCCGAGTTCGTAAACACTTTTCATTACGAGAGACATTTGCCCGAAACCACTCGTAACGCCTATCGTAGCGACCCACCTCCT
>NC_091554.1:14520492-14522992 GCF_042767895.1 Penaeus vannamei
ATTCTTCAAGAGATATTATTTTGCGTCAGTGACCTACTGTCTTGCGGAGATATGCGCTCTCAGCCTGCTTCTAGTTATTATGATATATATCACTATCATAATTATTGATATTGCTATTATTGTGATTATCTATTGTTATTACTATTTTATTATTACTACCATTTTTCCCTTTTTGTTATTGTTATCATTATAATCGGTATTATTACTTTCAGTCATTATCATTATCATAATGCTTTATCATAATCATTTCTATCATTATTACCTTCGGCAATGGGGTTTTTATTTTAAGTGCGTTGGTTATTTGGGTAGGAAAATCTAGGGGATTGTGATCGGGTTCTTATCCGAGTTGTACAAAAGGTGTGGCAATATCGGATCTAGGATATTTTTTTAATTATTGCAGGTTACCCTATTGCAGGGACAATAAGGTTAACTATTATTTTTACGGATGCCACCAATGTACTCAAAAAAAGAGCTGGTTTCATCTGATTCTGTGTGAATATTTTCATCGCATCAGTGCCTCGTATTGCCTTGACGGAGGTATGCTTCTTTTATCATTATCATTTTCATTATGAATATTATTGTTAATTTTTATTGTTATTATTATTACCATTTTTTACTGTTGTAATTATTATTATTATTATTATCATTTTATTGTTGCTATTATCACATTATCGTTATTATTATTTTTATATTTAAATTATTAATATTATTGTAGTAGTATTACTATCATAATAACAATTATTATTATTATCATTATTTTATTATGTTTACATTATCTTTTTCTCTCATCATTGATATTATTATTATTATTGTTATCATCATTATTATTATCATAATAATTAGTATCATCATGATTATTTTCATTATTATTACTATCAATATCATCATTGCTATTATTAGCATTATTATCATTAGTATATTATGATTATTATCATTCACATGAGAGAAATAGTAAATGAAGTAAAGTATCAGTCAGCTCCAGCAAAGCACCATTGTGGGGATTATGACGCGGACATAAGTAAAAGAAAGAATGAAAGCGGTCTAGAACAAACAGTGGACGTCAAAATGGAGAGAAGGAGAGCATGCAAAAGAGGTCTAGGCGAAAAGGATTCGTGCGATTGCCAAAGTGTGTGGGGCGATATGAATGAAGAGGAGTGGTCTGCGTAGAGAAGCGCTCTCAGGATCGCCGGAAGGTGGTGGCAGAGCAGTTTCCAAACTTTTTTGGTGCGACCCTAAAGACGTTTAGCCTGGGATAGCGACCCTAAATGTTGAACATATAGTAATATACCAAACCACTTTCATGGCAGTTATACTTGCATATGTATATTAGTTTCCGCTATTCTATACTTTTATAGGTTTATATTACTAACACTATTTCAATAAACGTGTTAATAAAAACTAACTTTTACTGATGTCCAGCTATGGATTCTTTATTCCTCTGGGCCCTAAAGAGTGTGGCGGCAGTAAAAAAAACACCGACTATGAGGAAGGTGGTTGGAGTTGGGAATCAAGAGTTTCAAAAGCAACAGTCAGCGGGGTGGGAACGGAGCAGTAGACTGAAATAACTGTGATCCAGCGGCGGAGATGCGAATAACTTTCAAGAGACAGTGGGGAAAAAGGTAAAGCATATGGTGTTTTTTGATGGATGAGTACAGACGGGGGGGTTGAGGAATAGACCAAATGACATTCGGGAATTGGTAGAGGAGGATGTGTAAGAAAGTTTCTTGGAGGCAAAAAGGATATGTCAGGGTCAGGTCTGTGAGAACGGAAACCACGAATATTCCAACGTAAGCGATTGCGAAATCATCAACGTGATAAGGGTGACTGGGGTCGAAGTCGGAGGGGAAGGAGCCAGGGGGTGAGGGGGGGGGGGATCGGGAAGTATCAGGAGGGAGGATCCGGGGAAGGGTATTGTGACAAGGGATTCACGTGTGAATCCAAGAGGATGGTAAAAGATAGTAGATAGTAGGGGTTGATGCAGATGGAGCTGCAGGGGATGGAGTTTTTTGGGAAGAAGGGGGGTGAGGAACAGGGAGTTGGAGTAGTGAAACTGGAGGAGGGTGGATAAGGGGTTGCTGTGTCGATTTGGGACATGAGCAGTTTTAAATATCTAAAATAAAGTGGGTTGGGAAGTTTAGAGAAATAAAGGCTTTCTTACGATGGGGAGAAGAGGCAGGCGTCTGAGGGTAAGAAGGGCAGGCGGAGGAGAGGGTGTGGCAGGAGTGGTACGTTTAGACTGTGCTGTGGGTGGAGCGGGGAGGGAGAGGGTAGGTGTCGGGGGGCTGACAGAGATTGGCGGTCTAGATTTGGAATAGTAAAGAATTTGACTGGAGAGGGGGGTAGAGGGGAAATAAGATGGTGGAGGAATGGGTGCAAGAGGAACAGGAATGAGCGAACTAGGTAAGTGAAGGAAAACAAGGGAGGAGTGAGGTACGATTGGAAGGAGAAGGACCGAGCGAAGGACATTATTGGCAGTTGGGAGTACAAGAAAAGCATCGTC
>NC_091554.1:14540492-14545492 GCF_042767895.1 Penaeus vannamei
TCCTTTGGGCTGCAACAGAGAATTAGAAGGATGAAAACCTCATCAGAACCAGCCAGGTCAAGACCTGGCTCCTCTTGTGGAGACAACAGGAGAGAGGATGAGAGACACCCTCGCCCTCACTCCTTTAACAACATGTGTAGCAACCCTGGATTGCAACAAGCGTAGAACCCCATCATAAAAGTGGAAATCAGGACCCACAAGTGGTCGTGAAAGTGAAGTCCAACGTTTGGCCTGCAGGGCTGATTCCCTTTTTGCTGTCCAATGCCGCCATAGTCCCTGAAACTCCTCTACCTAAATGGTCAGCTCAGTCAATCCTGTACTAAATGGAGCTAATATTGCCCAGGAGTAAGCCTCCCCATTACACCACTTACTACCATTCCCCCAGAACCTAATGAAAACCTATTGACAAGGGAAAGTAGCCTACATCCTTCAGCTGCTCCCTTTTTGTAAGCTTATCAACAAGTACCACTTTTTGCTGCCATACCTCAGAGCCATGATTTCCCACCAGCCATCCAACACCTTCAAGGCCATTGAATATGGATGATGGCTCAGATGGTTTGTGCTATGAACCAGTCAGTTTTAAACCCCCAACAAGAACAGGCTCGCATATCATTACTCCCTCAGTTAAATTAGAACGTTTTGATGGAAATTTTTTCGAAAATTTCACTCAGTTCCCCTGTAGGACATTTGTGAATGGAATGTTGAGAGCAACACTAATGATCAAGGCGAAGGCTCACACAGCTCTACAACCAGTTGGATGGCCCACCAAAGGACCTTATTGAAGGTTGCCTTCACCTACCACCCTGACCATGGATATGGAGCGTGGAGGATGCTGAAGAAGAATATGAAAACTCAGTGAACTCCTCAGTCTCCTTCATCTCAAAATTATTTGCATGGAAAGACACTGAAGTTGGGAAGATTTTGCAAGAGGGTCTAAGAAATGCGGCTCCTACCTTATTTAATGTAAGAGGAATGGCCTTAGGTGATAATATCTGCTGGATGGAGTTGCGTGAGACAATATCTAAAATTGTTGGTAGCTGAGATACTTGAGAACCAAGTGGGCCTCCAGGATGTGTAGATCTGACACTAAATCTGCAAGCTCATTCTCTGCACTTGTTAAATTTGTTAAAGATCAAGCCAGGAGTAGCAGAGGAAATACGTTATATTGAAGCAGGAAAGGGGAGGTAAGCCAAGTCACACGACCAATAAAACCCCATCATTCGGGAAAACCTGTAAATAATCTAAATGTCCATACTCTAAGATATGAATGCAAGGGGATATGACCCCAAGTACCAGTGTTGTCACCACTGTTGTAATGGCTTCAAGGACATAAGCTTTTTGCATGTTATAAGTTCGGCAGGAAAGATGTTGACGAACGAATGGGATGTCACACACAACAAGCTATGTTTTCGCTGCTTAAAAACCCGGCCAAAATGGCCATCGTTTCTGTAACGACAAGAGCCAGTACGATCGATGTGGTGCCTACTATCACCACACACTGTTACCCGGGAATAGCAAAGAGTTTTGCACCATCCCGTAAGTACAAAGAGATCTCCAACTGGGAGTGTTGAGGTGTTCAGCAATGAGAACATACCTGACTGTTACAAAGAAATTAGGTACACCCTGGGTTTCCTCAACTAGAGGTGGCATAGAATCGAAGGGAAGCTGGAAACCCGTGTTAATTCTCCAAACAGATGCTCTACCCTGTGCTAATATTCTTGATTGTGAGCCTGATGGGAGGATTATGATGAAGATCATGCCTGTCCGAGTGAATAACAGCGGTCTCCCTTAAGCCTTCATAGATGGTGGTGCTGCACCAACTCTGGCCTGCTCGAAACTTAATACAACGTTTGGGAATCCAAGGGCCCCTGCAGTGGGGCCCAAGCAATGAAAACTGAAAAATGGAATATTCATGTGCGACGAGCGTGTACCACTTATGTTGAGTAGCATAGGCGGTGGAAATAACATTACCGTAAATGAAGTGTACATTACAGACAAACTCAGCATAACTACTGACGGCATGATGCCCGCGAACTGGACTAAAAAATGGCTTCATCTGAATGATTTGTGGATCTACAAAAGGTACTTGCGACAATCAAAATTTGGAGAAGTATAATTGGACTCAATAGCATTTTGAACTATCTACTCGACCAGAGACATGGGACTGATGACGAACCCTCAGCCTATCTTACCCAGATTTTGGCTGGGTTTTGTCTTTGGACCAACTGGCCCCAAGGAATCCTTTTACCTGCCCCGGGTATATCATATTTCCCCCAACTTTGGATCTTGGCGAGTGCTTGCGAGAGCACTTCAATGCTGACTTTGGGAAAAAAGGGAAGTTCATTCCCCCCAACGTGAAGATTCGCTGGAAGATAAGTTATTCTCCGATAAGATCTCACAGTCCATCCCATCAAGAATTGAGTAAATATGTAGTCAAACTTCCCCTTCAGGGACGGTAGTCCACTTCCAAACAATTGTGAAATGGCTGTACGTAGAATGAAAAAGCTCAAAAGGAAGCTGGAATCCTGACAAGACTTTCAAGGAGACATACATCACTCAAAATGGAAAAGAATATAAGTAAACAGTATGCTGAAATAGTACCTCCATCTGCAGGATTAAGAACGAAATGATGGTTGAATATGGTACATGCCACATCATGCTGTGCGTCATCCCACTAAGCTGAAGGTACGTGTCGTCTATGAAAACCCTTAAGAAAAGCTAAATTCAAATAATACTTCCCTAAATGACCATCTTCTTCAAGGGCCAGACCTCACAAATCACTCAATAGGGGTACTCATGCGGGGTTTCAGGCATGGTCACTATGCAGTCACAGCGGACATCGAGGAGATGTTTTATCAGGTCAAAGGGTTTCCCCTAGAGGATGTGATGTGTTCCGTTTTTATGGTGGCCAGATGGTGATATCCCCAATAAGCCTGTAAGTGATTACCGAATGAATGTTCATGTTTTTTTGGTGCTAGATCCTCTCCCTAGCTGTGTGATGTATGCCTTAAGGAAGACTGCTGAGGACCACGGTGAGGTTTTGATGAACAAGCTGTCACTGCCATAATACAAAGTTTTTATGTTGATAATCTCCTGCTGGCCCATGATGACAAAGAGAGACTGATAAAAATCATCAAAGATCTCATTGCTCTCTGTAATGCAGGTGGTTAGCGTCTGAACCAATGGACAGCCAATAACAATGACGTGGTCAAGAAGATTCCTGAATCGGAGAGGGATGCGTCAGTTTAACTTCTCTAGACCTCAATGGGGATGATCTCCCAGTTGAAAAAGGGACATGGGTGTACACTGGTCGATGGCCGAAGATTGCTTCACATTCAAAATCTGCCTTGGCGACAAGCCACTAACACGCCGAGGAGTTTTTATCTATTGTAGCATCTATATATGACCCACTTTGGGCATGGTGGCGCCCTTGACACTGCCACCAGAAATGATTCTTTGAACATGTGTCAGATGCAGTTAGGCTGGGATGAAAATATGGGTGATAAGGGGGAAAAGCTGCTCGTTGGAGAAAATGGTTTTTGGAAAACGGTTACCAAAATTGTTCCCCAAGATTTAAGCTGCCACGAAGCCTAGTGCCCATTTCCCTTTTGGGTTTCCCCGTCATTTCTTATCAGCTCCATCATTTTGCAGATGCAGATCAGTCTACTTGTAACAGCCCTCCTACTTGAAGATGGTAAATGCCTCGGGAAAAAGGGTATACTGCACTTTGGTTATGGCACGAGCAAGAGTTGCACCTCTGAAACCGACCAACTATTCCAAGACTAGAACTGACAGCTGCCGTTGCGGCTCGAATGGAAACTGTAAATTATGAAAGGAACTGGGGTTGAAATTGGAAGATTCAGTCTTTTGGACAGACAGCACTTCCCAGTGCTCAAGTACTTGTTCAATCAGAAGGCTCGTTACCACACCTTTGTAAGCCAAATCGAGTAAACCTAATCAAGGGCTGTCTCTTCCAGCAAGTGCTTGGAGATATGTAGACAACAAAGAGTAATCCTGCTAGTGCCCTTGCATCTAGAATGCTTGATGTTGATAACAACGTCTGAAGTATGGATTGAAGGACCAAGATTTCTTCGTGAACCTGAATCCAGCTTTGGGCCGCAAGTTCCCAGAAGATGTTAAACATGGATCACTGGAAGATGATGTAGAAGTAAGGTGTCTGTCATGGTATGTGTGGAGACAGTGACAACAGTAATGTCATTCGTGAGGGGTTTGCCTCTCGTTTCTCGAACTGGCAGAAGTTTGTGCATTGTCATGCATGGGTCAGACGATTCTTGAAGCAGTGTGTGCCCAAGTTGCCTGACGTTAATTGCTGTAGTAGCAAAGAAATAACAGATGCAGAAACACACATATGGGAAAAATTTAGTTCAACAAAGAGAACTACTCATCTGAAATTGTCTCTCTGTCACGAAAGCCAGATGGGAGAGTACAAGCCTCAAGCAAGATAAGTGAGATTAAGACCTTTTCTACAAGATGGCTTGCTTAGGTAGGTGGGCGCCTAAGACACTCTGGGCATGACTTCAATGTCACTCATCCCAAAATTTATCCTACCCAATAAGTCATCTTTGGTGGGAAGCTGATGGTGAGGTGGCATGCCGGAGAGAGTTAGTCACTGTGGTGGGGAACTGTCTTCTCTCTGAGTTAAGACAAAAAATTTTTGGGGGTTGTACATGCAAATGCTGTTGCACGTTCTGTGGTAAGGAGGTTGCATGAAGGTGCAAGGGACCATCTGTGCACGACCAATGACTCAAGAAATGGCTGACCTTCCTGGAGATCGTTTATACCAGGCCAGCCACCATTTACACACACAGGCACCGACTGTTTTGGACCCTTTCTCGTCAGGAAAGGCAGGTCAAACTTTAAGAGATATGGCATAGTCTTTACATGCCTAACATCACTGTGGAAAGAGGTGGTCTAAAGAGTATCTACGTCTCCTCCAAAGAGCGCCAAAAAAAAAGTGGAACATTAAACGGCGTGATGTC
>NC_091554.1:14557992-14560492 GCF_042767895.1 Penaeus vannamei
ACTGTTGGGAGCTTGCCACCAGACGCGCCATCAGTGCATAAGACGTAGCAGACGGTTCGAGGACGAGCCGCTTTGCGTGTCAAGGCGATGTCAACAATATGCAGAACCCCGGATGGGTTGGACTTAGCACCTTGCAGCTGCCTTCCTTCTTGGCTTCCTTTACCTAAGTACTTTCCCCTCGCCTGGAGCAAATCCGGCGAATCCACTTGCTGTTGCGGCACCCGAAAATCGGTACCAAAAGCACCTCCTGCCAGCAGGATAAGGAGTCGTTGGATATAAGGATGTCTCGTCAAGCAGGGGACGGGCTTCCAAGGAAAACAGACCAGTCCTAGCAGACAGGAAGGGCAATCCCAGGACAGGAGGTCACACCCCGCCCTCAGCACTTTCGGGCCAGCGTGGTCATGCCTTTACCTTTCTTAATAAACCCAAAAGCAGACAGAGACCCCTTTCTTTCTCCCACAGCAGCCCCCAACATCACACACACGCACACACACACACACACACACACACACACACACACACAAACACACACACACACACACATATATATATATATATGTATATATATATATATATATATATATATATATATATATATATATATATATATATTTATATTATATTGACATGTATACATGTATATGTGTGTGTGTGTGTGTATGTGTGTATCCATATATAAGTATATGAGTTCGTGTGTGTATACACCACACACACACAGACACGCACACTCACAAAGACACTGTCAGAAGGTTTGTGTTGCCCTGAAATTTGGTGGGTTATGGAGACACTATTTGGTTCAGCTGTTTATTGATAGGAGGTGAAAGCGAAGGTAGCGTGGCGCGATGTTGTTGTGGGCAAGGCTGAAAGGGGGACGCCGAGCGGGAGGCATGATGGGAGGCCACTTAAGGAGAGGGAGTAATGGTCAGGGCCGTGGGCCCAGTCCAAAGTGTGCTGGGTCAACTGAGCTGTAGGTTTCGAGCGCTGGTCGCGGGTCCCTAGCAGTGGAGACGGAAAGGAAACCCTTGTTCCTCAGATCACTCGGCATACGCTACTAACCGTGTCGCCCCCGACAGGTTGAATCTGGCTCTGAAAAAAGCACACCAGAGGCAGAGACAGGGCGAGAGACAAGGAGGCAAACAGGGGGGGGGGTTGTGTTATAGCAAGGGCCATAATCAAGATAATATAATCAAGATATATCAGATTGCAAAAGATTGTTATTACAAATATTTTCATGATTTTCAATTTTTATTATGTTTTCAATAATGCACTGTCAAAGATAGACAGAGGAACATGCTTAAAGGGAGACAATTACAATAGTCCGCGAAGACTTGCTTGATTTATAAATTGTCTCAGATAGCGGGAAATGAAAATCTACAAGAGATAAGCATTATTGCAAAACTACAAAGGAAAACAAAGGTGTCGCGGTCATGAGACGTCTTGAACGACGAACTTCCCTTTGGGGAAAAAGAGAAAAAATGCAACAATGCAGAGTTCAGAAGTGTGCAGTGCAATAATGCATACGCTATGCGTCTGACTAATAGTGGTTGTATTTCATTTCATTGCAGTTGTCTATCACACGTCACCAACAGCAATTTGAGGGAGCAAGCAATAATGAAAACAGGTAATGCAGTCCACTCATACTTCGGGGCGAGCTCATTGCCTTCAAAATATACTTTTCCTCAAGACAACATTTGCACGGAAAAACGTAATGCAAGATAAGAATACACCGGGTTTGGGGCGCAAGTCGGTTATCTTCCCCCGGAGACGATACGCATGTAATTCTTGTGCAATTTAAAAAGCGGGTTTCTGCGAGGACGATGTGTGCACATGTGGCCTGCACGTAGAAATGCGTAGACGAGTTGATTAATTCAATGGGTGGGAGTTATGAAATGAGTAGTCAGAGTATAGCACACGAAGAAAATAGAATGTTGATAGATATATTTTAGTTTTTAGAGTCTAGTAATGTGTTAAAGTAAGGGCGAGTGGGTAAAGAAAAGGGAATAGGATGGCGTGGAAGTTGGAAGAAATAAGCGAAGGGGAGGAGGAGTGGGTGGGCGGGAGGCTAAGGTAAAAGAGGTATGGGTGGAGATTGGGGGGAGGGTCAGGTATGTAAGCGGGGGTGGCAATGTAAGTTGAGTTTAATGAAAATAGTCGCCGATCTGACTATACGAAAAAACACTCACACTAAAAACAAACAACTTACCTTAATTCCAATATTAATCAACTACTATCCGAAACCATAAAAATGCTACTTTAATTAGTACGTAAGATGAATGAAACGTGACTGGTTTGGGTCAACCACGAGACCATTTGATGAAAGACAACCCTCGTGTGGAACTGTAAATGATAAACGTGATGGCCCAACCCGTTGAAGGGACACATCATCCAGCTCATACACCAGACCGCAATTGGGTATCCACCTTGGGATATACCAGCGATAATCTCGATATAGCGATAAGAATCTTGTGACGCGTAATGGATCGCCTCTTGCGATGTGTGC
>NC_091554.1:14610492-14617992 GCF_042767895.1 Penaeus vannamei
TCTACTGTGACGCTAACAAATCGTTATGCGTTTGAGCGTGCATGCTCGTGCATTCAGGGCGGGCATTGCGTGGCCGGTTCACCACCCTGCTCTTTTACGAGATCAAAACTAGGACTTCTGTACTATGGGATCTGCGCGCAGGCTCGGGTGGAAGAGAAATCGTCAGAGCACGAAGCAAAAAGCAAAGACGGCGACCGCCCCCTGGGGGATCCACCGAGGCTCGCGCTGCTCAGCTGATCCATGGGCGTCGGTAGAGCGGGCACGGCTCCTGGCGCGGCTGAGCTGATGCGCATCCGGGCGCCGTTCGGTCTGCCGCCTCCTTCGGGACAGCCGTGAGGACGCTGGGGCTTTGATCGCTAAGCCAGAGTTGAAGGTAATTGATTGATTAATCAAGTATCTAACTGATTAATTAATTGATTTATCAGTTCATTCATTTATTGTTGAGGTGTCTGCAAGATCTAGGTGTCTGCGGGTCTTGGCTGCTGTGACTTGCCAGAGTAATGATGATGTCAAATATGTCAACTTATGAGGGTATCAATCAGTAATGATTATAATGATAATAATAATGATAATAACAATAATAATGATATCAATAATGATAGTAGTAGTAATAGTGGTGGTGACTGAAGTAATGAAAATAGTAATAAGAATAAATAATGATGATAGTAGAAGTAATGATAGAAATAATGATGATAATAACGATAATAATAAATTATAATAATGATTATAATTATAATCTTAATAATAGCAATAATGATAGTTTATAATAATGATAATAATGATAAAGCAACAATAATAATAAGGGTAATAATGATAAGACTAAGAATGATAGTAATAATGATAAGACTAAGAATGATAGTAATAATGATAAGACTAAGAATGATAGTAATAATGATGACTAAGAATGATAGTAATAATGATAATAATGAATGATAATAATAATGATAATCATAATAATCATGATGATTATAAGAACAACATCGACAACGACCGTAATAACAAAACTAACGATAACAATGATAATAGTAATGATAATAAAACCAAAATGATAATAGTAATTGTGAATACCAACAGTGATAAAGATGATAATAAATGACAATAACAGTCATGGACACAGCCGACTTAAGGATAGTCAATCAATATTACAATAATTTAAATAAATGTTAATGATGCAGTCGACCTATTTTTTAATTGCCATAAAACTGGGCGGTTCATAGTATGTGTCAACATGTATCATAATAATTTCCATCATTACCATTGCTGTCACAAGAACAATATTCTATTAGTCCCTTCTGAAAGACTAACCATTGAAACTTTTCGTAAAATATAGTCTTTCCGAACAAGCAAGCATGCTTGAATCGACAATGGAACACAAAGGAATGGGCGGGGCGTTTCACCAAGGAATAACTTCCATGGCGCATTGTAAGGTCAGCTCAGCCTCATCTGTGTAAGTGACTCGCGCCCCTTCCGCCCCCCCCCCTCCACTACGCTTCCCTAACATTCGTGCGCCCGACCTGAGGACACAAAGAAAATCATACGTTTTTTTGTGTCCCAATTGCAAGGCGCTGACACTTTTACTGCTGGACGCTCGCACATGTGCCTCCAATCACTTAATGTCGACTCCGGCGAGGGCCGGTGCGTAGCCCCAGCCCGAGTCGCAGGTTGCGAGGACACCGTTCAACGAGGCTCCGTGTGGACAGTGAGTGTCATTTGTAACCAACACTCGACATCAAATGTGCAGATCACAAATGGATGCTAGACAAGGAGATCATTTTACGAGAAGGTATAGAACGACGCGGGCCGGCGAGAGGAACAGGCGTGGGCCAGCGCGCGGACTCGCCGTGGAAACCAGGCTCGGACTTTTTTGGTCCGGGACCTCCACAAAAGTCTGCGTTCCCGCCAAGCAGGATGGCCAGGTATTAATTTTCACTCCGTATATGGTCATGATGCAGGGCTCAATTATCAGGGCTGCCAACATTTCAAGGTGAGTTACGTGCAGACTTTTTCCACGCTCGTGCAGGGGTCCGCGCGACCATATGATGTTACAGAAGCCAATAAATCACGTAAACTTCAACATTGTTTTCTATTGATTTCCTCGGCGCCATGTCCCTCTCTCATGCCGTCGTTGCATTTATCATAATCAGGGCTAGAATACTATAGTATTAAGCGCAGAGAGAGAACAAGTTATTTCCCGTTGATAATTTGGCAGAGGAAATAAACGCTCGCCGGTGTGGTTGGGGCTACGGCGCCCTCCCTTTAGCTCGATTTACTCCTGCGTAATTGGTACGCCTCGGCGCACGGCCATCATTCTGACCACTTTAGCATAATCCCAAATGCAACATTTTCTTGCCATATAACAAAGTCTCATTTCCTGTCCGGACTCGGTCCTGCCCCCTCTCTCTTTCCTTCGGATCTCCATCCTTATTGGCTGCAGGACCCATATCCAGACTGGTAGTTTGCCTTCAGTCTACAAGTGAGTCCCCACACCCGCCCAGCCACGCTCACACCCTTCCTTCACAAAGGTAACCCGTCTTGCCACGCACCACACCCTTTCCCGTCTCGCCGCACCTTCACTGTACTTGCCTTCGGTTCCACGCTCGCAAGCTCGCTGCTCGCGGGATGCTGCTGCGATGAAAAACGACAGCCATCTCGTATCTGTCCTTGATTCCTCGCTGCTTACCGTGTGGTCCCCTGCAATGGTTCTCATTAGCCTCTTTCACATAAGAGCGACAGTGCCTAACAATACATTCACACACGCTAAATAAATCTAACCCAACAAGCTCTTCTTAGCAGCGCATCATTTTGTTAATGGTCATTTAGAATTCAGATAACTGATCACAAACAAGATCATTCCTATGGCCAACAGTCAGAGAAGGCAGCGGCGCAGAATATAGAAAGCGGCACAATTTTCCCTACACGAAGCCGCGCCGTGAGAATGTTAATTCATTCATGTCATGACTAATACATCACTTACTCAATCTCATTAAAGATAACAAAGGAAAGCGGCTAAAAAACGAAAGTTCCGGGGATAGAATGACCACTTAACAGCAAGCAGAGTGGAAGAACAATGCACACATAATAGGCTGCTGTCGATTACGGCCCGTATATTGTCCGCTTATTGGCCGGTCATGGCGCAGTTCCGCTTTATGATGGCCGATTATTAGCCGTTATGGTAGTTACTGATGTGTTGTGGATGACTTTGGATTGTGAAACAGGGACTTGTTTATACCAGCGGAGCGCGCTCGCCGGTCACACCTGCGGCCGCGCGGGTTTCTCGTGGAATGTAAGAGCGTGTGATAAGATGACTATGTAGGTGCGTGTATGTGTGTTTGCGCGTGATTATGTGCTTTTGTGTGCAGGTTTGTCTGTGCCCATATGTATATATGTGCGTGCACGTCTGTGCTTATGGAACTGCATGCAATACAGGGATATATATATATATATATATATATATATGAATATATATATATATATATATATATATATATATATATATATATATATATATACATATGTATAAACATATATATATTTACATATATATATATTTATATATATATAAATATATATATATATATATATATATATATATATATATATATATATATATGTACATATATGTGTATAAATATATGCATATATATATATATATATATATATATATATGTATATATATATATATATATATATATATATATATATAAATATACATATATGAATATACATATATAAATATATATATATATATATATATATATATATATATATATATATATATATATATATGAATATACATATATGAATATACATATATGAATATATATATATATATATATATATATATATATATATATATATATATAAATATATATACATACATAGATATATATATATATATATATATATATATATATATATATATATATATTATGTGTGTGTAAATACACATGAATATATGTATATATTTATATATACATACATATATATATATATATATATATATATATATATATATATATATATATATATATATATATATATATATATATATATATATATATATATATATATATATATATATATATATATATATATATATATATATATATATATATATATATATATATTTATATATATATATATATATATATATATATATATATATATATATATATATAAATATTTATTTATATATATATATATATATATATATATATATATATATATATATATATATATATGTATATAGGTATATATATATATGTATATATATATATATATATATATATATATATATATATATATATATATATATATATATATATATATATATATATATATATATATATATATATATATATACCCATGCACGCACACCCACACTCAGTAATATATACAGAAAGAGAGAGAGAGAGAGAGAGAGAGAGAGAGAGAGAGAGAGAGAGAGAGAGAGAGAGAGACATATATAAACATTTACATACTTATATGTATGCATGTATATATATAGATATAGATAAATAGATAGATAGACATATATATATATATATATATATATATATATATATATATATATATACATATATAATTATATATATATATATATATATATATATATATATATATAAATATATAAATATATTTATATATATGTTTATATATGTATATATATATATATATATATATATATATATATATATATATATATATATATGTATATATATGTATATATATATATATATATATATATATATATATATATATATATATATATATATGTATATATATATATATATATATATATATATATATATATATATATATATATATATATATATATATATATATATATATGATATGTATCTGGCAATGAGTAAGAGTGGAGTCGTTCTTTTGATCAGTGTTATTAAGTGCTAAAATTACGTGTCCAAAGTGATCTGTGATAGTGCTACACAGGAGAGAAAAAATCGTGAATGTATAGAGCATATAATCCAACCAAAATAGAAATAATAATTCATCTGATAACCTCACAAGTTTATAAAATGTATTATCGGACCCTACGTACGCGGACTTTTTTAAACCAACAGGAGTGCCAGAAAGTGCCAACTAGGAATACTAGGATTCATTAGTGTTAGAGAAGTTCATTAGTTCATCGAGAGTGCCTCAATATTCAGAATCAGTGAAAAGAAAATAATAATAATAATCTCCCCCCATGAAAAGTATACCAAATTACGAAAGCATTAGGAAATGATAAGCAACACCTGTGCCACAGGTCGCCGAGTAACAGTGCCAACAGCGCGGGCATTACAGTTTCCACTCAAGTAGATTTGCTAAGGAACAGTCAACGGCCAGTATGTAAGTACAGTACATCACAAAATCAGGTAAGTTAAAAATGGTTCCCATAAAGCGTAAAGTATCATCTGACATTCGACAGAAGAAACGCCTGATTAATCAAGTAATAATAAAGCATAATTCAAGCTTTGGCACCTCAGATGAGCGCCAGACGCCGATCCCATGACCTGCGGTCTGCCGAGGCCGCACCCCGTTAGGCTTAACAACAGCTAAGGAATGCGACGCCGCTCCGAAAAATTGCCAGATACAAAATCACCCTTATAACTCTCTTTATCCCAAACCCCATCCTTACCCCCTCCAATACCATCCTAAATCCTCCCACACCACCCGCATCCTTCCCTCAATTCCTCTGCTGCAACACTACAATTTAAGGACATTATAATGCATGGGCTCATTATAATGGAGTGCGTGTGTGCGCCTATGCAGACTGTTCATACGTTCGTGCGCGAGTATGAGCGCGTAGGCACGAAAGTGCGCAGGTGCATATGTGCGCATGTACATGCGTATATATGTGTACAGGTTCATATGAGTGTAGGCGAGTTTAAATTCATGTGCGGATACATGGGTATGTATGCTGCTGTTGTCTACGTAAGGCTATAAGGTTCCATATAGCTTTGTGATAGAGTACATTATACACGGGTATGTTCCGTGCTTATACATGAGGGTATACATGGGTTTAAAGGCGTAAATATGCAAATTTGTACATATGGTGTATATATTCATGCATGAATGTGTACACTTACATGTGTATATAAGCATGTATATATGTGTATGTGTATATAGGTATGTATAATGTGCGTGTTTATGTGTATGCGTGGGTGAATGTATAGGTAGACATATGTAGGTATTTATATGTGTATACGTAAAGGTATACGTATATAGGTGTGTGCAGGATGTAGGAAGGTGGATAAATAATTAAGTATATGTATGTATGTAAGTACGTATGTATGTACGTAGAGGTAGTTATATGTAAAGCAAGTATAGATATATACACATATGTAAAGGGGGGGGGGGCACTAGTGTATCCTGCAAATGTATGTGCTCATATACGGATGCGTGAGCACATGCAGGGATAGATACATGCGTATGTATAATGATAGGTAGGTTTGCGAGGTATGCAAAAAGGGGTGTTTACATATACACGGGTGAGTATACACTCATGTATACTCACTCACTTATCAATAACATATAACAAGCGCATAAACGGAAAGGCGATGTGAACATATGACTAGGTCAGACTATGATGGACATGTATGTAGTTATTTATAACGTAAGAACAAGTATCCATATCCATAAGCATAGATACAAGAATAAATGTGTATGCTTGCATATGCATATGCGTGGGAATGAGCATATGCGTAGTACTTAGAGCATGTGCGGGAATGAATATGTCTGCATCAGGTGCACATACGCACAAATGAAGTTAATAAATAAAATAAAATCAAACATATATGCACTTCTGATAATTAAGCCCAGCTCACGGGAGTAGTGAGCAGGCCGTGCATTGCCGCTCCTAAGTCCACTCCAGGTAGGACCAAACCTGCTGGGGGGGACTTATCAATGGCATTCCGGCTAAATTTCTCCCCTCCCACCAAGATACACCTAAGCCAGTAGGTGGGAGGTAAATCGGCTGTCCACCTCCCAAGCATGAGACAAAATATTCAGGAACGGCCCCCATTCCCCGGAGGCGAAGGAGCCCCTGGTTACGGCGGCGATCAGGATCGCCCCGGAGCAGGGGGTGCTAAAAATATCCGGGTAAAGACAGGCCGCCCCACGTTGATGAACCTTTGCACATACAATATAAGGACCATGAGAACTGAATCCGACTTACTAGCTTTACTAGAGGAACTCTCTTCCATTAAATGGGATGTAGTAGGACTCTGCGAAGTTAGAAGACTAGGCGAAGAGCAGAAGTTATTAAATGAGGGACACATGCTCTATTGGAGAGGAAAATCTCTGGGTAGCAAACAGGAATTAGGGGTAGGATTCTTAATACACAAACGCTTAGAAAAGAACATTGTAGAATTCTATAGTGTCAGCGAAAGAGTGGCTTCTGTAACAATAAAACTAAACACTAGGTACAACTTAAAAATTATTCAAGTCTATGCTCCAACCTGCAGCCACAGTGATGAAGAAATTGAGAGCTTCTAT
>NC_091554.1:14655492-14660492 GCF_042767895.1 Penaeus vannamei
GGAGAGAATTTTGACGTTTATATAGTGATAGAGAGACAGAATGAACAAGATCTGAATCAGGTCTCAGGGGAGGGTCAAGGGTCAATGTGTGGGAGGGTCAAGGTCGAAGAGTTTGGGGAAGGTTTTGCTAACAAGTGATGAGGTAATATCATCTAACCCCCAATGGCCTGCACTCAAGTTAAAATTAGGAAATTTTCTCATCAAAAGGGCTTCAGTTATTTTTCTCTCGTACGAATTTGACGATCCATGAATTAATTTGGCGTCTTTCCAATCTAATTGATGTCCTTCGTCACGTAAATGAATAAAACAAGCATTAGCTTCTCTGGCATATCTGACATCACGTCTATATTCATTAATTCTTTTTTCAAAAGTTCTACCGGTTTTGCCTATGTAAAATTTCGGGCAATCCTTGCAAGAAATCGTGTAAATACCTGGAGAGGTATCAAGATCACCGCTAGTTATATCATGCCTGATCAAAGTATTGCGCAACGTGTTCGGATAAGTACAAACGATGTCAATGTTAGCTCCTTTAAACATACGGCGTCTTTCATCGGAAGACGGGTTGTAAGGAATAATAAAGAGATTTTTGACACTGTCCTGTTGCATGTTACGGAAATGATTATAAAATTTCCTTTCCGCAGATGAATGTGCCTGATTTAAGAAAAAAAAACGAGGATATCCTAATTTTGAGAATGTCTCAAAAATAATGTCAAGCTCACGATCGATGAATTCGTTATCGCAAATCCTGTAAGCCCTCTTGAACACTGACGAGACAACTCATTTAACGTAAAGCGGGTGATTCGAGAAAAAATGAAGATAATTAGCGGTGTGTGTGGGCTTACGATAAACTGAAAATTTAAGCGAGCCATTTACAATGGATAAAAGAACGTCGAGAAAAGGTAATTTGCCTGAGTCTTCCCATGCTACTTTAAAGTTAATAGTACGAGCGAGGTTATTTAATCTATTGAGAAAATCATCGAAATTTGAACGGTTCCTTCGCCACATAGAAAAAATGCTATCAACATAGATGATATCACCTCATCACTTGTTAGCAAAGCCTTCCCCAGACTCTTCGACCTTGACCCTCCCACACATACACACACACACACACATACAGACAGGTACTAAAATTTCCGTGTGCAATGTTTTACAAGATCATACACGATGAAACATATATGTGGTATTCAGAGAATAAGTAGGCGATGTTTTTCCATTCTTACATATGAGAGCGTCTGGAGTGTTTGTACTTCAAAATCTTCCTATGTACACCCCATAAAAATGAAGAATTTTGAGATATGATCTAACTTTAAATTTCCGACTAAACTCGATTGGAAGCCGATTAAAAATATCAAAGCTTTGCAACAAGTTTATGGAGACTCCTCACCATGCAGAGAAGTAGTGTACGATTGGTTTAATCGTTTCAAGGAAGGCAGACATCAACTCGAAGACGATCCACGAGAAGGGAGACCCTCCAGCTCAAAGACTCAAGAAAGTGTCCAGCTTTTGAGTAATCTGCTCGAACAAGATAGACTCAAAACAGTTGACGAAGTTGCCAATGATTTGGGAATTTCACAGGGCACGCCATTTGCAATTCTCACAGAAAATCTTGTGTTGAGCAAACTTTCAGGCCGCTGGGTGCCAGAAGCGTTGCGTGAAGACCAACTGAATCGGAGAGCTGACCTTTCTTTGTCTTGAATAAAATTGATCCAAATTAAGGCGAATTTTTTGAACGTTGTGTCCCTGGAGATGAAACATGGATCGAATAATATAATTCAGAAAGCAAAAATCAATCAAAAGAGTGGCATTGGAAGGAAACTGCTTGACCCGTTAATTTCAGGAGTGAAAGTTTTTTTTAAGAAGACCATGGCGACTATTTTTGGGGATTCAAAGGGAATAATTTTACTAGACTTTCTAGAATAGAAACTGACATTTCATGCTATTCTCCGGGCGCTTTTAAAGAAACCAATAGCTATTTCAGCAAAAAAAAAAAAAAAAAAGAAAACTTCGAGGAAAGCTGCACAAACAGATTCTGTTTCCTCATGACAACGCCCCAGCGCATTCGGCTAATCCTGTCAAAGCTCTGCCACGCGAATTGCAGCGGGAAATTCTCATATACCCTCCTACAGCCCGTATTTAGCGCCCTCTGATTCGTTCCCGTTTCCAAAACTAAAAGAACACCTGAACGCTACTCGATTCCATTCGCTAGATCAAGCAAAACACAGGTTATAACGTGTCAAAAACAGCCCCAGCAATTCTACAAAGACGAAATTTGCCGGTGGAAGCAGATGTTACAAAAGTGTATAGATGATATATATATATATATATATATATATATATATATATATATATATATATATATATATATATATATATATATATATGATATAGATTATACACACACACACACACACACACACACACACACACACACACACACACACACACACACACACACACACACACACACACACACACACACATATATATATATATGTGTGTGTGTGTGTGTGTGTGTGTGTGTGTGTATGTATGTGTGTGTGTGTGTGTGTGTGTGTGTGTGTGTGTGTGTGTGTGTGTGTGTGTGTGTGTGTATATGTATATATATATATATATATATATGTATATATATATATATATATATATATATATATATATACGTACATCCATACATGAATACTTATATATATATATATATATATATATATATATATATATATATATATATATATATATATATATATATATATATATATATATATATATATATATATATATACGTACATCCATACATGAATACTTATATATATATATATATATATATATATATATATATATATATATATATATATATATATATATATATGTACATGTATATATATGTATATATATATGTATGTATATATATGTACATATATATATATATATATATATATATATATATATATATATATATATATATATATATATATATATATATGTATATATATATAATATATATATATATATATATATATATATATATATATATATATATATATATATATATATATATATATATATATATATACAGTATGTGCATATGTATAAGTATATGTATAATGACAATAATAGTAATAGTAATGATAGTTATGATAATGATAATAAATAATAAATAGTGATAAAACCAACATTAATAATAACAATACTAATAATGATAATGATCATATTAAGAATGATGAACATACAATTAACAATAATATGGAAGATTATAATTACAATAATGATAATAATAACAGCAGACAATAACAGTAGTGATAATGATAATGCCAATAGTAATTACACATACATTTATTTATATATACATATACATATGTGTATATGTGCGTGGAGAGAAAGAGAGAAAGAGAGAGAGAGAGAGAGAGAGAGAGAGAGAGAGAGAGAGAGAGAGAGAGAGAGAGAGAGAGAGAGAGAGAGAGAGAGAGAAAGAGCGAACGATAGAAAGAAAGAAAGAGAGAGAGAGAGAATCATGTTTGTATGCGCACGCAAACACGCACATGTGTCTGGAGGAGTGTTTGCCTGAATGTGTGTGTGCATGTGGATTTGTATTTGTCTTTGTGAGCACTTGTGAAGGAGTGCAAGTATACGAAAGCATAAATCAGAGTATGAAGAACACATAAACTCCGCAGTCGGGATCCGGCGAGACGCGAGTTCCTCCAACAGGTCCCACTTGCCAGAGAGATGCCCTTTCATCCGGTGGTCTCAGCTCGGTAAATATTTGTAGATTTGCTGATGTATCTTCTAACTGAAAGTAGGAACGTAGACGGCTTTTTCTTTTAGTTCTTTTGTTTCTTTCTTTTCTTTCCTCTTTGATGAGCTGCCCAAAGTTTGTTAAGCGTGTTTGATGTAGATCACAGCTTTGTAATCCCCGCCAGGGAGATTGCAGTGCAACTGTTGAATACACAAGCTAATGCAAGATGCAGGCACACACGTGCGCACGGAATCTGTCTGTCCGTCCGTCTCTATATCTGTCTGTTTGTCTGTCTGTCTGTCTGCCTGTATATCTCTCTTTCTCTAGTTATCTACATATCAATCTTTTTGGCATTCTCTCTCTTTCTTCTCTGTCAGCCTGTCTGTCCGTCTCTCTCTTTCTCTTTATCCCCGTCCATCTTTCTTTCTGTCTCTCTCGCTGTCAGTCAGGCTGTCTATCTGGTTGCCTCTCTCTCTCTCTCTCTCTCTCTCTCTCTCTCTCTCTCTCTCTCTCTCTCTCTCTCTCTCTCTCTCTCTCTCTCTCTCTCTCTCTCTCTCTCTCTCTCTCTCGCCCCCCTCTATGTGTGTGTTTGTGTCTGTCTGTCTTTCTCCCTCTTTCATACACCTTCAAATATATACATATATTCACATACACACACACACACAGTCAAACGCCTCGTGCCTTTCCTTTCGAAATCAGTTTTTCGTTTTTTTTAATCGTTTCTTTTCTCGGTTTTCTCTTTTGTCTCGCGAATTCTTAAAGTCCATCCTCATTAGGCATTCCATTATTTCCAAAGCAGCCATTTCTCTCTTCATAAAAGGAAAAATGGTTCATTATCCCACAACAGATGAGCGCAATTCTTATTCATGGACAGCTTTAGTCTCCTTGAAATATTTTGAAAACGTGTTCGGTCGTGTCTCGTTGTGTCTTACCGTTTAAACGTGTTTGCAGTTTATATTTCTTCTTCCTTGTTTTCCTCTTCTCCTTGCCTTTGTTCTTATTATTATTGCCATTAATATTATCATTATCGTTCTTCTTCTTTTTGTCTTTACTGTTCCGTTAGTTTTTTTTATTAGCAATTTTATTTATTTTTTTTTTTTTATCATATAGATTGTTTGTATCTACCTACGAAGGTCTTCTATGGTGACAGGTTCTCGATCCATCTCTTTCGGCAGATCTGATCGATCTGCCCCAGCCACTATGTCCTAGATCGGCCCACAGGCCTACTCCACCCGGGGTTGTCTCGAACAATATTGTCTTGAAGGAAGCGAGC
>NC_091554.1:14707992-14710492 GCF_042767895.1 Penaeus vannamei
ACACACACACACACACACACACACACACACACACACACACACACACACACACACACACACACACACACACACACACACACACACACACACACATACGTAAAACATATATATACATATATGTACACACACACACACACACACACACACACACACACACACACACACACCACATATGTATATATATATATATATATATATATATATATATATATATATATATATATATATATATATATATATACATATTTATACATATACATATATCAAGTAATGTGTACAGAAAAATAAAAGAAGAGGGCCACTATATGAAAACAATTTTGACGTAACGTTTCGAACTCGTCAAGAATCCCTCTTCAGACGAAGCAAATACTGGTTATTTTGGATAATTGCCTCGTCTGAGGAGATACTCGTGACGAGTTTGAAACATTACGTTCAATACCGCTCTCTCTCTCTCTCTCATATATGTATAAGTATATATATATATATATATATATATATATATATATATATATATATATATATATATATATATATATATATATATTTATATATGTATCTATATCTATATATATACATATATATATATATGTGTGTGTGTGTGTGTGTGTGTGTGTGTGTACATACAAATTATATATATGTATATATATATATATATATATATATATATATATATATATATATATATATATGTATGTATATGCATTCATACATATATATATATATATATATATATATATATATATATATATGCATATATATATATATTATATATATATATATATATATATATCTATGTATGTATATATATATATATATATATATATATATATATATATATATACATACATACATACATACATACATATATATATATATATATATATATATATATATATATATATATATAAATATATATATATATATATATATGAATATGTACACACTCACTTATACAAACACACACACACACACACACACACACACACACACACACACACACACACACACACACACACACACACATATATCATATATATATATATATATATATATATATATATATATATATATATATATATGCATACATACATACATACATATATATATATATATATATATATATATATATATATATGTATATGTATGTATGTGTGTGTGTGTGTGTAGTGTATATGTGTAATGTGTGTGTTAATATGTAATGTGTGTGTATATATATATATATATATATATATATATATATATATATATATATATATATATATATGAATATGTACACATTCACTTATACAAACACACACACACACATATATATACATATATATATATATATATATATATATATATATATATATATATATATATATATATATGAAATATGCAATATATATATATATATATATATATATATATATATATATATATATATATATATATATATATATATATATAAAAATAAATATAATATATAATATATAATATATATAATATATAATATATATACTCATTATATATATATATATATATATATATATATATTTATATATATGTATGTATGTTTGTATATTCAGCTTGTGTTTGTACTATGTAGTTATTCATACATATATAGTTTACCCACTCGCACACATAATCCTAAATTCGTATGATCATTACCTTCTAAAATCCCGCCACCCAAAACGCAAAATTCAGGACATAAGCGTCACAACGTCTGCATGTCGTACCTCATGTCTATTAGCCTCATCGCGGTTAACTCTATCACCATCTCGCTTATAAGAACACAGAATCTCCAGGGGCAGTAATGTGGCTTCATTATTGTTCATTATTACGCTCGACGTGTTATGAGGTCGTTATCGTCTTCATCAAAACTTAAACAAATAGGACCAAACATGACAAAGGCTACAAAAGACAAGGAAGTGCAAGCAAGCGCCACGCACCCTCAGCGCCATCTATTGATTACTGGCAGAATTTGCAAGCAGCGAGTGGTAACCACATGCTACACAGACACATCGAGGGAAGCGTCAGGTATTTTAAGTGTTCAGATAAATCACATATATATATTTTAGGGGGACTGATTCTTGGATATTCGTTACTTGTTTCTTTGATCAGTATATAGTTATATTATGAAAGAAAAGTTTGGGGAAACTACTGAAATGTATATTCAATTGACGTAGGATTTATTTTGAAATATATATTTTTCTTCTTTTTTCTTTTTTATGCTGATGATCGCTTCGACAACCTGATTCGCAGATTTGGAATTTGCACAACATTGTTGAGAAAAGTTGGAGCAACAGGTTATCTGCAATCGGTATCGTGAAATGGATATGACTAGAACCGGCTTCAAGTTTTAGAAAGGATTCTCAACTTCCAATAGAATGATCAATCTCACCAATACGTTTTTTCACTCTTTCATTCTTTTGCGAATCAAAAAAGAAGAAAAAGAAAAAAAAATGGCTATTCCCTTTTCCGGAATTTTCTGGGCAAGACCAAACAGGAGTTGAAGCCA
>NC_091554.1:14717992-14722992 GCF_042767895.1 Penaeus vannamei
TGACTAATAAGGCTAGTATCTTCAGTCATAGTGATCATCTTTATAATTATCTATTCAAAAAAATAAAGGAGTAAATTTGCTGCTTGCCTCATTTAAATATTACTTTCGTCACACGCCGTTCCTCCATTGATGCTCGCCTATTTTGCGGCTCTCATTGTCATCTTTTGAAAGTTTTTTGGGCAATGTAAACGCACCATTTACGGTTTGTTTCCGCTCGCGTTGTAGCCTCACGGAAAGGATTCTTTAGTGTCTGCTTTAAGTGCCTTCTCCTCGCTTTCTCTCATTCCCCTTTCCTCTTTATCTCCCCTCAATCCAGCCGCCTTGCACCCTCACCTTCCCTGCTACTTAGCTTACTCATTATTCTCTCTTCTTACCCCCCTTCTCTACCTAGTCTCCCTCTCTCGCTGCTGCGAATTCCCTCCCCTACACCCCTCCTCCAATGTACTCCTCCCTCGTATTATTTCACCCTTTCTTCACTCTCCACCCCTCTCCCTTTCCCATGTCCATCCCTCTCTCCTCCCCCTCACACTCCCCCTAAGCCCCCTCCCTTTCCCCTTTCCCACGTCCATCCCTCTCTCAGCCCCTCTACTCCTCCCTGTTGTCCCACCCCGCCCTCCCCCTCGCTCACACTTACCCGCACTCCTTCTCCCTCTCGCGTTTGTATAGCGTGAGGTTCTGGGCGCCAGAGAAAAGACCTTTGATGTGTTCGCCGGGCGCACGTGGGCGGTCTCAAGGCGTTTTGGGCGGTTTTGATGTTGCAAAGGCTTTGTTTCCTTTTCTGTCTTCTTGTCTGTTTCTGTTTCTGTCTGTCCCAGACTTTGTTTGTCTGCATGTTTCTTCTTTCTCCTTACCTGCATACAGACATGCATATGTATACATGTATGGATGTATTCACATTGTGGCTGTATGTATAAATGTTTGTATGCACACACATGCATATATGTATGTGTGTGTATACGAGTCTGCTTTTTTATCTTTCAGTTTCTCTCTCTCGTCTGCCCTATCTCCCCCCCCTCTCTCTCTCTCTGTCTCACACACTCAGACACACATCCTCAGGATGGTATTCATTTACATTCAACCATTTTCTTTTTGTACCTTTGACCTTCATCCATACCCGCTATTTTTCTCCAGTCCCCTCTTATTACTGTATACTCATGACCTCAAGGCAGATGCGACATCCACCAGGTTTTCCTCAGCAAGAGGTTTATATTCACGCTGAGTGCTATGGCGTGAGTCTGGCGGTACAGATATAAACGATGGATTTTACAGTATTCAGTGTACGCTTCTTCTTCTGCTTTTCCCACCTCCTGTACTATAACCCATCAGCAACAGCTCATCTATGTTTATGTATGTAAAGTGCAGACGGCAATATAAAAAGGCAATGCAAACATGTGTATGTGTATGTATGCAACTTTATAAATGGCATACATGCATATCCATAAATACATGTATATATGTGTATGTCTGTGAGCAAGGATATATATATATATGCACACACGGGCGCCCACACTCACGCACACGTGCAGAATCGACACGATCACTGCCTCTTTTCTCTCCTCTTCACTCCCTCTTTCTCTTCTCTTCACTCCTCTTTCTCTTCTCTTCACTCCTCTTTCTCTCCTCTTCACTCCCTCTTTCTCTCTCTCTTCACTCCCTCTTTCTCTCCTCTTCACTCCCTTTTCTCTCCTCTTCACTCCCTCTTTCTCTCCTCTTCACTCACTCTTTCTCTCCCTCTTCACTCACTCTTTTCTCTCCTCTTCACTCACTCTTTCTCTCCTCTTCACTTCCTTCCCTTCTCTTCTCTTCACTCCCTCTCTTTCTCCTCTTCACTCCCTCTTCTCTCCTCTCCACTCCTCTTTTTCTCTCCTCTTTTCACTCCTCTCTTTCTCTCCTCTCCACTCCCTCTTTCTCTCCTCTTCACTCCCTCTTTCTCTCCTCTTCACTCCCTCTTTCTCTCCTCTTTTCACTCCCTCTTTCTCCTCCTCTCCACTCCCTCTTTCTCTCCTCTTTCACTCCTCTTCTCTCCTCTTTACTTCATCTTTCTCTCCTCTTCACTCCCTCTTTCTCTCCTCTTCACTTCCTCTCTTCTCTCCTCTTCACTCCTCTTTCTCTCCTCTTCACTCCCTCTTTCTCTCCTCTTCACTCTCTTTCTTTCCTCTCCACTCCTCTTTCCTTCTCTCTCTTCACTCCCTCTCTTCTCTCCTCTCCACTCCCTCTTTCTCTCCTCTTCACCTCCCTTCTCTCCTCTTCACTTCCCTCTTCTCTCCTCTTCACTCCCTCTTTCTCTCCTCTTCACTCCATCTTTCTCTCCTCTTCACTCCTCTCTTCTCTCCTCTTCACTTTCCTCTTTCTCTTCCTCTTCACTCCCTCTTTTCTCTCCTCTTCACTTCCTCTTTCTCTCCTCTTCACTTCCTCTCTTTCTCTCCTCTTTACTCCCTCTTTCTCTCCTCTCCAGTCCCTCTTTCTCTCCCTCTCACTCCTCTTTCTCTCCTCTTCACTTCCTCCTCTTTCTCTCCTCTTCTTCACTCTCTCTTTCTCTCCTCTCTCTCCACTCCCTCTTTCCTCTCACTTCTTTCTACTCCTCTTTATCTCCTCTTCACTTCCTCTTTCTCTCCTCTTCACTCCCTCTTCTCTCTCCTCTTCACTCCCTCTCTTTCTCTCCTTCTTTATTCTCTTTTCTCTCTCCTCTTCACTCCTTCTTCTTCTCCTCTCCTCCACTCCCTCCTTTTCTCTCCTCTCTTCACTCCCTCTTTCTCTCCCTCTTCACTCCCTCTTCTCTCCTCTTCACTCCCTTTCTTTCTCCTCTTCAATTTCACTCTCCTCTTTCTCTCACTCTTCACTCTTTTTCTCTCCTCTCCACTCTCTTTCTCTCCTCTCTCCACTCCTCTTTCTCTCCTCTTCACTCCCTTCTTCTCTCCCTCTTCACTCCCCCTTTCTCTCCCTTCACTCCCTCTTTCTCTCCTCTTCAGACTTCCTCTTTTCTCCCCTTCACTCCCTCTTTCTCTCCCTCTTCACTCTCTTTCTCCTCTTCACTCTCTTCTCTCCTCTTCACTCCCTCTTCTCTCTCCTTCTTCACTCAATCTTTCTCCTCTTCACTCCATCTTTCTCCTCACTTTCTCTCTTCTCTCCTCTTCACTCCCTCTTTCTCTCCTCTTCACTCCTCTCTTTATCTCCTCTTCACTTCCTCTTTCTCTCCTCTTCACTCCCTCTTTCTCTCCTCTTCACTCCTTCTTTCTCTCTCTCCTCTACACTCCCTCTTTCCTCCTCTTCTACTCTCTTCTCTCCTCTCCACTCTTTCTCTTCCTCCTTCACTCCCTCTTTCTCTCCTCTTCACTTCCTTCTCTTCCTCTCCACTCTCTCTTCTCTCCTCTTCACTCCTCTTTCCTTTCTCCTCTTTTTTCCACTCCCTCTTTCTCTCCTCTTCACACCCTCTTTCTCTCCTCCTCTTCACTCCTCTCTTCTCTCCTCTTCACCTCTCTTCTCCTCTTCACTCCCTCTTTCTCTTTCTCTTCACACTTCCTCTTTCTCTCCTCTCTTCACCCCTCTTTTCTCTCCTCTTCACTCCCTCTTTCTCTCCTCTTCACTCCCTTCTCTCTTTCTCTCCTCTTCTAATCCCTCTTTCTCTCCTCTTCACCCCTCTTTCTCTCCTCTTTCACTTCATCTTTCTCTCCTCTTCTTCACTCCCTCTTTCTCTCCTCTTCACTCCTCTTTCTCTCCTCTTCACTCCCTCTTTTTCCCCCTCTTCTTCACTCCCCTCTTTCTCTCCTCTCCACTCCCTCTTTCTCTCCTCTTCACTCCTCTTTCTCTCCTCTCCACTCCCTCTTTCTCCTCCCTCTTCACCCTCTTCTCTCTCCTCTTCACTTCCTCTTCTCTCCTCTTCACTCCCTCTTCTCTCTCCTCTTCACTCCTCTCTTCTCTCCTCTTCACTTCATCTTTCTCTCCTCTTCACTTCCTCTTCTCTCCTCTTCACTCCCTCTTTCTCTCCCTTCACTTCATTCTTCTCCTCTTCACTTCCTCTTTCTCTCCTCTTCATCACTCTCTTCTCTCCTCTTCACTCCCTCTTTCTCTCCCTCTTCACTCTCCTCTTCTCTCTCCTCTTTCACTTCCTCTTTCTCTCCTTTTCACTCCCTCTTTCTCTCCTCTTCACTTCATCTTTCTCCTCTTCACTTCATCTTCTTCTCTCCTTCCCTTCTCACTCCCTCTTTCTCTCTCCTCTTCTGCTCTCCTCTTCTCTCCTCCCTCTTCACTCCCTCTTCTCTCCCTCTTCACTTCATCTTTCTCTCCTCTTCACTTCATCTTTCTCCTCTTCACTCTCTCTTTCTCTCCCTCTTCACTCCCTCTTTCTCTCCTCTCCACTCCCTCTTTCTCTCCTCTTCACTCCCTCTTTCTCTCCTCTTCACTCCCTTTCTCTCCTCTCTCCACTCCCTCTCTTCTCTCCTCTTCACTCCCTCTTTCTCTCCCTCCTTTCACTCCCTCTTTCTCTACTCTTCACTCCTCTTTCTTTCCTCTTCACTCCCTCTTTCTCTCCTCTACTCACCTCTTCTCTCCTCTTCACTCCCTTTCTCTCTCCCTCTCCACTTCCTCTTTCTCTCCTCTCCACTCCCTCTTTCTCCCCTTCTTCTCCCCTCTCTTCTCTCCTCTTCACTTCCTTTCCTTTCTCTCCCCTCTCCACTCCTCTTTCTCTCTCTTCACTCCTCTTTCTCTCCTTCTTCACTTCCTCTTTCTCTCCTCTTCACCCCCATCATTGCAATGGATTCCTTCGTCCACGCGTACCTGCTGATCCTGCCTGCCGGCGTCAGCGGCTCGGAGGCGGCTCCCGAGGGCGGGAGGCGCGCAATGGAAGGCCCTCGCCTCCCCTCGCTTCTCGCAGCGTAAGGAAGGAGGAGGAAACGTTTAACACCCAAAAAAGAAATAGAAAAAGCAGGCAGGGGGGGGGGTGAGAAGAACAGGAAAAAGGCTCTGGAAAAGAATGAGAAGAGGGGTGGGCCCAGCTTTGGAGG
>NC_091554.1:14747992-14750492 GCF_042767895.1 Penaeus vannamei
TAGAAAAGGAGAAATGATCAGCAGAGCGATGGACAAGAGTGTCCAAGAAAGGGAGCTTGTCGTCAACATCCCATTCCACCTTGAAGCGGATGGACGGAGAGAGAGAATTCAGCTGCGACAGGAAATCAGGAAACAGGGCAGGGTCATGGGGCCAGAGAGCGAAGACGTCGTCGACATATCTCAGTCACATGGAAGGACGAGGGGAGATGGAAGGGAGGAGCTCCGACTCGAAGAACTCCATGTACAGTGTTAGCCAGAACCGGGGAGGAGAGCCCATGGCAACACCGAACGTCTGTGAGTAGAAACGACCCTCAAAGGAGAAGGAATTCGACTCCACACCCAGACGAATCAGCTGGAGGAAGATTTCGGTGGGAAGAGGAAGACGAGGATCCTCGACAGGGAGCTTCCTCTGAAGGAAAGCGAGGACGTCATCAAGCGGGACCTTGGTGAACAGGGAGTCGACATCTAGGCTCAGCATGGACACCGGCGAGACACCGCGGACACGGGAGATGAAGTGTCCTGTGAATGGCGAAGGTGAGCAGCAGAGAGAAGGTTCCGAGAGTGGGGAGTGAGAGACTTAGCCAGCCAAGCCGCCAGAGGATGCGTGTCACCGATCCCCGGGAGGAGATGATGGGGCGTAGAGGCACGGCCGGCTTATGGGTTTTAGGAAGCCCATAGAAATGAGGGAGGCGAGGGTTAACGACCTTGAACCTCTAGTAAATGTTCGCCTCCGGGCAACAGGCTGCAAGCTCTCTCAGACGACGGTGGAAAGTGGCAGCAATGCGTTCCCGAGGGTCACTGGTCAGGGGGGCATAGGTGGAGGCGTCACCTAACAGGTCCTGGGCCTCTCTGCAGGTAGGAGGCTCGGTCGAGGACCACCACCGAGTTACCTTTGTCAGAAGGCAAAATGGTGACATCCTCCCTGCGCAGGCTGTGAAGGGCCTCACGGTAACGCCTGGAGATGGAAGGGTTAGGGTGAAGGGAGGGACTCGAGGGCCGGAAGGAAGGCCCCACGAAGGAGGGACACATCAGGCAAGGAGTTCCTATGAGCGGAGATGAACCGGTCAAAGGAAGAAATGATAATAGAGGTAAGGGGAAGAGGGCGGAAAGGAAAGGAAAGACCGAGGCCAAGGAGTTGTAGTTGGTGAGGGGGCACGGACAGGGAGGAAAGGTTGGTAACCGCGTCGGTGAGGGAGAAGCGGGACCAGGGACTACGGGAGGTGAGGTTAGAGAGTTTCTGGGAGAGGGAGTGGGCATAGGTAGTTGAGAGGAACCGGGAAGAATCATGGGCCAAGTGTCAGCTAGGAGCTGGAAGACATGGCCGGGGAGTCGTTCCTTCAGGAGGTCAGAACGAACCCGCGAGCAGAAGTAGGAAAGCTCGACATCCCTCTTACCAGCACGGATCCGTTCAAGGAGGAGGAAACGAGCATAATCAGGAAAAGGAGATCCTCCATCCGAGTGCTTCAAGAGGTTGCCGATCGAGGAAGGGAGCACCTGCTCCTCAAGGCAGTCTCGGAGGAAACGCAGTTGATTCTTCCGGTCGGGCCGTGGCGATTAAGGAATCCTCAAAAGCGCGAAAGGCAGGAACCAAGTCGGGGAAGGAGGCAAACAGGAACGAGAGAAGATTTCGTTTAACCGTGGGGTCCATGATGCAATGAAAAACACAATACCCTGTTGATAATATGGAAGAAAAACCCACAATGCACAAACCAAATTCATTGATGAAAGTGAGACAACAGTTTCGGAATCGTCCTCGATTCCATCTTCGGGTCTGAAGTGGCAAGGATAAGGGTAAGGATAAGTCCGATATGCGAAGCTGAGCCTCGCCCGGGCTATGGGGGAGCCCTGCCTGTGCCGACTAATGTCGACTCGATCAACGTGTGTCAGCGAGTGCTGACGCGACTGAGCTTTGTCCTTACCCGCCGTGGTGCCCAGCCACAGCAGTAGCCTAAAGACTGTTGAAACTCCTCGCGCCTGTGCGGGGAGCGAATCGCAGACCCCTCGGATGAGAGGCCGACACGTTACCACTGTACTAGCCTCGGGAGGCTAAGTGGCAAGCGGAGAGTAAGCGGTATAAGAGGGAAAGGAGGAGAAGCACTCGGGAACCACGAGGCAGGTGAGGACAGGAGAACGGAAGCGAAGGGAGGTAAGATCAGGTCGAAGGATCAGGCGGTCTATGTGACAGGTGGCCGGCATGGAGGGAGAAGACGAAGGATCGTGGGAAGCCGAGGAGGCTGTCGGCAGGAGAGAAACCGCTGTTCAAGTTGAAATTGGGCAAGCAGCTTAATCAGAGAAGATTCCACCAGTCTGCGGGCATGGACTTCAGCGGAAGGGAAGGGAATGCGTTCTGCTTTCCAGTCCATCTGATGGCCAGTGTCCCACTGATGGCAGAAGAGGGCGTTGTTGTTATGTCCCCTGGATACAGCGTACTTATGCTGAGACAGACGCTTAGTAAGACTGGCGCCTGTTTCACCAAAATACTGCTTATCACAGGAGGCAC
>NC_091554.1:14765492-14768820 GCF_042767895.1 Penaeus vannamei
TGAAACAACTTTGGTTCTTTCCCACCCAACACATAAAGACGTCGATAAGGCATCGCGTACTTACCCCATCCCTACCACGGTTTTACGTTCAGTTAATATTCTAAAATGGTTATACTGTAGCATATTTTCTCTTCATTGAATCCGTGTTTGGATCTGACGAAGAAAATATTCGTCACATTAGCAGTTTCCATTCATATCAAGATAATATATAAGAACTATGCCAATTTTGTCTACACATGCGCATAAATTGTAAACAGACGTGTATCGACAAAATTATGTAAAATATAAACTACATATATGACAAATAAATGAACTACCCATTTCAACAGAACGAAAAAGATTTTTTTTTTTTATGTCATACACCACAGGTATTGGGAGTCGGTTCTTAGACCTGCTGTTCTCCCTCCTTGGAACCACCTAGCTGAAACAATCATGTACGTTCTCGCTTAGCTGTTCGGATGTGGATGCGTGTCCTTATAGAAATGCAGAAAAGACTTTCGGAATAATAATAGTAATCTGCATGATCAAATTTTAACACAAGATAAGACATTCAGATTAACTGAAACAAATTATAGATATTGTTTCATAACTCGTCACCAAGTATTGACTTCGTATTTCCATAAACGCTACACTCACTCACTTTTGGATTGCAGATGATATATTCGAAACTGGTCAAATGTACCTCTTGTATTGTGAAGATGTTAATATTCTTTCATAGCATTTCTACCTTTGTCAACATGAATACGGTTCACTAATAACACATCATTCATTGTAGCCTCACTGCAATTTTGTTTTTAGTAAATGTTCTGTAATGAAGAATATAATGTAGCATGGTTTCAATTTATTGAATAAGTATTTGGCTCTGATTTTAATACCCTTATTGGTTATCTATATTAGACCAACCACACTCTTTGTTACAAACTACCTAGGGTCTTAGCCTCATTCATAAAACTACTATTAACACTATGTTTACTTTAAGTGATTGACAGATACACCAAAGTAGGGCAGAGTAAGTATATTGAAATATAATTCCGCAACTGTACATATATATATATATATATATATATATATATATATATATATATATATATATATATATATATATATACACACACACACACACAACCCAAAATTGCCTCAGAAAACCCCTGGGCACAAACCCCCTCCCTCAACCTGGAGGATCCTTCAATCAGTGCTAACGAGGATGTAGTTGATTTCCTTTGCTGCATTACTTGCTTTGTTGTACCACGTCCAACGATGTGGATCAGAGCGCTAGTATCAAGAGCCAGAAGTTCCGGAAAAGGATGCTATTCATGCTGCAATCACCTGCTCCCGAACCATGAGGACTGACAGATTGATAGTTAGATGCTTCATTGAAGAACAATATGAAGATCTCGCCGAGGACAACTGTCCAACAGATGCACGTTTACAAACATCGTAGGAGAGGAGAGTTTGTGTAAATACCATTATGAGTTTATCAACCGGAGTAACCTGAGGGCTGAAGTCTGCTAAAGATGGTTATGACTACTCCCTGAAGATGGTGACCATCACTTCTGCCTGCCCAGTAATAGATATAGCCACTCACACTGATTGTCTTCTCCTGTCCAAGAGAGCAACCACCTCAGTTCCATCAGCCGCCTCTGCAGTGGCAACCGATCATCCTGTCGTAAAGAGCGTACATTCCAAGCCTTCATCCTGACGTCCCGCCTGAGGTTAAGCCTCGAGAGGTGACTTCAGGTCGACGTCAGCTCTGCCACCCTTCCCTACGATGCCTCATAAGTGAGGGGTGGCTGGCTGCAGGTCCCATAATCCACCTATGGGGTCCTGTGAGCTTTGCCCCACACGCCTCTTGCCAGGTTGGCAGATGGGACGGGTAACCCCCAGCTCCCAGTGGTCGCCAACCCAGGACATAAAGCTTGCCTTACTTGATGACTGGGAGGGATGTTTGTCTCCCCCCCCCCCACCCCAGGACCAATACCTATATGAAACACTGCCAGTTTGGGTTCTTTCAGGATGGCGGACTGGCAAGACCTGCCTCCCCACAGGGGGCAAGGGGACGGGAGTTAGTACAAAGCCAATGTGTCAACAAGCTGGCGACCAAGCCTCTGTACCTTTAGTGGGGCCTCCTGATACTGCAAGAGGCTCCTCAGTTAAGCCAAGGACAACAAGGTGCCTAGTTTCCATGGGCGACCACAAAGAGGGACTGCATATATATATATATATATATATATATATATATATATATATATATATATATATATATATATAAATATGTATATATACATATATATGTATACACACACACACACACACACACACACACACACACACACACACACACACACACACACACACACACACACACACACACACACACACACACACACACATATATATATATATATATATATATATATATATATATATATATATATATATATATATATACACACACACACATACACATATATTATTTACATGATATACATATATACATACTAATCACGTATGCATACGTTAATGTTTCTATAACTGTATGCGCTAGCGTGTGTTTATATGTGTGTATAATGTGATTACAATTATGAACAATATTTGTATTAGGAATGTTCATTATAGTACTACTAATCACGATAACGAAAGTGATGAAATAACCATTAATACTAGCGATTTTATAGTAATGATAATGACAATTATAAGCCTCATAATTACAGTTAATGAAAGAGAAAAAGCGATACCCGTAATAACGAACAAAGAAACAAGTAAAGTAAAAGACATTATGGAAGCCGCAGAAAAAAAGACATTTACATATCTGACCGATTCATCGTTTGTGACAGATAATCCCCCCCCCCCACACACACAGATTTCATACCTTGTAGATAATAATAGTTTTGAATAATTTAGAGCCTGCGTGTAGTTTTATCAAATTTCAGATTGTCATAAAACCGTGCATGTTTTAACGTTACATTATTGAATTAAATACAATTTGCTCACATTCACACTATCCAAATCGCTGTAAATATACTGACATCCACACAAATAGGTTGCAAAAGTTTCTCCCATATATGTTTTGCTTTTGCATACTTTCAGTATATTTGATTTCTCATCCTTTCTGAATTCCACTCCCCCATCATTCACGTTCTGTGATTTATTTAGCTTCATTCATTTCTCTAAATGAATTTCTATCTTGTCTGTGATTATTGAAATGTACACATTTTCCGTGTGTATGATATTAAAGGAAATCATATATGAAATAAAATCACACACACACACACACAAACACCCATACACACACACACACACACACACATACATACAATCATCATCATCA
>NC_091554.1:14794874-14797374 GCF_042767895.1 Penaeus vannamei
GCTACTGTTCAAAGTCATTGTGGGGCAACGCTGGGCAATATCAAGGTTACAGACCTTGACTTTGCTGATGACGTTGCCATTCTATCTGAGTCTTTGGAAACCCTAGTGGCGGCTCTCGATGCATTTAGCAATGAAGTGAAGCCCCTGGGTCTAGAGGTCTCCTGGACCAAGACCAAGGTCCAGGAATTTGGGGACTTGATAGGAGAACCTGTTCAGTCGGTACGTGCTTGCGGCGAGGACATTGAAGTCACAGAGAGCTTTACATACCTTGGTAGTGTAGTTCATAACTCTGGGCTGTCAGACCATGAAGTCAGCAGACGGATTGGCCTGGCAGCAGGGGTCATGAACTCTCTCAACAAGAGTATTTGGAGATGTCGGTACCTGTGCAGAAGGACCAAGCTTCGGGTTTTCAAGGCCCTGATAATGCCAGTTTTGCTATACGGTAGCGAAACCTGGACATTGTCCTGTGCCTTGGAGGCTCGTCTTGAAGCCTTTTGCAATAGGTCCTTGCGCCAGATCATGGGGTACTGTTGGCGGGACCATGTGTCCAACCAACGGTTGCACCGTGAGACTGGCACAAGCCCTGTTATCTGCACAATCCGTGATCGCCAACTCAGGCTATATGGCCACCTGGCTCGCTTTCCTCAGGATGATCCTGCCCATCAGGTCGTCTCTATTCGAGACAACCCTGGGTGGAGGAGGCCTTTGGGACGACCAAGGAAGTCATGGCTTGGACAGATCGACCAAACCTGCCGTGAAGAACTAGAGATGGGCCGAGTCGCTGCCTGGCGCCTAGCCATGAGGGATCCTCGTAGGTGGAAGCGAAGGCTGGATGCGGCTATGCGCCCCCGTCGGCGTCAGCCCCCATGATAATGATATATATATATATATATATATATATATATACATATATATATATACATATATATATATATATAATATATATATATATATATACATATATATATATATAACATATATATATATATATATATACATATATATATATATATATACATATATATATATATAATATATAATATATATATATACATATATATATATATAACATATATATATATATATATATATATATATATATATATATATATATATATATAATATAGCCGCATTCACCTTTCGATTACAGCCACAGGGGTCCCTCATTGCGAATCGCCAGGCAGGACCTCGGCCCATCTCTAATTCTTCACGACAGGTCTGGTCGAGCTGCCCAAGCCACGACTTCCTGGGTCTTCCCATAGGCCTCTTCCATGCAGAGTTGTTTCATACAGAGACAACCTGATGAGCAGGGTCATCCACAGGGAAACGAGCTAGTTGTCCGTATAGCATAAATTGGCGGGCCCGGATTATGCAGGTAACAGATCCCATGCCAGTCTCATGGTGGAGTCGTCGGTTGGACACATGGTCCTGCCAACTGTACCCCATGATCCAGCGTAGGGACTTGTTATAAAAGGCATTGAGAAGTGACTCCAAGGCACTAGATAGCATCCAGGTTACGCTACCATAAAGCAAAACTGGCAGTATCAAGGCCTCGAAGACACGTAACTTATTCCTTCTGTATAGGTACCGACACTTCCAAATAATCCATCCATCATCCACTGACTTTCAGGTCTGATAGCCCAGTAACATGAATTGCACTGACAAGGTATGTAAAGCTCTCCGTAACTTCAACATCCTCGCCGTAAGCTTGTATCGCCTGAACGGGTTCTCCTGGCAGGCCCCAAAATCCTGGATCTTGGTCTTAGTCCAGGAGACCTGCTAATTGCTAATTGCACCAAGAGCTACTATCAGAGATACCAAAGCAATGTCAAGGTCTGTGATATTGCCCAGTGTTGCTCCACACTGACTTTGGGAAATAGCTCTGCCCATTATCCAGTCCATGCGTGTTGAAAAATATTGGTACAAGGGCACAGCCTTGCTTCACTCCCGAGTTAACAGGGAAGAAGCTTAACAGGCCTCCACAACACTTTACAGCACTTTTCAGTACCAGTATATAGCCTTGTTACTAATCCAATAATCCATGTTGGAATTCCTCTAAGTCTCAGGACCTCCCACAACAATTCGCGATGCACCGAATCAAACGTCTTCTTGAGGTCGATGTAGGCTGCAAGCAGACCACGACTGAACTCACGACGACGTTCTACAATCGAAGCACAAGGATACAATCTATTGTGGACTTGCCAGGAGTGAAACCATATTGCTCTGGTCTTTGGTGCCTTAGCAGGTGGTTACATTTCGTTTCAGAAGAATGTGGGCAAAAAGCTCGTCTCTTATACTGAGCAATATAATTGCATATCGCATATACCTGCAGCTTTCCCACCCTTCAGCAGAACTTAAAGACGTGTAACTTAGTCCTTCTGTATATGTACCGACACCTCCAAATGCTCTTGTTGACTGAGTTCATGGCTCCTGCTGCCAGACCAGTCCATCTGCTAACTTCCTGGTCTGACAGCCCAGAGACATAAATTGTACTATGAAG
>NC_091554.1:14807374-14810523 GCF_042767895.1 Penaeus vannamei
ATTAATATCATACAGCTGTCGTGATACTCACTGTTATCATTATTGATGATGCTGACCATGATGCTTATGATCTCAAAGATTAGGATCATAGTTATGTTGACGATAACAGTTATAATGGTAATGGTAATATAAGAATAATGATACCGATATTTATGTGAACAACAGTAACAAAAGCAATGATAATAGTAATAATAATGATAATAAATATAAAAATGACAATGATAGCAACAACAATAATGATGATAGTAATTATCATCATTATCATCTTCATCATCATCAAAATAGTAATGATAATAATGATGATAATAATAATGCTGATGATAATAATAATAATAATAATAATAATGATGATAATAATAATAATAATAATAATAATAATAATAATAATAATAATAATAATAATAATAATAATAATAATAGTTATAATAATGATTATGATCATAACAACGATGATAGTCATAATGATAATAATACAAATTATGATAATAATGATAATAGTAATAACAATAATAATAATATAAATGATAATGACAACAATAAGAATGATGATAGCAATAATAGAAATAATAATGATGGCAGTGATAACGATAACAATAATAATAATAACAATAATAATAATAGCTATTGCAATAATAAAACCAACATTGTGATAATAATGACAATAACTGCAAAAATAACAACAATAATGATAGTGATGGTATCAACAATAATGATAGCAATAACAACAATACTAATGATGATGATTATAATGATGATAATAATAATAATAATAATAATAATAATGATAGTAATAATGATAATAACAATTGTAATAATGACAGGTTGTAGTAATAATAACTTTAGTAGTATTGATATTAATAGTAATATTAGTGATAAAAATAACAGTAATAATGATAATAATGATGACGATGATTATCATAATAATGATGATGAATATGATGATGTTGAATATGATGATGAATATGATTATTATGATGATGATAATGATGATAAAACCATTATTAATGATAATGATGATATTGATAATGGTAATAATAATGACATCTATGAAAATATTAACAATAATAATAATGATAATGATTACAATGATAATAATAATAATAATATATTAATGTAGTAATTGTGATGATAATAAAAAACAAAAATGATAAAAAGAACAACAATAACAACTATAATGATTAGAATTATATTAAACTAAGAAAACCTGTTTTCCTTGAAGCTTTAATAACACCCTCTAACCCTGAATTCGAATATTGTTGAAATAATTTCCTAGAAAATCAGAAAATAAATGAACAATTATCCATAATTTAAGCACCTGCAATACTGTGTTAAAAGATCTTGTATGTGGTTGGTAACACTATGAAATTAATTTCATTTCTTCACTGATTATTTTTTTTCACTTCCTTATTCACTAACACTAATTATTCAGTTTTTTGTTTATCTTTCCATTTTCTTTCTCACGCACACTATTTATTCAGTTATCACTTTATCTTTCCACTTCCTTATTGACTCACATATTACTTCAGTCATTTATCTATTTTCTCACTTTCTTACTTACTGACTAATTATTTAGTTATGTATTTATCTTTCCATTCACTAAATGATTCACGCTACCTATTACGGTTATTCATTTATCTTTCCACTTACTAACTCACACTACTTATTCAGTTATTTATTTATTTTCCCACTTACTTACTTACTAAAACTACTTATTGTTATTATATTTTTTATTTTTCCATGTACTTACTAAAACTACTTATTCAGTTATTCATTTATTTTCCCACTTACTTACTTACTAAAACTACTTATTATTTATTTATTTTCCCACACTTACTTACTAAAACTACTTATTCAGTTATTTATTTATTTTCCCACTTACTTACTTACTAAAACTACTTATTGTTATTTTATTTTTTATTTTTCCATTTACTTACGAAAAGTACTTATTCAGTTATTTGTGCATTCACTTTTATGCAACTGCCCTTTCATTTCCGAAACCATGTTGGTCCCCATCTCCACCGTGCGAGCGAGGCACCGGCGGCTCTGAGCAATGCCACGCGGATGGATGGATGGATGGATGCGGCAACATAATCATGCTGACGGCGAGAGAGAGGACTCCGCTCGCGCCTCACCTAGTTATGTGTCTATTTGCAACCCCCCTTGCACCGGGCGCGTGATGCCTTTGTCAGGGATTGCCATTAAATCCCCTTATTGCAGTCACTAAAGCTCATTATCTCCGTGGGTGCCGGGTATTGATCTCGGGGTAATGCCATTAGGAACATGCTTATTATATCCGGGTGATGTGCAGCCTCTCTTCTTCGTGGGGCGGGATTTGGATATTCTAATGATGTATGCGGGCGAGTGATTACGGGGATTTTGATGATGCATTTGGCTAATCACTTCGCTCACTTTTCATCATTCTGCAGTGTTGGTGGTATTTCGTTTGGTTAAATTTTCGGAAAATTTGCCATTACGTACAGGTTATGTCATCTTAATCCATTTACGAGTCAAGAAAATCTACCAACAAAGCATGCTTGATAATTGTACGTGAACATATATGCGTGCTTTTACAAACTATATAATAATTCTAAAAAGTAAGCTGTGAATTTACTTGTCAACATGTGGATAATAAACATGAACTCACTCGCTGATCATACCTACCCAGAATCATTTCATTATGAATGCACAGAAGCGGCCAAATTCGAAATCCTTGCAAAAATCCCCATCGCATTTACACAGCTTTTCCTCTCCAGCGGCAAAACTAACATTTATAAGTGGCAGCTGCTAATATGGAAACAAGATACAGATATGACATAACTACAAGGGAGCACAGCAATATCTTTGTGTGTGTGTGTGTGTGTGTGTGTGTGTGTGTGTGTGTGTATGTGTGTGTGTGTATGTGTGTGTGTTTGTGTGTTGCTTCAGGTCTTTCAGTTTATGAGGGGAGTTTATCCCATAACCACCAAGAAGAAAATTGATGGGATCCCTCCAACCAAAAATTACAAATGACAGAGGAAGAAAATCTACCTTTAATGTTGTTCCATCACGACTAATATTGACGACCCATCCACACGTACATCCTCCAACCCAGCACATTGTAGTTCGACCATGGGAAGTAAGCAGCATTTGCAGGTTTATTCTGGGATCGT
>NC_091554.1:14836023-14838523 GCF_042767895.1 Penaeus vannamei
CACACACACACACACACACACACACACACACACACACACACATATATATATATATATATATATATATATATATATATATATATATATATATATATATATATATATATATATATATTTAAATGTGTGTATGTCACAGACCAACAGAATTAACATAAACACTAAAGTAAACAACCAAAATTTAAGCACTGAATTCTACCTTGTTTAGTGTGAGAAGTAAGCAAATTTGGCAAATAAAATATGAAAATGCTTACATAAATAGATACGTAAACTTTACTATTACTGAAAATACTGGAAACATAGAGATGATATCGCGTGATTGTACAGTCGATAGATTGTATTTTGGGTGATGAACTGTTACCCTGAAGAAGGCCTGGGTTCGGGGTCATTTCATGATGATATTTTAAACTTGCATATACATTCACGTCAACTTTTTAAATTGATGAATAATTACTATCAACCAAGAATTTCACAGAGAGTGTGAGGGAGAATTTGACAGTGCATGTATGAAACTTTGAAAAATGGATTTCCTGAAGAAGGTTGTCTCGAGGATGATGCATAGTGCAAGCCGAAAAAAGTCATACAGGCCGTACGGGTGTTAGATGTTGCAATACTATTTTCATTTCCAATTTGTTACTGTGTACCATTAGAAAACTGTATCATCACTATCAGTAGAAACCACAGCAATTATGATAATAATGTCAGTAAGAAAAAAAAGTAAAGGCAAAGGTATCAATAGTAATTATTTTAGGCAATCGAGTTAATCATAATTTATTGCCTCTAATCTTCATGCAAAAGCGATTTTCAATATTTTCCTTTTCCAGATAAAACACATCAGCAGTGCAAAATATAAATGGAAATGCTGGGAGGAGGGGAAATGACCCTCCCACCCAGCAAGAGAGGCGGGCTGCGGTCCCCGTTGCGAGGGTGACTGCTTGGGCACAGGATGGGAATGGGAACTACTTGTCCCACCTGCGTTCTGGCAGCCGCCAACCCAGAGTGAAGCTTATGGGGGGAACCCCAAGGGAACCCTACAGGTGGATGATGGGTCCCGCAGCCTGCCGTCCCCTTTTATATGGGGCAGCGTCGGGGGGGGGGGGGGTAACACAGGTGGCGTCCATCTGGAGTGACTGCCAGAGGCTAAACCTCAGGGAGATAGTCAGGGTAGAGGCTTGGAACATCCTTTCTTTGCATCAGGATAATCGATTGTTTCTACTGTTGAGGGAACTAAGGAGGCTGAGAGTTGAGGTGGCTGCTCCCTCGGAGGTGAGAAGACCTGGCAGCAGCACGATCAGTGTAGGTGGCTACACCTATTACTGGTCTCACTGCAGCGACGGTCACCATCTCCAGGGAGTAGCCATAGCCATTTCTAGCAGACTCCAGAGCCTAGACATGAAAAAAATGTTCTTCTTAAACTTGCATCTGTGTCAGACAACTGTCCCTGGCGATATTCGTATTGTTTTGGGTGTGATTGACCTGGCTATCAGATGTCTGTTGGTCCCCATAATTCGAGAGGTGATGCCGGCAGCGAGAATAGACTCCTTCTCCGGGACTTGGATAGGTCCCAGAAATTGAGGATTACTAGCTGCTGGTACCAGCACTCAGACCCACATCGTTGGATATGGGACAGCTATGTGGGTAATGCAGCCAAGGAAATCGACCACATACTCGTTAACACTTGTTGGAGGATCCTCCAGAACTGCAGGATGTATAGAAATGTCCAGTTTTGTGGTACTGACCATAGATTGGTTGTGGCTACCCTCCAGGTCCACTTCAAAACTCCCCAGCGGTCCAATGATCACCCTAGGGAGCGGCAGTATACCCAGGGGTTTGCGGAGGCAATCTCTGGTCGTTTCACGGTGCTCGACAATCTGACAGACCCTGTACTTCTGTGGGACACCTTCAAGCACAAAACACTTGATGCAGCTCAAGAATTGATTGGTGAGCACCCGAGAGCAAGACAGAATATTATCTCACAGGAAACACTGGAAGCCACATATGCTTGATGTGTGGCTCGTCTAACAGGGGATTGGGATTTGCACTGTTCTCAGGTGCACAGAACTCGGTCACTGGTAAGAATGGACAAGGAACAGTTTATTAGGATTCTTGCAGAGAAGCTAGAAGGCCCTCTCTTAGTAAATATACTTCGTGGTGGTAAACCTATGATGCGGGGGTTACATGCTGTCTCTGGCTGCCATCTGGCGGTCTGGTACCATTCCTCCTGATCTGTTGAGGGGTGTAGTCATCCTCTCTGGAGGGAATCAGTAATCACCGAGGGCATCACACTGCTCAGTATTCCAGGCAAGGTTCTCACCCACATCCTCCTGAGACATATCAAAGACCACCTACTGATGCACCAGAGGCTAAAGCAGTCTGGATTCACTCCTGGTAAGTCCACAATAGACCGTATCCTTGTGCTTCAAGTCATTGTAGAGTGCATTCATGAGTTTGGCCATGGGCTGCTTGCAGCCTACATCAACATCAAGAAGGCATTTGATACAGT
>NC_091554.1:14893523-14898523 GCF_042767895.1 Penaeus vannamei
ATATCATCGATATGTGCATAGTTATTAATCTGCTAATAATGATATGTCAATCATTCGTATTCTGGCAACCTCATTCACTTTATCACAAAATGTAAATAACTACACACTGTAATTATTACCATAACAATTCCAACAAGCGTTAATATACACTCCTATTATCATTACATTAATCATAATTACTGTCAGCAATATCTGGCCATACACAAATCACACGCAATAAATACAGGCTTCGATCTAATAATAAGCCTATGAGCACAGATTTGTAGGTCTGGTCAGTCTTAAAACCCGAAGATTCGAACACGTGACTTCCCACCGCATCCGAAAGCGCAGGCTGCTGTTTTGATTAATAATCTGATGCATTAACAAGGAAGTCCCGGAGTGTGGAGCATATCCGGAAGGTTCATTAGTGTGCAGTGAATACATTATTCGGAGAGAAACTCCACAATTACAAGTGATTACTGGATTGTGTGCGCCCTGCCGACCTTACTGGCACGGCGAGGGGGTTGTGCCAGGAGATAGCTCGCAAGCACGCACCTCCCGTAATAAAGGGTTGTTAACTAGGTTCTAATTGTTGTTAGCAATTGGATTACCGCTACAGGTGGCTCGTTGGCCCGGATTAAAGAATGGATGGCTGGGTTTTTGGTACATTTTCGAAATTAGACAATCAAGGTGATTTCCCCGTGATAGTGTTTGATTGGCAAAATGTTAGGTGCTTTCAACTGGGACAAAAGCATGCTTCCATTTTAATTTCCAGCAAAGCTTTGTAACCTACAAACAATAGGACAGCAACTGCCTCACAATATTTGCTCTTTTATATGCAAAATCACATGTGTAGGAAGCCTTTCCCTGAACTACATGCGGTTTTGCATTCTAGTTTTTCTTTTCTTTCTTTTTACCAGGAAACAAATTAAATGTAATTATAAATGATATTCAATTCATGCAAAGGATTAAGTCTAGACCAATGATAAAATATATACAAAATATACTGTGGCAAAACCGCTTCATTGATAATGACAGTGATTATAGTGGTAGTAATGGTGATGATTATGATAATATTGATTACAAGATTAATGATGATGATGGTGATGATGATAATGATTACAATATTAATTACAGTGGTGATAATATTAAAAATGATAATGATATTGAAAATGATAAGGATAAGGATAGTGAGGATAATAATGATAATAAGGATGATGATGATAACAGTAATAGATTATCTAATTTTAATAATCATTTAATTATTTATTATTATCATCATCATCAACATTATCATTCGTATTGTTATTATCATAGTTATCAATATTATCATTACATTCAATATTATTATCATTATTATCATTGCTATTGTTATTGTTTTTGTAATCATTATCTTTATAATCATTACATTATTATATATATGATCATACTAATAATTATTATTACCAACATTATCATTATCATTATTATTTTTCTGATAATTATTAGGATCATTATTATCCATCATCATTATCATTATTATCCTGACTATCATTACTACTACTACTACTACTACTACTACTAGTAGTAGTGTTAGTAGTACTATTTTCGATATTGGTTTCATTACTATTATCATTATCATTAGTATTATCTTTACAACTATTACTATGTTAACGTTCATGATGAAGATGAATATTACTATTCTTCTTATTATTATTTTTATTATTATTATTGTTATTATTATTATTATTATTATTATTATTATGATTAGCATTGTTATTATCATCATTGTTTTTGTTATTATAACTATTGCTACTATTACTATTACTGTTATCTTCACTATTACTAATACCATCAGTATTAACATTATTATTATTATTGTTGTTATTGATATTATCGTTATTATCATTGCTTGTATTGATGTTATTACCATGGTTATTATCAATATCAATGTTATTACAATCAATATTATTACCATTGCAGTTATTCTTATTTTTGTTATTATCATTATGATCGTTATCACAACTACTATTACTATTATTATTACCATCATCATCTTAACATAAGAATACGTGAAAAATGTATATACTTTTTAATATTACGAAGGATGATGGACGAGATAAACAGGATCTGAAGATGTAAGAAAATATATACAAGGCTCGGGAAAAAAGGTGAAAGTAAAGAACGAATGAATCTTGGAAGATGCGATCCATATGAAGAAATTGGTAAAAAAGAAAAAAATAATAATGATGATAGTCAGCAATAATGATAACCATCGTAATTAATAACAGATACAATACTAATGATTATTAAAGATAAGACCAAGAAGGGAGAGAGAATTAAATCTAATTGGAGCAATATCGAAATATGCGGAAGAGATATGAAAAGAAAATGAAAGAGAAAGAAATCGAAAGTCTGTGCATATGAATAGGAAAACGAAGATAAAAGAATTATATATATATATATATATATATATATATAAATATATATATATATATATATATATATGTATATATATATATATATATATATATATATATATATATATATATATATACATATATATATACATATATATATATCTATCTATCTATCTATCTATCTATCTATCTATCCATCCATCTATCCATCTATCCATCTATCCATCTATCCATCTATCTATTTATCTATCTATCTATCTATCTATCTATCTATCTATCTATCTATCTATCTATCTATCTATCTATCTATCTATCTATCTATCTATCTATCTATATAAAGAGAGCAACAGAAGAATAAGGTATAAATTTCCTGACAGGAGAAAAAGGGGAAGATAAAAAGCGAAAGCGATGAAAAGAAATTTGAAAAAGGATGAATAAGGAAAAAGAAAGATAACAGAAAAGCGGGAGGGAAAAAAGGCAGAGAAAAGTAAAACGGAGGATTTAAGGAAGAAAATTATAAACAACAAAAAAATACTTTAAAGGAAATAAAAATATATAAAGGAAATGATTACGAAAACGAAAAGAGAGTGGAAAAAATCAGGGAATAGTAACACGGAGAAAAAAAACGAAAAAATGATTTATTAAAAAAAAATAATAATAAATAGATAAATAAAAAATAAAAAAAATAGAAAGAAAAATAACAAGAAAAAAAATTGCTGCCACGGGGCGCGAGGCACCAAACCAGCACGAGGCTCCCTGATCACGTGTTGTCATGACAAATCATACGTTCTCTCGCCAAGACGCAGTGCAGCCTAAGCAAATATTGCATTTCACAGCAGTTTTACAGATCTCTTAACAAACAACTGATCGTGAGTCCTGTTGCAGCTCGCGTTACTCACGACGCTGCTGAGTAAACAGAGAATTCGCTGACTGAAGCTTTTAGATGTGGAAGAAGGGACACGGAAAGGGGGGATAGAAAAGGGGGATGGGGAAGGGAACATACGAAGGGGGATAGAAAAGGGGGATGGGGAAGGGAACAGGGGAAGGGGGAATAGAAAAGGGGGGTGGGGAAGGGGCAGAGGAAGGGGGGATAGAAAAGGGGATGGGGAAGGGAACAGAGGAAGAGGGAATAGAAAAGGGATATGGGGAAGGGAACATACGAAGTGGGAATAGAAAAGGGGGATGGGGAAGGGAACAGAGGAAGGGGGATGGGGAAGGGAACAGAGGAAGGGGGATGAGGAAGGGAACAGAGGACGAGGGAACAGAGGAAGGGGGATGGGGAAGGGAACAGAGAAGAGGTGCGGAAGAAGGGGCACGGAAAGAGCCAAGATGCATTCGTACAGGAGGAACACCAGGCAGAGCAGTTTCAAGACCTACGTCGACCTCTTGAAGTTTGAGAACGGGAAAGCTTATTCCATTTCCCCGGCAGGTCATCAGAGAGTGAATTATATATATAATCTTCACTGGCACATTTGTTCATCGTGATTTTTTAGCGGACGACCAGTTTATGAGTTATGTTACCTTTGCCTGTCATGATTTAGCGATGTGAATATTTCTCTTACCTTTTTTATTTTCGTTCTTTCTTTCTTTCTGCTCTCTGGATCTCGTAAACATTTTCTTGCTTTGTTTGGTTTATTTCTGCCGAGAGGAAAAAAAAGTAAAAAAATATACTTGGATAAGCTGGTATTTTCACGCAGCGTAAAAAGAGAAAAAAAGAGAGAAAAAAAAACCTTTAGGGTACAATTAGAGTCGAAGGCTAAAAGATATTTTACTGCACCAGCTTTCCTTTTCAGTTTTCTTCTCTTTCTGTTTCTTATTTCTTCGTTTTCGGATTTCCTTTTCAGTTTTTCATGTTTAATGATTTTCTTATTTTCATTTTCGCTATATTATTATTATTCTTTCTCTTCTTACCTTAATATTGTTGTTATCACCATTATTGCTATTATTATCATCATTATTATCAGTACCATTATTATCACCCTCATCATTATTAATAAATTCACCATCATCATCATCATCATTATCACATCAATATAATTACCATTACATTTATTATCATTAATAATTAACAGTGTCAATACTCTAGTGTTGTTATTACAATTAACATTGATATTATGATTATTTCTATTAGTAGGAGGAGGAAGAAGAATTATTATTATCATTAATAACATTATGATTATCATGAAAATTATTATCATTGATATCATGGTTATTGTTTTTTATCTTATTAGTATCATGCTTATAATAATAACGATAAGGTTAATAATGATAATTATGAAAATATTAGTAATAACAATAATGATAATAATAGAGATCTTTATTATAGTTATTACTATCATAATAATAATAATGAAAATAATGATAGTGATAATGATTATTCTTACAATAACGAGATTAATAATAATGAGGAGGAGGATAAAAATCGTGATAATAATGAATGAAATAATAATGATAATTACACTAAGGATAATTCATATAATGATAATGACAGCAATGAAAATAATGACAGTAATGATACTGATAATCACGAGCGGAATGATACTAATAGTAACAACAATAATTACAATAATAATGATAAAAAGATGATAATAATAATAATAGTAATAATAATAGTAATACTAA
>NC_091554.1:14931023-14938523 GCF_042767895.1 Penaeus vannamei
TAATAATAATAATAATAATAATAATAATAATAATGATAATAATAATAATAATAATAATAATAATGATAATAATAGTAATAATAATAATAATGATTCGAATGAGTCATGTTTTGTATTTTTGATAAAAGTAAGACACTAGATATAATGCATCCTGGAGCCAAAGCTACTGTGGTATATTAGGAAATAGGTGTGGTGAGTGAAAAGAAAATAGCAACAAAGCAGTATAAATGGTAAAATAATGGGAACATGTCCATCACAGACTTGGTACACGCGTAATAGGAACAGAAGGTTTAATTGTTTAATTTATATTCCTTTGCAGAACACTATCTTAAAAGTAATATTCGAATGAGTTTTTATTTAACATGCCAACGACGCGGCTATATGTTTGCAGGTTTAAAAAAAGACTAGCACGCACCCATGCTTGCTTCCTGTCCATCCATCTTTCCACCCATCATTTCGCGTTACTTTTTTCCTATTTGCAACCTTGTTATTATTCTTTCCACTTCTTGCCGACTTCGCTTAGCTTCGTCTTCTTCCATTTGCTTTTTGCTGTCGGTTTCGGTTTGCTTCTCATTTCCATATATTTAATTCATATTAACTGCTGCTACATCTGCCGAACCTTTTTCTCCCTCTCGACATCATGCTTTCCTCACCGTCCAGCTGCCTTTCTGTGCGTGTGCGTGTGTGTTTGTGTGTGCGTGCATGTGTGTGTGTGTATATGTGTATGTATATGTGTATGTATATATATATATATATATATATATATATATATATATATATATATATATATATATATATATATATATGTATATATGTATGTATATATATGTATATATACACATATATATATGCATATATATACATATATGTGTGTGAGAGAGAGAGAGAGTGTGTGTGTGTGTGTATGTATATGTATATGAATGTGTGTGCGTGTGTGCTCTTTTCATGTGACATATCCCCTTCTACTTATACTCCTGTTCCCTGCCTCCCCCTTCACCCCCCCCCCTCTCCTTTCCTTGTCACAACCGGAAGTCGATGAAACATTCTACCCGCTTGCCCTTCCTCGGGCTATTTTCTGCCTGTTAGCAACCTGCTTTCATTTGCATTTAGCTGTGTCTACATTTTAAGCGAGGGAGATGAAATGCCATTTATTTCAGCCAGGTATCAGAAAGCGTCCGATATATTTCACTTAGCTATGGGTACGCCTCGCCCTTCGCATAATCCCATTGCCCTTGCCTCTTTGATGTGCAGTGGCATCATTTCCCGGAGTGTACTAATTCACTGCAGAAACTCTTTCCGCGAGCCATTAGCCAAAAGAGAAGATAGCAATAACAATATTTTCGTCCGCGTTCTCCTTCAGATCTCCTCGAATTACTATGACTAATTACCATATCATAACACTGAGATCACAAGACACGTTCTGTTCTGAATATGAGAGCGCAAGGGGACCCAGTGAAATGATTATAATGGAAGCTAAAAGGGTTTATAATTTCCTTCCTTGTAAATGTGCTTTTTTTTCTCCGTGTAAGTGTGGAGGAGAGAAAAGTTTCATCACACGAATATACCAGATAATACCAGTGTATCTGCGCACAGAGAGGTCTTGTGAGTTTGGATTGGAAGGTAGGGAGTGAGGTGGGGTGAGGTGGGGGGAAGGTAGGGATGAGGTGGGGGAAGGTGGGGGGGGGGGTGAGATGGGGAGAAGGAAAGGGGGTGAGGTGGGGGGAAGGTAGGGGGTAAGGCGGGGGGAAGGTAGGGGGTGAGGTGGGGGGAAGGTACAGGGTGAGATGGTGGAATGTGGGGGGGAGGTAGAGGGGTGAGGTGGGGGGGGGGAAGGTAGGGGGTGAGGTGGGGGGGGAAGGTAGGGGGTGAGGTGGGGGGGAAGGTAGGGGGTGAGGTGGGGGGGAAGGTAGGGGGTGAGGTGGGGGGGGGAAGGTAGGGGGTGAGGTGGGGGGAAGCTGGGGGGTGAGGTGGGGAGAAGGAAGGTGTGAGGTGGGAAGAAGGAAGGGGGTGAGGTGGGGGGAAGGTAGGGGGGTGAGAAGGGGGAAGGCGGGGGGTGAGATGGGGAGAAAGAAGGGGTGAAGTGGGGGGAATCTAGGGGGTGAGGTGGGGGGAAGGTCGGGGGAAGGTAGGAGGGAAGGTAAGGGGTGAGGTGGGGGGAAGGTAGGAGGGTCGAGGTGGGGGAAGGTAGGGGGTGAGGTCGGGGGAAGGTAGGGGGTGAGGTGGGGGAAGGCAAGGGGGTGAGGTGGGGGGAAGGTAAGGGGTGAGGTGGGGGGAAGGTAGGGATGTGGGGTGAGGGGGTGAACTGGGGGAAAGTAGGGGGTTAGGAGGTTGAAGGTAGGGTGTGAGGAGGGGGAGGGTGGGGGGAAGGTAGGGTGGTGAGCTGGGGGGAAGTTAGGGGGTGAGCCGGGGGGAAGGTAGGGAGTGAGGAGGGGGAAGGTAGGGAAAGGTTCTCTTCGAGTGATCGTGCCGTCAGTTCTCCGTCTATGGTTTCTAATTTGTCCCAGACTTTTCTTGCTAGGTTGTAGAATCTGGTGTTTATTGCCTCCACTTTGTACTTGTTGTGCAATTCTATTATTGACAGCAGATTATCTTCCTCGTTTCTCCTTGTTGCTGTTCGAAGGACTCTGTTTTGAAATTGCTACATCTTGATTATGTTTGTTTTTGATGAAATGCACAGGGGAATGGCCGGGTTCTCCATGCTTGGTCTGATAAGGGTTTTATAGAAGTGGAGCTGTATATTTTGACTCATTTTCGCAAATCGTTTGAGTTTGGTGTACTGGAACTTGGCCGTTGGTAGTTTTCGTTTTGTACGTGTTGATACTCCGCGTGTACGAAATTCCATGCCGAGTACTGTGACTTTGTTTTTGAAGGGTATTCTCTCGTCGTCAACTACTTGGTTTTGTCGCTGATATTGATAGTAGTTGGAATTTGTTTTTGTTGGTCTTGATCTTCCATCTATTCTTAAAATCATTTATTCTTCGTATTTCGTTCATCGCCGTTGTTGCTAATGCCTCTTTCTTGGTGTTATCGTCTGCAAAACTCACATCTGCACAATTGTTCCTGGGTCTTTCGAGGTCAGCTGTGTAAAATATGAATAAGGTTGGCCTCAATATGGATAAGTGCTTGAGTGTGGAGGGAGGAAGGGGGGGGGTAATGGTAAAAGAAGGGGTGATGGTTAGGTAAGTGAATGGGGAGGGGATGATTACAATTGCATGGGGAGGCGGGGGGTGATGGTAAGAGGGAGGATGAGGATTAGCAGGGTAACTGGGGTAAGGGGAGTGATGGCGACAGAGCCATGATACTGAAAAAAGGTATGAGGATAAGTAGGGGTGAAGGTAAGTGAACGCGGATGAGGGCATAAGAGTGTGCGGGATTAAGCATGAATAGGGGTGACGAGTGGATGAGAATGAGAGGGGATGTCTGAGTGGGATGGGCGAGTGGGTCTGAATATGAATTTGAGTGTCGAGGGAGGGGGGGGGGGGAGCACAACATACTGTATATCATCAGCATACATTCCGAGTTGCCGAATGTTTAAGAATCTTTTAACTTTAAAACACCCACCCGTCGTAGCCATTTTGAAAGAGGGACCAGCGCACAGCCCTATTACCCGCCCTCTCCAGTAGACAGCTATTGAACAATGTGTGCAGTAGAGGAAGGGTGAAAACAAGGGGAGGAGGAGGAGGAGGAGGAGGAGAAGCAAGGGAAGGAAGGCGAAGCGAGAGGAGGAAGATGAAGAAGGGACAGTAATAATAGAACAGCATGAGGGGAAGGTGCGGAGAAAGAAAAGGCGAGGGAATAAGGGAATTAAGAAAAAAAGAATAATAATAAGAATAAAAACAACAACAAATGTACTCCACTACAGCATATGCCTCTGTGTCTCTTAATAATTATTGAAACGAACAATAGTAACAATAACTGTGACACAATTAATTATATAAACATAAAATAATGATAACAATATTAGTGACGCTAACAATTATCAAATAATAATGAAAATAATGGCAATAGAATAATTTTGAAAATGATGATAGAGCTGGTACTGATTATTTCATAATGTTAAAACTCGCTTATAAGGACGATGAATCCGGTAGTGATGATGTCAATAATGAATATATGATTAATAATTGCATTAATGCTTAAACAATGGTTATCTCATCATCATTATTATCATCATTATCAATGATAATAACAATTATAACAATTATAATGATGATAATGATTGCAATGGTAATCTTAATCATAATTATAACAATGACAGTTATGATAATATTGCTAATAATGATTATGATGATAATAATGTAACAATGATAACATAAAGGATAATAATGATAATAATATTAGTATTAATAGTAGCAAAAATTATATTGTTAATGAAATAACAACAGTATTATCAATAATAACAATAATGATAATAATGATGATTTTCATAGTGACAACTACATTAATAATAATAATAATAATGATAATAATAATAATAATAATGAAAATGAAAATGAAAATGAAAATGAAAATGAAAATGAAAATGAAAATGAAAATGAAAATGAAAATGAAAATGAAAATGAAAATGAAAATGAAAATGAAAATGATAATAATAATAGTAACAACAACAACAACAACAACAATGATAATAATAATAATGATAATAATAATAATAATAATAATAATGATAATAATAATAATAATAATAATAATAATAATAATAACAATAATAATAATTAATAATAATAAGTATTATTATAATGATATTGGTAATTATAATAATAATTATAGAAATAATCAATAATATTAATGATAGTGATCAGAACATCTATACTAATAATGATGATGCTGATGCTAACAATAACGAGGATGATAAAAACAAAGATAATAATGATAATCATATTATGATGACAACAATGATAATGATGATAATGTTAATAATGATAATGATAATAATGATAATAATAATGATTGCAACAATAATAACAACAACAACAACAATAATAATAATAATAATAAGAAGAAGAAGAAGAAGAAGAAATATAAAGTAATATTGATAATAATAATTATTATTATAGTAATATTAATAATAATATCAATGACAGCAACAATAATAACAATGATGATGATAATGATATTAGTAATACTACTACTACTACCATTACTACAACAACAACTACTACTAATGGTAATAGTAGCAGCAATAATGATAATAATAATGATAGCGATAAAAAATATGATAACAAAACGATAATGTTAACGATAATAACAATCATAATCTCAAACATACAGACAGACAGACAGGCACCCCGACAGCCAGCGAGACAGAGAAGGAGAGAGCCTTAGAACAAACCGGAAGTTGCTGTTTAGCCTTCGCAATGACTGCGGCAATGCTTCGTGATTTATATTCGGGTTACCCTTGTTACTGCGGAAAGAGGAAATAACACACGCGTTAAAGAGAGGAGGAAACGGGGATGGAACGGAGGAATTAGGAGAACAGAATAGATAGAAGATATTTCTCAAAATGTAAATTAGATTTGAAAAGAGACGGGAGTTAAAGGGAAAGACATGGGGTGGCTGAGACTGGGAGAAGATCAGTGTCTAGAACTGATAACCAAGAAAGAATGTTCATCGCCCTGCTGCGTGTTAGAATCCGTATGATAAATAGTAAATGATATCAATAGTAATGCTATTGATAATAAAGGACCTGGATAGCACATAAAAGGAAAATAAGGTACGAGAATGATGAACCATAAATGACTTTCACAATAATTCTCTTTCTGTAGTGAAAAAAATAATAAATCTGAACACATTCAGAACATCCATAGCCGAGAACTTGAGAGTCGTGTGAGTGTGTGTGTGCGTGATAATGTTACCAACAAACGTAGACATACGTGTGTGTGAACTGTCTCCTCTTCCTGCCTTCTGATACTGCAAGAAATATCTTTGAGGATTTTGGAAACGAAAAGAAAGTGACAAGAAAATATGCGGTGAAGAAGTGACGCAGTCTTTAGCAAGTTTTCGAGTTTTATGCCAAAGCAAAACTGAAGGTGTTACTCCTGTAAAGAAAGAGTCAAGACGCTCCAAGAGACCAAAGGATATTGGAAATATCGAAGCGAAGGAAAAGGGTCTAGGTAGAGAGGGAAAGAACTAGCGAAAAAGGAAGAGGGAGAGCGGATGGATGGAGGAAAGAGAGAGAGAGAGAGAGGGAGGGAGGGAGAGAGAGAGAGAGAGAGAGAGAGAGAGAGAGAGAGAGAGAGAGAGTGAGAGTGAGAGAGAGAGAGAGAGAGAGAGAGAGAGAGAGAGAGAGAGACTGAAGGAAAGGGACAGAAAGAGTAGATAAATGATATAGAGATAAAGAAAAGAAAGGAAGCTGATAAAGCCAGGGAGCATTAAACAGACATACAGAATTACGGCGCTTGAGACAGTTTCCTCAAGCCAGAGGTACAGAAAAAAGAAGCTGATTTTGCAAATGCCAAACTTCTCGAATTGGACAAACTCCTGACAATGTCGCCACTGCATCATGATGAAGAAGCACCGGGAGAGAATGTTGCAACCGAAAACAGAGAAGGAAAGGAAAAGAAGATGAAGAAATCGTATCGTGTAACTTCTTATCTTCAAACAAACCTTCCAAATGGTCTCGGGCGGTGAACAGAGTGGTGAATGCCCAAAAGACACATTTGTCCTTGTGTCAGGATATTGGTAAAATATTCAGAGACTGATGCCGGTTAAAGCGCCAGGATCTGAGCGATTTTGCATGTAGATATTTTTCGTTTTCCAGGTCTTGAATTGAGGAGAAAATGTCTTTGCAAGGGAGTTTGTGGCTATGCAGCGAAGGCAAGAAGAGTAAAATCACACGGATGTTATTGCTAAGATAGAAAGAAGGCTCTTGTTGAATTCAATGATGGTTTTCCAAAAGCACGTACTTCCACCACCTGTGAACGTGCAGCAACAGTGGAAAGAGCAACGCCAACTACTGAAATGGAGAACTGTGGACAAAAACAATTCATAAGCCCAGCATATGACCCTATACAATTACAATAGCCTACTTAGAACGAGGAAACGATGGCCCAGTAGGGTCGCCACAACCTACAATAAGAGTGAGATTACATGGAAATATCGTATACTGCAGATGGAGCTAAACTGAACTAACATGAACTGGACACCATCATCACACTTAATAAGCATTGAGCACTCTAACCCAGAACAATATGGCAAGACCAAACCTCCTTAAAAGTAAATGTCATGAAGGTCAGGATATATTTGCAGCCACCAAAACATACCCTTTTGCTATGTCTGATAAGAAGAGATAGATAGATAAAGAGAGCTTGTGTGTGTAAGAGAGAGAGAGAGAGAGAGAGAGAGAGAGCTTGTGTGTGTGAGAGAGAGAGAGAGAGAGAATCTTAAGGCCAAACATCTCTAGGTGGATGACCGTGCTCTTGGGCTTGGCGAACGTCACCCGGAAATTCCAGGATGTGTAATAGCGCAACACCATGTCTATCGGTGGTTTCAGGTAATTGC
>NC_091554.1:14973523-14976023 GCF_042767895.1 Penaeus vannamei
AATATTAGGGGGAAGAAACAATATTGATTTCAGTTTTTTTCGGAGCTGTTCTTTACAATACGGGTATTCGAATGATACTGTACGTATATACATGCAGTCGCACATACCTAAACGAACTGAGACACGCACACACTACCATATAAACACACACACTACCATATAAACACACACACTACCATATAAACACACTCACTCACACACACACACACACACACACACACACACACACACACACACACACACACACACACACACACACACATGCACGCACGCACGCACGCACGCACGCACACACACACACACACACACACACACACACACACACACACACACACACACACACACACACACATACACACACACATACACACACACACACACACACACACACACAATAACACGTACATGCACACACACACACACACACACTACCACACACACAATAACACGTACAGGCACACACAAATACACACACACACACAAACAAACAATAACACATATATGCACACACACACACTACCACGTACACAATAACACGTACAAACACACACACGCATAAACACACAACAACAACACGTACACACGCACACACGCACACGCACCTGCCAAATCACTAGGGGGCTGCCTCGCCTTCCTAGACTATCAGGCCATGATTGATCAGGTCTAATTACCGGATATGTGTTTGAGCTCTTGAAAATTATTGAACTTCTGCGGAATTCCTGGAGTTCAAAGGATTCTTCAATATTCCTCGAGTCCTTGAGACAAGGAAAGAAGTAAACAGAGCGAGATAATTTCACGGTTGAGATTATTTTCTTTCTTTTTTCTTTTTCTTTTTTCTTTTTCTTTGTTTTTTTTAAGTATGTTTCAGTATGCGTTTTTTTATCATAAGAATTAGGAGACGATACCTGGAATTCAGTGAAGAACTTCTGAGAAAAAGGTGTCTGTTCTCTTCATATAAGATAAATAAATTCGTGGTCACCCTTCATGAACAAGAATGAAAGCAAAGAAAACATGATGATAGTAGTAATGATAATAACAATGATAATAGTGAGTGATAATAATATTATCATTATTGATTTTATAATGATCATGATTATCATTATCAATAACTATAACAGTAATGATAAGAATATTAAGGATGATAACGGTACTGATAATGATGATAATAATAACAACATTGATAACGATAATGATAATAACAACAATAATGATAGAAATGATAATAATAATAACAAGAGAAATGTTAATGACAATCATGATAACAACAATAAAAAGAAGAATCCTAGTAGTAATAATATCAATAATATCAATAATTATAATGATGAGAATAATGCTAATGATAATAATAATAAGAAGAAGGAGAAGAATGATAAAAATAACAAAATAATCAACATTATGAAAATGGTAATGATGATAACAGTAATGATGATATCATTGACTGAAAATAATGATAATGATAATGATAATTGCTATATGACAACACTGATGACAATAAAACAAAATAATCATGTTAACAATAACAACAATAATTGGAATGACAATAGTAATAATAATAATAATGACATGATATTAATCATAATGTTAGTAATCATAATGATAATAAGAACATCGATGATGATGATGGTAATAATGATAATGATAATAATAGCAACAATGATAATAATGCTAACAATAATATTGATAATGCTAAAAATGATAATAATAACAACAATGTTAATAACAACAAGAATAACATTAATGATAACAAAGATAATGAGAGTGAAAACAATAATGATAGAAATAATACTGATGATAATGATAGTAATAATGATAATGATAATAACAATGATAATAGCTGATGACTATGATAATGATGAAAAAAAAATAATGATGAAAATAACGATAATGATAATAACATTGATAACAACAATAATGATAATGATAATAATAATAACAATAAGAATAATGACAACAATAAGGATAATAATATTAATTAATGATAATTAGGATAATAATGATAAGAACAATAATGATAATGATAATAGCAACAACAACAATAATAATGATAACAATAATGATAATGAAAATAATGATAATGATAATGATAACTATCATAGTAAAAAGGATAACAAATATTATAATAACAATAATGATCATGATCTCAACAACACAACCAACAGCAATGATTATGATGATAATGAGAATAATAATAATAATAGCAATAATAAGAATAATAAAAGTGATGACAATAAGAGTGATAATGATAAAAAGGGTAATAATGATATTTGTAATAATGGTAATAATAATGATGATTTCAATAATGACATTGATAATAATAATTGTAATAATGATAATAATAATGATATTGATTGACTGAAAAGTAATGGTAATCATAAGGATGATATTGATAATGATAATCCTGATGGTAATAATGATAATAGTAATGATACTGATAATAGTAGTAACAATGAAGATTACGATAATGATAATGAGGATAATAATAATGAAATAATGATATAGA
>NC_091554.1:14981023-14986023 GCF_042767895.1 Penaeus vannamei
CATAAATAAATAAATAAATACAGAAAGGATAGATACATATATAAATAGATAAATACATAAAGGATAGATATATAGATAAATAAATACATAAAGGATAGATACATATATAAATTAATAAATACATAAAGGATGGATACATATATAAATAAATAAATATATAAAGGATAGATACATATATAGATAAATACATAAAGGATAGATACACATATAGATAGATAAAAGATGAGTGATTGAATAAATACTCAATAAATGATAATGATAATGTATGAATAGCTGAATAAATAAATGAAGGGATCCGGCACCTCCCACTTGGTCGGCAAAAAAGAGACGATTTAAATGAGTCTTCTTTTTCCATTTGAATTCTGAATCATGCAAGGTTGAAAGGAAAAGCATGACAGCATGAAATATGGGAGTAATTCATTATTCGCTCACACAACTTTAATTTCCCATAAAAGTTTTGCGAGTGAAATTGTTGGGAGGAAGGCGAGAAGGAGGTTATCTTCGGGGGAGGGGGGAGGAGAGGTGGGTTGGGAGGAGGGGTAGAAGCAGTGAGGGGGGGTACCGAAGGTGAAGGAAAAATGGATATATTAGGGGGGATAATATCGGTGGAGGGAATAGGGAAGAGGAAGAGTAGAAATAACTTTAAAAAAGTGGAAGGGATAATAAAAAGGTGGAAAAAACGAAGGAAATTAAAAGAGAGCGAAAAGATGATACTGTTGGGCTCACGTACACGATACCGATTCAGAGTAAAGGTTTAAAATTTGAAGGAAATAGGGTGATTACGGGGGTAGGGAAGGGAGAAGAGGGAGATATTAAACAACGGATAAAGAGAGAAAGAAGAAGAGGAGGAAAATATGAAAATTATTAATGAAAATAGAAGAAAAATACATTTCTTTCCGGAATGATTCATCTTAGTACCGGACCCTGCATCGCTCCCATCAATATCATTAGCAATATTACCATTACCACAATCATTTTTATTACTTGTATTACTATTATCATCACTCCTATTGCTTCTGTCATCACCATTGATTCATTAATTACTGTTAATATTGTTAGTAGTTACATTGTTATTATTATCTAAGTTATTATTATTATTAAAATTGTCATTATCATCATTATCATATTCATTGATATTATTATTATTATTATTACTTTTATCATTAATATCATTACTGTAATTGTTATAATTATCATTACTATTATCATCTTTATCACTATCATTACCCTAAATATGATAATGAATATTGATGTAAAAAATATTATCATTAATACTATTACTTTTATCATCCTTAACATTAGTATCATTGTCATCAACATCATATCTTATTATTATCATTATCGATATTGTTCTTATTTACATCATCATTATAATATTCATTATTTTCAATATTACTATTATTATTATTATTATTATTATTATCATTATTGCTATCATTATCATTATTATTATCATTATCCTTATTACTATCATTGTTATGATGATGATAACAATAATATTTTTTTTTATCATCATTATCATTATCATCAAATTTGTTATCATTATTAAAATGTTAACATCAATGATAATGATAACAATATTAATAACATACGTAATGATATTTATAAAAATAACCATTTCAATTATAATCATTATCATCACTAATACTATTATTATTACTATTATCATTATAATCATTATCATCATCACCACTACTACTATCATCATCCTTATTATCCATTAAAATTTTCATCATTACAGCAAATGATCATTATCATCATAATTTTCATTATCACCATTGTTATTATTATTATAATTATTATTATTATAATTACTATTATAGCTATCATTCTACTTTTTATTATCATTATTGTAATTACTATCATTATCATTATATTGATATTAGAAATAGTAATGATAACAATAAAAGTTATAAAAACTATTATTATGAAATATTTATTACCAATATTTGTATTACGATTATTATCATTATTATTATTATTATTATTATTATTATTATTATTATTATCATTATTATTATTATTACTATCATTATTATAATAATGATTATTATTATTATCATCATCATTATTATCATTATTATTATTATTATTTCTATTATTATTGTTACTATTATTATTATCATTATTATTATTATTATTATTATTATTATTATTATTATTATTATTATTATTATTATTATTATTATTATTATTATTATTGTTATTATTATTATTATTATTATTATTATTATTATTATTATTATTATTATTATTGTTATTATTATTATCATTATTATTACTATTATTATTATTATTATCATTATTATTATTATTATAATTATTATTATTGTTATTATTATTATCATCATTGTTATTATTCACATTCATATCATTGTTGTTGTTATTATCATTATTATTATCATTATTGTTAATATTATTATTATTATCATCATCATCATCATCAATATCATTGATATTATTATGATCATTATTGCTATCATTATTATCACTATTATTTTATCATTTTTATTGTTGTTGTTAATATTATCACTATTGTTATCATTATTTTCGTTATTACTATTGTTATGAATATCATTACTATCATCATCATTATCATTATAATTTTTTTACTATTATTATTGATATTTGTATTATTACAATTATCATCATCATTATTATTATTATTATTATTATCATTATTATTATTATTATTATTATTATTATTATTATTGTTATTATCATTATTATTATTATAATTATCATAATTATTATCATCATAATCTTTTTTGTTATTGTCATTACTATTATTACTAATGTTATTTTTTTCATTATCACTATTAGTAGTAGCAGTAGTAGTAGCAGTAGCATTTTCATCCCTATTATTGCTGTCATTGATATCATTTATTTTACTATTGTTATTAGTATCATCATTTTTGTAATTATTATCATTACCATTGATATCATCATTACTTTATGTTTATCGTCATTATTGCTATTGTTATTATTAATATTTTTTGTCATCATTATTTCTTCTTCTTGTTATAACTACTCTTTATCATTTTTATTATTTATTTTATTATTCTAATTATCGGTGTCACAATTAATGCTAAATTCATTTACAATCATTGTGTCTAAGTATTCTTATTACTATTATTATTATTGTTATTGATATTGTCCTTATTATTATTATATAATTATCCTTATTATTATCATTACTATTACCATTACTATTATTATTATTATAATTATCCTTATTATTATCATTATTATTATCATTACTATCATTATAATCATTATTATAAATGATGTCCTTATTATTATCATTATCATTTTTTATCATGATTATCATAATCAATATTATAATTTTATTGCTATCACTATTATATCATTATTATTATTTCTATTATTATGATTATGATTATCATTATCATTGTTACCTTTATCATTACTATTATTATTATTATTATCATCATTCTTATCGTTATCATTATTATGATTATTATCCTCATTATAATTGTTTTTATGTCCATCTTTATTATTATCATTATTATCATTATTATCATTATCCTCATTATAATTGTTTTTATGCCCATTATTATCATTATCATTATCATTATCAACATTGTTATTATTATCATGGTCGTTGTCACTACCTTCATCATTACCATTATTGTTGATATTATTTTCATGATTATTATCATCATTATCATAATTTATAATTTTCATCGATTATTACCAGTACTATTATTATTAATAACATCATCATCATCATTATCATTATTTGTATTATCATTTTCATTATGATCGTTTTTATTGTTACTTATACTGTAATTATCATTATTATTGTTTTTTATTTTTTATTATACTTATGATTATCATTTATGCTTTTAGTATTATCATTATCAACATATTCCTCATAATCATTATCATAGTCTTCACCATTCTCAACATCATTGTGATAAGCAAAATTTTTATCACGATTATCACTATTGTCATATATACCATTGTCTTTATGACTTTTCACTGTTATCGATGTTATAAATTTTGCCATTATCATTAGCACTGGTATTGTTTATGTAACTTTGCCGTAAATAAGATGTATGAAAATCTATACACGTACATAAAAGGTACTGTGATGTTTTTCACTAGAAATAAAGTAATGTCGAAATAGGAAACGTGATTACGAAGCCAGATATGAAGGTCAGCAAAGAAATAAATGCTTTAAATTATCAAAATAAATAAATGAATCAATAAAACATTAAGAATAAGTATGAAACAAAATAAAAAATCGAAAAAAAAATAATGGACGACAATCAAGGTATATCCATCAGCCTTAAAAACCCGAGCGAGTTCATTATACTACGCCAAATAGCCATTTCAAAGTGCACTCTTAACCGGCGGCTGGCGCTGGCCGGGGGCGCTGCTGCCACTGGCCAAACCGCAGCCTGTGTTACGTTGCTAGGTTGGAATCATAAAAGCCCGGACGCTAAACAAGGCTGTGGTGGATCGTCGCCAATTTCTGCATACTACATCCTCCAAGATACGTAACTATGTGAATGCCAATGATTCGTTAAGGTTTTAAAGAATTATCTGTAAGCGTAATACGTTTCGGTTAAAATGCGGATCTTCATCACTAAAATATAAACTGCGATCGTGGGATGTTCGTCCGATGATTAAGGATAACCGCTTGTGATTTAGAATTCGGATTTAAAAAATCACCAGTGTACCCACATCAAAGGTGATCTGCTCTAGTGATGCTGATGATTCCAAATGCGAGTCTCGCTGATTCGTCGCCCTTCTGTTAGTCTGCTACATGGGTCACTTTCCCCTGCAGGCCTCTCGGGCGGTCTCGCGTGAGAAACGAGTGGCTTATGATCACCTGGGCATAAGGACTAAATTCGTTTGCCGATGTATTGCCTCTCCCAACCTGCCTCTAATTGCACTCACTGATCCAGAAACTTGAACTTTATTTTATGATTCGCTAAATCCTGCAGATCATTCATTGCTTGCTATGGTAG
>NC_091554.1:14993523-14999657 GCF_042767895.1 Penaeus vannamei
GAGAGAGAGAGAGAGAGAACTCCCGAGACTTTGCACTCGGGAAGGTGACCCCGGCAGGGTAACCCTCCGCTCGCAGCCCAGCGCCTCTCCGTAATTGCGACTCAACCCCCATGCCCGCCTCGATCTTTCCTCTCCCCCTTCCCCCTCCCCCTTCCTCCCCTTCCTCCATTCCCCTCTCCCTTCCCCCCTTCCTCCCCTTCCTCCATTCCTCCCTTCCTCCCAATCCTCCATTCCCCCCTTCCTCCCCTTCCTCCCCTTCCTCCATTCCCCTCCCCCTTCCTCCGTTTCCCTCCCCGAGACGTAAGCTCCTTGAATATACAGTGTTTCTCTATTTTTCGTTACGTGTTTATCAGTTCGTGATACATTTCCTTGCAGTTTTGTCAGAGCGGAGACTTGACGTATAACAATATGAATTTTAACATGTAAAATCCCTCCTTTTCTTAGCAAAGTTCGTTGTTCCAACACCCAGTATTCTTCGCTGTTCATCACATCCACGCACGCAAAATTCACAGAATATTAACAGTTTTATGAGTAAAGAAACACAGTCGAGAAGCTCGTTCCGCCCCCAGCATATAATGATCGCAGGTGGTTTGACAGCGACCCCGATAATGGGTACTCTCTGTCAACAATTCGTACGTGACTTCAGATCTCCTTCAGTTTACACTTAGCCTCATTTTCGCGATACTTTTTCGCCTTTCCTGCATTGTTTCAAGCGCCAGGATAGAGTGTCGTTCGGGTATGATACACGCACACCCTGGAGAGTCATACGTATGCTGCCCACGGCCTTTCTGTCAGTTCTGTGCTTATATATGCTTGCAAGTTAGCGAATGCTCCTTCGTGAGAATTTTCTATTATCATTATCATCAATTTATTTTAGTTATATTCGTGTCTTCAACTCGTGACTATTTTGTTTTGTTTTCAGGGCAATTAAACATGCTTTCCTGGTAGTTATTATGAACAATTATTCTTATTCTCGTTATTATATATGTATTTACATATTTATTTAACTTCCTTTTTAGTTTTGTCGATGTGATGTATCGTAAAATTTAAAGCATTTAGAATTCACGTTTTAACTTATTCGAATAACGTACAACAAGCCATTTGATGTTATTTTGTTCTGCACAAAGCCTGTAGTTAAAGTTAACAGTTTATGTAAACCTCATAAATTAAAGAGTTCGCTGTCTTTTCTTCTGTATTCGAGTCATATAAATATTAAACACGTTGAAAATTTTATACCTTATGTTTAGAAGAATATGCAACTATGTTCCCGATGCTCGGTACTATCTACATTTTGAGATTTGCATATCAAAAGGGGAATTTCAGTTTTGTAAAATGTATGCGAGGTTAAGTTTGGTGAACCATGACTGCCTCCGTGAAATTCAATCTAATACAAAATTGCTTCTGTTATGCGATCTAAATGTACTCTGTTTTTTTAGATGAAGTAGAATTTCAAAATTGGTATCTACTTGAACGAGCCATAATCCTGGGTGTGTACACATATACATAGCATGTAAATGGACGGACACACACACACACACACGCACACACACACACACACACACACACACACACACACACACACACACACACACACACACACACACACACACACACACACACACACACACACACACACACACTCACTCACTCACTCACTCACTCACTCATAAGACGGAATTAAAATGCATCCATTACCAACGCATATTCGCTCGGTATTGGTAAATGTTCCCTTCTGACTTCTATTCCAAATCTTCTTTTATGTGATCATTAAAGCCATCATAGTGTTGTTCATTTTTACCAAGATTCGGCGGTGAGACTCACGTGATCAAACCTTGGATTTGTTCACAGACAGAGAGAGAGGAGGCTGTACACGAAAGAAAAAAAGTTTTGAATCTTAAAAGCCTTGAAATTGGAACCTGGGATTATTTAAGGAACAGATGACCAGCGACAGTTTCTCCGTGTAATGCCAGCGGTACACCATTCCCCAAGGAGAAGTTTCTAGGACACGTATAATATTTTGAGCCAATGCAACTTCGTCAAACGTAGTCATGCAGTAAGATCCGGTGCTAGAGTAACAAGAGAGAAAAAAAAAATAACACAAACTTGAGATAATGGCGACCAAAATCTTGCCGATTCGCAAGAATTACCGTCTGTTCTCATAAAAGTAAATTCATTTTTCTGAGCGCGGAGAGCATCACGCATCATGTACTTCGCTTGACTGCAGTGTGCCAAATAACCAGAAACTCGTCCTTAAATGAAGTGAACAAAGCCGCGAGGAGTGATCGTTTATCTTCACCAGGCGCCGTAACTTCTTTTTTAAAAAATATATTTACTGAAAACGTGGGAATAAAATCCGGATCATCTGTAATTCTCGCATATATAGCGTATGTAAAGTTATGAAAAGGATGGTAATCAGCTTTTGGCTCTTGCGGAGGTATACAGTATTTTGCTCTTTATATATCTCGCAAACACCTCGTTGAACGCTTTTAAATTCTAAAGAGTTTCACTTTGCTCAACATCGCACTTCACTTGCCATATACACTTTTTCGCAGTCATCTTAGACCTTCATAAACTATAACTAAAGTATTGCTCTCACTTCGCCTGACACAGTGGATGGTCATGACATTTCCTCGTCATTACCATCATCACAAGGAGCACGTTTGCTTTATTATTGCTTGAACGTTGTTAAATAAATGCCAAGCAAAGCATTGGATGAGACTCTGTGACTTGTGTTGCTATGAAAGGAGCTCTTGTTAAGCGGTTTACAAAGTGAACACTCGGCCATGCAGCGAATCTGATCGAGGAACACGCAGTATACAAATATCTGGATGTCAGCACAAGGTTCAACAGTATTATTGATAAACTGAAACCAAATCATGAGATTGACACGAAATGATGTAGATGAATGTCAAACACTGACCTTTGATTACGTACCCAAATCCAAGACAGAAATAAAATAAAACAAAGGATCTCGAATTCCTCCAGCCGCAAGCAGCGAGAGTTACATTGCAGTCTCGATTGAGGAGCCGAGAGAGGAATTCATATTCTCTGAAATGAAAACTTGTCGCAAAAAGAAAGAATTTTACACAATTATGTCTTTGGAGGTCTGTTTTCATTAACTTGTCCAAAACTTTGAATATGTAAGGGTTACGGAGGTATTTTAAGTTTTAATACAAGGGTTCTTACAAATATATAACCACACATTTTCTTGGGGGATATTTGGGTGTTTTGAGAAGGAGTATATGCTGTACAGCGCGCGCACGTGTGTGCATGCACGCCTGTGACAACATATGATCAAAACAGAATGAACAACTGTTCAACCTTATCGACTCAGTTGTCAGATATTTCGCGTTATATCTAGAAGAAATAAATTAAATATATGATTGCTTATTTAACACATCTGCTGTATATATGTTCTAACAATTTAATTTGACTTTTAGGTTCAATACCACCATAAACAATGTACATGTTCTTATGATCTTATCTTTACCCATTTACATACCTACTGCTTTTACTTTTCGTTTATCTACATCTAAAATCATTTACTCGCCAAATACAAACAAAACAATATGCAGAACAAATATTACATTTCTGCAGTCTGTTCAAATACCGCAAATGCTGATTCTTGCTAATTCTTTCCACGTGTTGCCTTGGGTGTTATGGCAAGAGCGACTCTCGTGTTAAATCCAGAGGAGGAGGATGGACGATTTCAGTGCTGTTGTTGTTGTTGTTGTTGTTGTTGTTGTTGTAATCGTATTATCAAAATGTCACTGTTGTTATCATCATTATTGATTTGATTATTGTTCCTATTATCATTATCATGATTTTTCTTCTTATCATTACTGTTATTGCTACTGTTATCACCTTCATTAGTATTACCAATATTATCACCCTCATCATCATCTTTATTAATATTTTATTACTGTCATTATTATTATTATTATTATCATTATTATTATTGTTATTATTATTATTATTATTATCATCATCATCATCATCATCATCATCATCATCATCATCATCATCATCATCATCATCATCATCATCATCATCATCATCATCATCATCATCATCATAATCATCATCATCATCATCATCATCATCATCATTATTATCCTTATCATCATCATTATCATAATCACTATTAATATTATCATTATTATTACTGTTATTATTATTAGCATTAGTAGTAGTAATAGTAATAATAGTTGTATCATCATTATTATTGTTATTGTTATTATTATTAGTATCATTATTATTATTATTATTGTTATCACTATTATTATTATTAGATTATTGTTATTATTATTGTTATTATCATAATTGTTATTTATCATTATCATAATCTTCATCATTATTTTCTTCATCATTAATGATGTTGTTGATGTTTTGTAATTATTATCATCATTGTTATTATTATCATTATTATCAGTATTATCATTGTGATTATTGTTATTATTATCATGATTATCATCATCATCATTATTCTTATCATTATCACTATCACTATTTTCATTATTATTATTATTATCATTATAACAATAATAATGATAATAATAATAATAATAATAATAATAATAATTATTATTATTATTATTATTATTAATATTATTATTATTATTATTATTATTATTATTATTATTATTATTATTATTATTATTAATATTATTATTATTATTATTATTATCATTATTATTATTATTATTATTATTATTATTATTATTATTATTATTGTTATCATTATTATTATTATTATTATTATTATTATTATCATTATTATTATTATCATTATTATTATCATTATTATTATTATTATTATCATCATCAACATCATTATCATTATTATTATTATTATCACTACCATTATTGTTATCGTTATATTATTATTTTTTTGTTATTATTTCATTATTATTATTATTGCTATTGTTGATATTATTTTTTATTATTATTATCATTATTGTTATTATTACTATTGTTATTATTATTATTGTTGTTATTATTATTGTTATTATTATTGTCATTATTATTATTATTGTTATTACTATTACTATTATCATTATTATTTGTATTGCTTTATTATTATTATTGTCATTATCATAATCATTATCATCATTGTTAATCATTCTTCTTCTTCTTATTATTATTGGTATCATTATTACTATTATCATCATCGCTGTCAATATCATTGTTATTATCACTGTTATTATTATTATTTTTTTTTTTTGTATTATCATTAATTAGTTACTGTTATTACTAGTATCATTATTACCATAGTCGTCAATAATATCATCATCACTATCACCATCATTATCATTTTTGTTATGATTATCATAGTAATTACTGTTAATATATCTCATATTTTACCTCCATTTCTATTTTTATTCCTTATCATTAATTACACTATCATTATTCTTTTTTGTTGTCGCTGCATGTTATCCTCACCATTCCACCCACGTTGATTTTATCACAAAATATCTCGTGTCATCATTATTATCAACTGGTGAGTCTTACCCATTTTTTTTTTTTTTTTTTACTTTTTTAATTCCTTACCGAAATCTTTATGATCATCTTCCAGCGAGGAGACTCCCCGCCCCCCCAGGCCATCTCCCCCAAAATACATCACAACTCAATGGAATCTCTTTATCGCCAATCCCGGAAATGGCACGATAATTCTCCCTCCGACAAACCGCCTGTGAAAAATTTGTCACCTCCAGATCGAGAAACTTTTATCATCTCTCAGGCCGAGGAAGGAGCCGACACGACCCGACTTGATCCGACTTGACCCGACCCGAGTGGCTACGTGTTAGAGCGTGACGTCATGCCCTTTAAATCATGACTGCTAAGTTTGTTAATCCCGGAATTAAGATATAAAGTGTTAGGACTGTTTGCGCGGCTCCATTCCGTCTCTCGGATGCTGGGTGTAGCAAGATGATTTAGATGTGATGCGTGTGATACAAAATCGGCCGGTTATAGACGTTAGAAAATCGGAACATCAGATTTTTAGAGCATGTTTGTATACGAGTGGTTTTGGATGTGATGTTGGGAAATAATACGAAGGAAAAGGAGATTATTAGCGTGGTCCTAAAAGTGAGAAAGGGATTAGATTCTGCAACTCTGGATGCTCTTGGAGGAAT
>NC_091554.1:15005157-15018751 GCF_042767895.1 Penaeus vannamei
AAATGATTTTGTCTTTTGGACGGATCATCATCATCGTCGTCGTCGATGCCGTCATGACCATTATTATCATTACCATCGCCATTATCACTACCATTATCATCAGCAACAGCATCAGTATCATCGCCATCATCATTACCATCGCCATCATCATTACCACCGCCATCACCATCATCATTACCACCGCCATCATCACCATCATTACCAAGCCATCATCATCATCACCATCATCATCATCATCATCATGACTATCGCCATCATGATCATCACCATCATCATCATTACCATTACCATCGCCATCATCATTATCATCATCATCATCACCATGATCATCATCATCACATCATCATCACATCATCATCATCATCATCATTACCATCGCCATCATCATCATGATCATCATCATCACATCATCATCACATCATCATCATCATGATCATCATCATCATCATCATTACCATCGCCATCATGATCATGATCATCATCATCACCATCCTTATCAGCTTCACTCTTGAAAACTAGAGAAGGAAATCTCGGAACAACTTTGGCACCGGATGGAATGAAAGTTATAATTTTCCTTAAAAAGATTTTGTTTTTCGCACGACTCCCTGATGGAAGTTTGTGAAGTACTGCGCTATTTATGATCACCATCATGGAAATGACGCACATACATACGTAGAAACACAGACACGGGTGGATGGAGTCACACACACTGAACACATGAAAGAAATATCAAAGGATGATTTAATTGAAATACCAACACTATAACAGTATATATAACCAATAATAATTTGGTTATTAGAATTTGTGATTTTCTTTACATAGCAATGATTATTCATTTATAGTATATCAGTTACCATCATTCATAATCGACTCCATTATAAATGTCACTACCACCGTAAACACTGATCAATATTTTTAACGGTTTATTATGGCTGAAATAATTACTGCAGAACCAGCTATCATATTCTACAATTAAAACCTACGTGTTCTATCCCTCCTGTTGCTTTTCTTTTCATCGTATGTATGGGCGAGCGCAAATACACGTACATTCCTACATGAGTCCGTGTTTGTTCCATATGACAATTTACTTTTTTCTCTCCTTTTTTTTTTTCCTTTCATCTCTAAAGAGCCTGATATGAAAGCTCTCTCGGAGTAAGTGTTGCCTGAACTGCGGCTAATGCTCAGCCTGAATGAGGAGGGACCGGGCGCGCAATCATACAGGCAGCTTATCACAGCATCATCATACTCGTCTGAATGGGCGTCTTTCGTACACTTCAATGCTGATTTTCTAGCCTTTCATTGCGCAGCGGACGAAGCAAAGTTGAGGGTATACTAACTTTTCTTCTTTATTTGTGCTTATTCACTGATTGCCATTTCATCAGTTTCTGAAGATTGTAATGCTACTAATGTGATAGCAACTCCTATAATGACAAAATTGGCTGACATGGTTATCTTATTTAAGTGAAAAATCCAGTGAAGAGTCCTTCCTACAAATAGCTTTAATTATAGTTATTGGAATAAGATGAATAATGTAGCTTAGAATAGAATACATCAAGAGGGTTTTTGTTTTTGGATAAAAAATATTTATTTTCATATTCATTCGATTTTTGGGTGTGGCATATCAACTGCCAGTGCAATGAATAATAATAAAAGCTTTAATTAGTGACGAAAATAATTTTAATTCATAACGGTCTTTCCCTACTTGCCACATTCAGGTATAACGTTAATCTATAGTCTTATCAATGTCTCTAGTTTTACCTCTATTCAGTGAAAAGTCCACGCCACCGCTTCAGCAAGTTTGCTCTAAAGGTTTATCATCCGTGGATGTAATCTCCCCCTTTACACAGCATGCGCATGCGTAGTCTTGAATGTCCGATTTGCCGTTTGGGTCTTTCACATTTTGGTCTTTATTTACACGTTCCTTTTAAGTGGCTATTTCACATTTATTCTCATGGTCACTTTCAAGCATGAATTTACGCCAAGTAACAGAATATACATTGACAATAATCAACAAAAATAGAGATGAGATATTCCCACAAAGCCCCGGGTTCTTTACGCTGAAACTTTTCTTCGCCATTGGAGTGGAAACGGGCTTTTAACTCGGCAGCCTTAATGAGCGCTGGCATTGTGGAAAAAAATACCAGTACACTATGTATTTTATGACCAATAAAGATTATATTTATTTGCCCATGCGGATACGTTTTGCTACATGAGTTATGTTAAATGGAAACAAATGTACTAGTAGTTTTTGTTTACACAAACATATCATATGATCAAATCTATTACGTCACTGAGTTATAAACACAGATTTCGATCCTCCAATCCGGAAACGTAATGCTAGAGGGAAACACTGAAAGCTGTCTGATGTTAACTGAATTAACGCTAATATATCATCCGAGTCAGTCATTTTTTATTCGTCTGATGAGAACCGCTTGACGAGTTCGAAACGTTGCGAATTAATTTCATTTATCATCGTGGCTGTTTTCCTATTCATTTATTTGTGAATTACCATGGTGCCTAGCATAGACAACAGAAAAGTAAACTACCTTCAAATGGGCAAATATCCTACCACGAACTACAATACAGTACACTCTTTCCTGCTAAAGCCAAATCCATTTCATATTAATAAAGTTTAGACTAACGAACTAAGGAGATACTATCTTCAGGTCAACAACAGAATGAGGCGTTCAGGTTTCTGTTGAAATAGCAAATATGTATCTCTGAAATACAATAACGGCATTTTGCTAGCTTGTTTATGAAGTAGTCATGGTGTTTGACGTCTCAGATGCCTTTTATACAAAGGCAATATCGATGCAACTAGCGTTACTTTGGCGAAAACATGTAAAGCATAAAGAAAGCAAGAAGGAGGAAAGGAAGGGAGGAGAGAGGGAGAGAGAGAGAGAGAGAGAGAGAGAGAGAGAGTGAGAGAGAGAGAGTGAGAGAGAGAGAGAGAGAGAGAGAAAGAGAGAGAGAGTGAGAGAGAGAGAGAATGAAATTAAATGAAACAGTGTGTGTGTGTGTGTGAGAGAGAGAGAGAGAGAGAGAGAGAGAGAGAGAGAGAGAGAGAGAGAGAGAGAGGGGGGGGGGGGTGAGACTGAGAATGAAATAAATGAAATACTGTGTGTGTGTGAGAGAGAGAGAGAGAGAGAGAATCTATTAAATGATATTGATGACTTTGTCTTAACACATAAACACATTTTCTACCAAGTATCACAAAACAATACTCTTACGCCACTTAAAAAAAAAAGTTATCTCTTCAAGAACAGGTATGTACGCATCTCGGTACCAAAAGAAGGCAAATAAAAAATAGAAAGAGAAGAAAAAGAAGTGCAAAAAATAGAGAAACAAAAACTTCTTATATACATTAATTTAATAGCAGGTTAGGATACAGACTGAGGAAAATAGGGTAATAAACAGATCCGCCTGATATTTAAGAAGACAGAAAAAATGCCTCCCCAGATTGCCTACCTCAATTACGCTCCCCATACTCCCTCAAGCCCCCTCCCCCCTTTAAAAAAAAGAAAAGAAAAAAAATATATATGTAATGTGTGAAAAGTGTCACCTGACATTCTGCGGCAACAGTTGGGAAAAAATTAAGAGCTAAATTGTCCGACTAATGGTCAAACTTGGCCTAAAGACTGTAACAAAATTCGATGTTTAAGAGGGGGGGGGGTTCTTAAAGTTCTTAGTGTTCTTCTTTTCTTTTGTTTTTAGAGTGAAAATATCATGGAATGGAATAATAGAGGTTCCTTATACCGTTTAACCGTTCTGTTCCGGAGTTATTAATTCTCTCTCTCTCTCTCTCTCTCTCTCTCTCTCTCTCTCTCTCTCTCTCTCTCTCTCTCTCTCTCTCCCTCTCTCTCTCTTCTTTCATGTTATTGGCGTGATCGCTTGCACCAGGGGTTCCCAACCTGGGGGTGGGGCACGGGGTACTCTCTAGGGGGCCATGGAGGAATATGAAAATTTTGACGTCGAATTAAGCTGAATTTTTATCTCCCCTACAGTACCTACATCTAATTATCTTTCACACATCATGAAATTAGAATCTTTCCATAAAGTGTTCTTGTCCTGTAGCTATTAAAACCATTACGTCATTCGTAACTAGTAAAATTCAAATCTGAAACGATGACCGTCACTAAACACATAGAGACTACTATATATTGGACGGGGGCTACAAAATGAAAAATATTCGGAACCACTAATATTTACCCTCATAAATTATTGCTCGGGGATATGGGAGCCACAAACAAAACGCACCGAGAAAGACTTAAAAGGCTTAGACATTTCGCTGTAAAGGTAGCCGTAGGAGGTCTAAAAAGGATGGTCATAAAAACGTTGCAACTGGAAAGGCTAAAAGTGGAAGATAAATGTTTGTTTGACCTTCGTTTTGGTTTCTGAAATAAATGAATAACCTGTTAGATAGCTAGCAATATAATCTAATAACTTAGTGAAAACAGGTACAAAGAGAGATAAAATAACAATTTGTTCGTCTTAATCTATCTGTTTTTCTGCCTTCACACTACAACTGTCGGGGCCTCTTGTCGGTGCCATCGCTGCCTCTTCCACTGCCAGTGCCTCGCTTCTTATTGCTTATACTTACAATGGATACCAGTTCCTTTGGAGCCACGGATGCTGATGCCCCCGAGTGCCACAAACGGTGATGCTGCGACCCCAATTCCCATGGATTTTACCTGCCGTGCTGCAAGTGAAGTGGATTTCTAAAAAAGAAAATAACCCAATGATCCTCCACACACACACACACACACACACGCACACACACACACACATACACACACACACACACACACACACACACACACACACACACACACACATACACACACACACACACACACACACACACACACACACTCACACATACACACACACACACACACACACACACACACACACACACACACACACACATACACACACACACACATATATATATATATATATATATATATATATATATATATATATATATATATATATATATATATATATATATATATATATATATATATATAAGCATGCACTTACATGAAAAGCTTTCATGTAAGGATTACATCAAGATCCAAGCAAAAAATGATAACAAGTGTGCTATTTTATATACCCGATAAACCCGATACATGCAACTTAAAGAGTTAAATTAATACACCACACAAAATTCATCATCCACTGTTTGTGTTTGTTACTTTCCACCAAAAATACCAACATCTTACACACAGAGTAAGTACTCTACCAGGTATAACGTCCTAAACTTATCCATCACATACACTAATGGTCTATTATGTATCAAATGTAGGGAAAGTTATATCCGAAGCAAATGTTAAAGCAAAGAATAGTATCAAATGTTGCTTAACGTAATAAAAACTGATTATTATTGCGTATGTAAGTCAGACAGAAAGGTAATTTTTAATCATTATCATTACTGTTGTTTTAATCCTCCTCATCATATTATCATTGCTACCACTATCACTGTTATCAATATTATCAATAAGTTATTATCATTATTATTACTTTTTTATTATTACTATCATTTTGCACACTCCCATCTCTTCCTCTCTCTCTCTCTCTGTTTCTTTCTCATTCCCATATATATCACTGTCTTTCTCGTTCTCGTTCATCTTTCTCTCTCTCTCTCTCTTTCTCTTTATCACTCCCATCTCTCTCTCTCTCTCTCTTTCACTCTCTCTCACTCCCATCTCTCTCTCACACACACACATACACACACACACATTCCCATCTATGTGTGTGTATTTCTCATTCTTATCTTTCTTTCTCTCCTCTCTCTTTTTTTCTCCCATTTCTCTCTCTCTCTCTTTCTCTTTCTTTTTCTAACTGCCATTTCTCTCTCCGTCTTTCTCATTCCCATCTCTCTCTCTCTCTCTCTCTCTCTCTCTCTCTCTCTCTCTCTCTCTCTCTCTCTCTCTCTCTCTCTCTCTCTCTCTCCCTCTCTCTCTCTCTCTCTCTCTCTCTCTCTCTCTCTCTCTCTCTCTCTCTCTCTCTCTCTCTCTCTCTCTCTCTCAAGTGGCACTAACCTTAAAGTTGTGTCGCCAAACAATTCCAAAGTGACGCCTAGGATATGTGCACAATTTTCTCCCAAGATATCCATTCAAAATGTTATCGAAGTATTAATCCAGTATATGGAATTCCTAAGTCAAAGGCTAAGCAAATCATAGAGACAACTTAATTGTGGTAAAACACACGTTTTTACGAGCAATTGTATTTTAGAAATATGATTTTGAATAAGAAAGTGTTTATGAAAGTATTCGGGTAGCCATGCTCACGCTGGACAGGATTTTGGGTCGTAACTAAAAAAAGGTTCAGGACTGCTGCTTTATTGTCGAGTCTCTAGGGCCACGGGGCCATGCTATATACCATGAAAAGGGTTGGGAACCACTGGTTTGCACACAAAATTAGTCACACACACACACACACACACACATACACATACACATACACACCCATACATACACACACTGCCATTCGTCTATGGATTGCAGTAGCTTCTGCATGTACCTTTCCTGTTCTTATAAGCACCTTTCCTATTTTGGCATTCCAATCGCCGTACACAATAAGGATATCCCTTTTGGAGGTCTGATCCAAGACCTTGCAGTTGATCGTAGGAGTCTTCTACTTCATCGCTGCGAGTAGTTGTTGGGCATATCCCTGAACAATGGCGATGCTGAAGGTGTTGCCCTCAGACGGATGGCGATAAGCTGGCTAGAAATGGGCCGACAACCCCTGGCTGCATTACCATGGTCATTGTGAACGAGGAACCGAACACCCTGTCCTCTCTGCCGCTGTAGTATAGCTTGTGGCCTTTTTAGGTATATTCTTCGCCAATGTTCTTCCATTATACTTCATAGAGTCCAAGGATGTTACAGCAGTATCTGTCCATCTCACGCGTCAGTTCTTCTACCTTGCCTGGTTCTTTCACTTCTCTCATATTCCAGATGCCAAGGGTGATGTTGTTTTTGACATGAGTCCTGTTACCTTGGGAACCACTTGCATACTTTTCACCTCCGCCCTGTTGTGCAGCAGAAGGTGCTGTGGACCAGGGCAACGACTAATCCACCATGGTTTGAGAATTGGTTGTCATCTTCATGTGGCGTGTCTTGGGCAATGATGCCTGGTGGAGCCCATCCCTCTCCAGGCCTGACCACAACCAACATCCTCTAACGAGTTGGCTTGCTTTGGGCATGAACGCGTGGTCGTGTTAATACCACTGCCATTCACCAGTGGCTGGAAGACTCACAAATGGCAAGTTCATCTCTCTCTCCTGCCCATTGCCAGTAGATATATATATATATATATATATATATATATATATATATATATATATATATATATATATATATATATATATACATACAAACACACATATACATTTATACATATGTCAAGATCATTATTTATTCAATATTTAATAACAAATAGAGTAAATCATAATAACCATTTATAAATTGTTTATGAGTTTAATTATTAACAATTCCTTTGGAGGAAAGCATTAACTTTGTTATTCTAACGATTTCTCGTCAGACGAATCCTCGCCTTCCTCTTGTGTATAGATAAGCTTAGTTCTGGTATTCAAAGTCGTGCCTTATGTTGATATCTTAGATTGCAAAGTTTGGTAAGTGTATTAACGTAATTGTTAAATCCCTTTGTATTGATTAATGATAATTGAAACGAATCCTTACCTTCCTATTGTGTACAGAGAGGAGAATGCGGCCAGAACAGGTCTAATGCTTTGTCGCTAGGGAACAGATATTTGTTATTTATTTAGTTGTTTTAAAGGTCAAAGGATACAGTAACGGAATGGAGTTACAGGTGACAGTTCTGGGGATATCAATGAATAGAGAATGAAATTAGTTATTTAGAGTGGCGAGTAAGAAAAAGAAATTGTAAAGTTAAAGGAGGGGGAATGATTGGCTTATGTCCGAGGAAAAATCATCGCAGGAATGGAGTTAGACTTGGTGTAAAGGTGTCGATTCCGCCTCATGTTTATTTTTATTTTGTTTATTAAAATGCTATTCATAATCTGTAGGAAAAAGGAGGGTATAGAATTAATCCTAGATATTTGAATTATTTGAGAATATTGCTTATCTATATTATGTTTACTACTAAAAGTTACAGAATGATATGCCACCTGTCTATTATTTGTTTATTGAATAAAATATTATGGGTTAAAAATGTTTCCATGACCGTTAAGAATTGGCACACACTCAATAGAGGAACGAATTCATTTCCATTCACACGAGTCTAAGACCATCAGGTTGCGCTGCCCAAGAAGATTTAACGGTACAGGAAATACGATTAGAAATAAATCTTTCCAAAAATGTTGTTGAACAAATGTGATAATTTCGTAAATAAAAAATTCCTTCCCTTACACACACACACACACACTTACACACACACTTACACACACACACACACACACACACACACACACACACACACACACACACACACACACACACACACACACACACACACACACACACGAACACAAACACACAAACACACACGTATATATATATATATATATATATATATATATATATATATATATATATTTGTATATGTATATATGTATATATGTATATATGTATATATGTATATATGTATATATGTATATATGTATATATGTATATATGTATATATGTATATATGTATATATGTCTATATATGTATATATATATATATATATATATATATATATATATATGTATATATATATATATATATGAATATATACAAATACATATATACATATATATATATATATATATATATATATATGAATATATGTACATATATATATATATATATATATATATATATATATATATATATGTATGTATGTATATATATAAATATATATATATATATATATATATATATGCATATATATATATACATATATGCATATATATATATATATATATATATATATATATATATATACATATATGCATATATATATATACATATATGCATATATATATATATATATATATATACATATATATATATATACAAATATATATTCATATATATATAATATATATATATATATATATATATATATATATATATATATATATATATATATATATTATATATATATATATATATATATATATATATATATATATATATATATATATATGTATGTATATATATATATGTATATATGTATATGTATATATATATTAATATATATATATATATATATATATATATATATATGTATATATATATATATATATATATATATATATATATATATATATATATATGTATGTATATATATATATATATATATATGTATATATATATATATATACATATGTGTGTGTGTGTGTGTGTGCGTGTGTGTATGTATGTATATATATACATATATATACAGATGTGGGTGTTTGCATGTATGTATATATATATATATATATATATATATATATATATATATATATATATATATATATATATATATGTATGTATGTATTTAAGCATGCATGCATGTATGTACACACACACACACACACACACACATATAAATACACATATACACATATAAATATGTGTGTGTGCATGTCTGTATGTATGTATAAATAAATATAGTATGTGTGTGTGCGTGTACATTTGTATGTGTATAAATATACATATACTGGTTTATGTATGCATGTGTGTGTACCTATGCACATATAAAGTATAACTGCATGTTTCTAAATGAAAACTATATCTGTAATAACTGAAATGAAAGAACGTTACTCGCTTTTTTCGACGGATGCGTTTACTAATTACTGCAAATGAAGCCTGAAAAGAAATAAGCTCGCATTTTTGCGGTGTGCACAAATGATATACAGAACAGTTTGCTAGATAATTAATTAATCCATTCCCAAAAGAATATCTGAATGTATAATCAGCTCGCAGGGACCGGGGCTTAGACCGAATAAAACCGAACCAAAAGTTTATATAACATATAACACTGCAAAGTATATACTCATCCCTGTATTTTTTTCCTCTTGTACCTGATTTTTTTTTTTTTTTTTTTTTTTTTGTCTTCGTACGTATGTATCTGTTGACATATGTGTCCATCGCTTTATCTTAGTCAGTTCATTTATTCGGCTTCATTCTCCGAAACTATATTGATCTATGGCTGTGTCTGGTTCTCTGTGAATTTCTATCACGAATATGTACCTGCACGCGTGTCTGTACCTGCACGTAGGTCCACATGTATGATGTATGTACAAGGGTGTAGGTGTGCATGTCTGAATGTCTGTATGTTTGCATGGATATATATATTTTTTGTGAATGTATGTACTTAAACACACACACACACACACATGTGTGTGTGTGTGTGCATGTGTACATCTATATGTATATAAATTTATATATATGTATATTTATGTATATGTATATATATATATATATATATACATAATATATATATATATATATATATATATATATATATATATATACATAATATATATATATATATATATATATATATATATATATATATATATATATATATATATATATATATTATGTATATATATATATATATATATATATATATATATATATATATTATGTATATATATATATATATGTATATATATATATATATATATATATGTATATATATATATACATATATATATATATATATATATATATATATATATATATATGTATATACATATATATATATATATATATATATATATATATATATATATATATATATATATAATATATATATATATACATATATATATATATATATACATACATATATATATATATATATATATATATATATATATATATATATATATATATATATACATATATATGAATGTATGTATGTATGTATATGTATTTATTTATCTATATATGCATACATCTATGTATATATGTATGTGTGACTAAGCGTAAGGGTATGTGTTTGTCTGTGTGTTCGCGTATTTGTAGGAAGATCATTTATCGACATCGTTCAGAGCTTAAAGTCAACAACCCTCCCCCCCGCAGGCAATAACTGGCATCTAAAACCGCGTCGGAGTTAACTACGGCTTCTCAAATAGCCGTGAAAATAATAGCTTATCGGGCGTGCTTCAGATCCGAGCAGATTGGCCCTTGTCACCTCCGAGGCCGCGAAACAAACGGCCGCGGGGCAACACTCGAGTCGATTCGTCTTCCCGACCGCGACGTGAGGCTGGCTGCATGGGGTGACGGCCGGTGCGCACCGCAAGCACCCAGGCCCTCGCCGCTTCGAGGTCCCTCTCATTCTCCTTTCCTCCTTTCTCATTCCCTCCGCTCTTCGCCTCTCATAACTTTCCTCTGTAGTTTGTTCTCGGTTTCCCCCCCCCCCCTCTCTCTCTCTCTCTCTCTCTCTCTCTCTCTCTCTCTCTCTCTCTCTCTCTCTCTCTCTCTCTCTCTCTCTCTCTCTCTCTCTCTCTCTTCTCGACTCTTTCCCTCCCTCCATCAAAAAACAAAAAACAAAAAAATCATGCCTGGAATGGGTAAATTTTTTGACTCACTCTCTTTTCTCCTCCGTTCCATAGATCCTTTCTAATTTTATTCTCTTGTCTCCCTCATTCGTTCCATTCATTCTTCTCCTCTGTTTACTTTTCTTGTTCTTCCTCTTCTCTAACCCTCCTTTCACCCTTCTTCGCCTGATTTCCTCTCCTTGTCTCCCTACCCATCTTCCATTATCCATCTCCATAGTTCTTTCTCACTCTAATTTTCCTTCGCCTCCCTTTCTCTTTCTTTATCCCCCTCTCTCACACCTCTTTTCTCATACTACACTAGTCGTTCTTACTCTCTCTTTTTCCTTGTCCTTTCTTTTCCTTGTAGATTTCACATTCGCAAAATCACCTTCATCTTTCCGATTTTTCTTCCATATCTTCACTATTTTCCTTCCTTTCGCTCCTTCCTCCCTCTTACTAAGTTCTCCTCCCTACCCCAACATCTGTTCACTTCTCATCATCCCTCCCTTTTCCTTCTTCCTCTCTGCTTTCTGCTATGTCCCTGCTCCTCCGTCTCTCTTTCCCTTCCCTCCCCTATCCTCATCCCTCCGTCCTTGCCTCCCTTCATTTTTCTCTTCTCTCCCGTTCCCTGTTTTTCTTACCTCGCTCTCTCCTTCCGACCCCCCCCCCCCCTTCTATCTATTCTTTCCCTCCTTTTCTTCTTCCCCCTTTCTCCCTCCACCCCAGCTAACACTTGAACTTTAAACTTGGGACAAATGTCTTTCATGATGTATTGCCAGAACTAATGGTTCATGATTATTGTCTTTTGTTGTTGTTTTTCTTTCTTTTTCCCGTCTTAGAATCGTGCAGGATATCCCATTGTAAAATAAATGCTTGATAGAAATACAAATTCTTATAAAATCTTGATAGTGATATAGGTAAGACAGTCATTTTCCGTGCATTACAGTGTAAGCGAAACAAGACTAAATGATGAAGATAGTGGTTCAATGGTGTTGAGTTATGACTATAATTGTAACTATAGTGATTTGATCTGCAGATTTCGGCGTATTGCTGCCCCACATACAATGATCAACTACATGATAGCCATTATATGATTATAAGCCACAAAATGACCATTACGGTATTAATTATTCTCGTTAGTATTCAAACGATCCGTTATCTTACAATTGTTTATAATGTACCTTTCGTTTAAATCCTCTAGTTTATTGCTTTTAATGCCACTAGCAGATATATTTTTCAACCCGCAATGAAGAAAAAGTTCTGTGAATTACTATTACGCAGTACCACCTAATGATTTCAGAATCCCACAAACTTCTCAACCACTCCATTTTCTTCACATGGATTATCTCTCACAATAACAGCTATTAAGCCAACGAACAACGTAATGTTCCAAGTGTCCCTTCTACAGTCTAATGATGCGGGGGGTTTGCTGTGGATTATTGCAATTAAATTAATTTGTAACGATATTCTTTTGAGGGTATGACTTGGCGTTGCTCTGCCTGATACCCGTTCATCTTCCCAGTAGTAGAATTATGTATGTAGTGTGTGTGTGTGTGTGTGTGTGTGTGTGTGTGTGTGTGTGTGTGTGTGTGTGTGTGTGTGTGTGTGTGTGTGTGAGAGAGAGAGAGAGAGAGAGAGAGAGAGAGAGAGAGAGAGAGAGAGAGAGAGAGAGAGAGAGAGAAAGAGATAAAAAGGAAGACAGCGAGAGGAAGGGAAGAGAGTAATAATGATGGTGATGATGAAAATTACATAATGATACCAATTATTGTCATTATTGTTATGACAGTGGTAATAACACAGATAACAGCGATCCCAATAACAATGGTGATAACAATACTATTACTACTACTAATAATAATAACAATAACGATTAAGGTAATTAAAATAATGATACTAAAAACAATAATAATGATAACGGCTATGATAACGATAAAAATGATATTGATAATGAAATTAGTTGTAGCAACATTGATATATATATTAGTAATAACAATACTGATAGTAATAATTGTTACAATAATAACAATAATGGCAATAAAAACTAAAATTATAATATTAATAATGGTAATAAAAACAATAATAAT
>NC_091554.1:15116751-15121751 GCF_042767895.1 Penaeus vannamei
TAGGAGTAGCAGTATTTGTAGTAGTAGCTGTTGTAGTATTAATAGTAGTAGTAACAGCAGTACTTTTTTATTGTTGTTGCTACTACTGTCACTGCAAACATGATATTGCTGTTACTATAGGAAATTCATTATCATTATTATGGTTATTAGCAACATAACAGCCTTCATTATGACGATCATTCTTGTTGTTGTTATTATCCTTATTATTATTATCGTTATCATTATTATTATTCATTATTATTATTGTTGTTGTCGTTGTTATTATTATCATTGTTATCCTTATTACTATTTTTGTGATTACTGATATTATCATTGTCATTATTATTATCATTATTATTATTATTATTATTATTATTATTATTATTATTATTATTATTATTATTATTATTATTACTATTATTATTATTATTATTATTATTATTATTATTATTACTATTATTATTATTATTATCATCATCATTATCCTCATTATCATTACTACTATCATTATAAGATCATTCTTGTTGTTGTTGTTATTATCCTTATTATTTTTATCGTTATCATTATTATTATTCATTATTACTATTGTTGTTGTCGTTGTTATTATTATTATTGTTATCCTTATTACTATTTTTGTGATTACTGATATTATCATTGTCATTATTATTATCATTATTATTATTATTATTATTATTATTATTTAATAATAATAATAATAATAATATTATTATTATTATTATTATTATTATTATTATTATTATTATTACTATTATTATTATTACTATTATTATTATTATTATTACTATTATTATTATTATTATTATCATCATCATTATCCTCATTATCATTACTACTATCATTATAATCATTATTATCATCATTATCATTATGATAATCATAATGATGATGACAATATTGTTGTCATTTGCATTATCATTGCCATTATCAACATCATTAAAGTTATGATCATAACTGTAATGATTATTATCACCATTTTATTATGGTCACACGTATAATCAGCACTAACAGAAACAAACCTTTTTCTGATCCCGAGATACTTTCAACGAAACACGTAACTGTCTCCACTTGTACACAGAACTACTATTCCCAGTCTATCAAACATTTACACCTTTCTCCCCCAACACCTAACAACACTGTAACATGTAGATTTCCCCTGCTATGCCCCTGTTATGGAATCCTATTCTCTCTCAGCTACGATGGAGCATTTCATGGAACCGATAACGAAATCCCATCCTTATATGATAGTCTATAGTGCATTTACTCTGGCTCTTCAGTGATTGCTCGGACGTCAGTATCACACGCTGTCCAGAATCTTAATATGTATTGGGGGAATGGGTATTATACTCTAATGTTTCCTGTAATACTTTGATATAAAACTGATGGTACTTATTGATTGTTATTATACAGGGCATGTAGTTATGCTTTTCATATATACCCAGTTTTTGACGCATGCCTCTGTGTAAAAGTATACAAAGAGGGAATGAATAAAACCGTGCTAAAAGAAAGAGAAAGAGAAAGAAAGAAAGAAAGGGGATATGGGATAGCGTGCACTTTAATGGGGGCAAGATAGGCTGATTTCGGGATTGGGATGGTTTTAATTGTAATTCCATGGATATCCACTTTATTCCTACGATGGCTTATCGCCCTGTGCAAACGTTATGTTCGGCAGATATACCTTTCACTTTCCATACACGAGCGTCGGACTGTCCGTCCATTTAAGATAGCATCTATTGATACTAAGAGCTTCGTCTGCTTTATGTCCGCTGTGCCTTTCGTTATCGTCGTAATGATATAACATTTTCCTTTTCTTTTCCTTTTTCATTTCTATTTTTCTTTTCTTTTTTCATTTTGGCCGGAGAAAGGGGGTGAGGGGGAGTCCTTGGTCTTCTCAAATATCCATTTACGTTGATAATGATACTTGGCAAATCCATTATTCCTTTCAAACTGGCATCAACGGGGCCGCCCACTCGAGCCGAAACTGCATCCGGACCACACTTAACGACCGGTTTTCCCCACGTAGCCTTTGACGCCTTTCCCATTATTCCCTGATTCTCTAACTCTCCCTACAGCCCCGCATACAATACTGCCACCCCCCCCCCCTCCCCCTCCCTTCCTCTCCGCCCTCAAAGCTCCTCCCCCCCTCCTCCCCTCCCTGCCCCCTCGACCGAAGCACTTCTACTCCCTCTCTCTCCTTCCTATTCTCTCTCCCCCTCAACACTCCTTCTGCCCTCCCCCTCCCCCCTTCCCATTAATACTCCTACCTCTCCTTCTCTCCCTTGCTTTTTTCTTCCACAATTCTCCCTAACCACTTCTATCTCCATTTCACCTTTCCACCTCCTTCCTTTTCCCTCACTATTTTCCCTGCTCCTCCTTTCCCTCCTTCCCCCCCCTCTGAGATCCCCCTTCTCCCCCTTTGATTCTCCTCCCCCTGCCCCCTTCCACATTTTTTCCTCTTCCTTCAATTATCTTCTTCCTCTTCCCTTCCTCCCTCCGCATTTCCGAAGCATTCCCCCTCTCACCCTTACCCTCTCCGTCTCTTCTTCCTTCCCATTTACTCTATCCTCCTTCCCCTTTCTCCTACTGCCTTCAATACCACCCTCCCTCCTCCCTTCCATCTCTCCCCCTCCCCTAGACCTGCCCTTCCTCACCCACTACACTTATCCTTCCCTCCTCCGATTCTTCCCTTCCTTCGTCTTTCCATTCTCCGAATAATCTGCACCCCCCTTCTCTTATCTATGCCTCCGAATCTCCTTTCTCCCCTTCCCCCTCCTCCCCTTTCCACCTTCCTCGCCCCTTTCCTTCTCCTCCCTCTCTCTCCTTCTCCTCTCCTCCCCCTTCTTCCTTCCTCTCCCCTCTCCTTCTCCTCCTTTCCTCCCCTTTCCACCTTCTTCGCCCCTCTCCTTCTCCTCCCTCTCTCTCCTTCTCCTCCCTCTCTCTGCTTCTCCTCTCCTCCCCCTTCTACCTTCCTCTCCCCTCTCCTTCTCCTCCCTATCTCTCCTTCTCCTTTCCACCCCTTTCTATCTTCCTCGCCCCTCTCCTTCTCCTCCCCCTCTCTCCTTCTCCTCTCCTCCCCCTTCTATCTCCCTGTCTCCTCTCCTCCTCCTTATCTCTCCTTCTCCTTTTCTCCCCTTTCTATCTTCCTCACCCTTCTCTTTCTCCCCCCCCCCCTTTCTTCATATCGTCTTCCCTAAACGCTCCCTATCCTCCCCCGCCCCCTGCTCCTCCCCCACCCTTTACGCCTTTCCGCCTCCCCTGAATATTCCCACCCTTCCCACAGTCCCAACTCCCCCAACCCTTCGCATGACCCCTAACACTTCTATAGCTCTTGACATTCCCCACACACTTCCCAACCTCTGACAACTCCTCCTCCCCCCCCCCCCCCCAACTTTTTCCCCCGTGTTCCCTAGACACTTCTAATCCTTTCCTAACCCACCCACCCTTTCCCCCCACCTTTCTTACTCCCTTTATACACCTGCCACTCTTTTGCAATTCCCTAGATACTTTCCTCGCTTTTTCGTCTCTTCGTCGCCTCCCACTTTTTCTTTTTCTTTCCCCAGACACCTCCGATTCCCTCTCGACCTTTATAAACCTTGCTGCTCATCCCTAAGACCCACACAAAACCGTCTGATCTCACCCTTCATACGCCCTGTATTATTTCTCTCCCTCTCTCACTCTCTATCTATCTGTCTGTCTGTCTGGCTCTCCCTCTCTCCCTCTCTCTTTCTTTCTTTCTTTCTCTATCTCTCCCTGTTTATGTCTCTCTTATTTTTTCTATGTTTAGCCCTCACTTCCAGCCCTCCCTCCCCTCTCTCTTTATCCACCTATCTATCTATGTGTCTACCTGTCTCTCTTCGTTCTCCCTGTCGTCGAATTCTTCATCTTAAATTCCCTGGTGATAAGTCTTTTTGCCTCTGCTACACGGTCAGCATTCTCCCTTGCTGATGTCGCATCTGTCCTCTGCCCATTGCATTTTTTTTTTCTTTTTGAAAGGCGTCATTTATTGTCACTCCGTGCCAGTCTATTTTACTTTTTGATTCCTCGTTTTCCATCATTATTGGTCCTGCGTTTGTTCCCACTTACGGTGATGCCAGCTAATGCGCGGCGCTTCTATTTTCATTTGCTAGATCATTTCCGTCAAATTGTTTTTAAATCTGGACGTCCTCTGTTGGTTTGCGAAGTGTAGTTACTCAGTTTTACTCTTCCACTTCTGTCTGCCTTGGTACTCACCCTAGTGTCCTTGGCTCAACTTACTCTGCTGCACTCTTCACCCTTTGGCCTCTGAGGAGATAATCCTTGCTCTTGACTCCTTGCCTTCTCTCTCCCCACCTTCTCTCATCTCATCCACACCTATCTTCCCCATCCGTTTTTCCCCTTTCCCCCATCCATTCTCTTACCCACTCCATCCGCACCCTTTTCTCCCCACTCCTCTCCCCCATTCACCCTAGCGCCACCCTTTCCCCCCATCCGCTCCATCTCATTCCCGTTTCCCCCATCCACCCCAACCGCACTTGGATCCCATTCCCTCACCCACCTCATGCACACCCTTCCCTCTCACCCATCCCACCCTTTTCTCCCCACTCCTCTCCCTCATTCACCCCAGCGCCACCCTTTCCCCCCATCTGCTCCGCCCCAAACCCCTTTCCCCCATCCACCCCACCCCACGTGGATCCCATTCACTCACCCAACCCATCCCGACGCTTCCCCCCCACCCACCCCATTCCACCCTTTTCTCCTTACTCCTCTCCCTCATTCACCCCAGCGCCACCCTTTCCCCCCATCCGCTTCACCCCAAACCCCTTTCCCCCATCCACCCCATCCCACGTGGATCCCATTCACTCACCCACCCCATCCCTTCCCCCCCATCCGCTCCACCCCAAACCCCTTTCCCATCTCCACCCAGCGTCACCCTTTCCCCCCATCCGCTCCACTCTTTCCCATCCCCCATTATGCCCATGCCTTCCCCTTCTCCGCCCCACAACCCGCCCACCCCATTCACCCCA
>NC_091554.1:15131751-15134251 GCF_042767895.1 Penaeus vannamei
ATATATATATATATATATATATATATATATATATATATATATATATATATATATATATATATATATATATATATTTATTCATGTGTGTTTGTGTGTGTGTGTGTATGTGTGTGCATAAATATATATATATATATATATATATATATATATATATATATATATATATATATATATATATATATATATATATACATATATATGACAAGTCATTACCATGGCTATTGTTGTTGTTGTCATTATTATTGTTAGCATTGTTAGCATTATTATTATTGTTATTACTATTATCATTATCATCATTATTATTATTGTTGTTGTTATTTTAATCATTGTTGCTATTATTATCATTAATATTACTATTATTATTATTTTCATTACTATTTTCATCATTATCATTATTGTTATTTTTATCATTATTCTATTATCATTATCATTAATACAGTAATATTATTATCGTTGTTATTATCATTATTGCCATTGTTTTTATTATTGTTCTTATGATTATCATTATTATCATCGTTATCATTATTGTTATTACAGTTATTATTACTATTATTGTCATTATGATTATTATTACTATCATAATTATTATCGTTATCGTTAGTGGTAATAGTAATAGCAGTATTATCATCACCATTGTTTATTTTACCAACATCATTGTTCCTAATATTATCATCATTCATATCATCATTGTCATGTCATACCTGTTATAGTACTAGTAGTAGCACAGGTATTATCATTTTTATATCCATCATCATAATTTCTAACCTTCTCTTTCTCCTCCTCCTCCTCATCATCATCAGTAACAGTATCATTATCACCATCACCACCACCATTAATAGCAGTAATATTATCACCATCGGCATGTTTGCTGAATATGCTACAATGCTAAATAGTCATTAAACACAAAGGTAAGGATCAAAATTTACTAAAAAGAAAGATCATAATGAATATAATACTTAAATGGTTCACTGCAATAATAATGATAATTATGTCACTGCTACCTTCCTGATCAGAAGAAAATAGAACTTGCGTCTCACAGCATCACACGCGGGTGGTCCTCGGAGCCCCTCCCCCCACCCCCCTCCTCCTGTCCTCTGAGCCAACCCTCTGGCTAAACACAATCTGCATACTTATTATTCTAATGAAGGAATCGTGAGGATATTTATAGAAAGGAAACGCCATACCCTTTGGTCTGCCTTGGTTGCCTATCATCAAAATGTTGATGATTTATATTTAAGGGGCTGTTTGCATGCACTTTGCGCTTTCGAAACTAATCTTTTGCTTGTAATTAGTAATAAAAATGCGAAACGTTGGTTGGCGGCAAAGCATTTTGGGCGGTTGATGTCAGATATTCATTGATATTGTTTGATTGGTTAAGGTATAGATGATTATCTTAAAGCAAACTCATAATAACTGCAGTGATAGTAATGATAACGATAATAATAAAAGTACCGGTATCAAAATTAGTAATTACGGTATTAATGAAGGTAGAAAATACATAATGATGATAATGATGATTATAATAGCTAGTAATGCTAGTCATACTGAAAAAAATAGTAATAGCAATGGTAATAATAGTGATACTAGTAACAATGATAGCAATTATGATAATGACAATGATAATGATAATGAAATAATGACAATAATTTAGAAAATGATAATAATAATTATCATAATCATAGTAATATATATATATATATATATATATATATATATATATATATATATATATATATATATATATATATATATATATATATATATATATATATATGTATATATATACATATATATATATATATATATATATATATATATATATAAATATATATATATATATATATATATATATATATATATATATATATATATATATATATATATGTGTACATATGTAATTAGATAGATAGACAGATAGATATGTATATATTTATACATATACATAAATATATATATATATATATATATATATATATATATATATATATATATATATATATATATATAAAACAAAACAAAACAAAACAAAACAAAACAAAACAAAACAAAACAAAAAAAAAAAAAAAAAAAAAAAAAAAATATATATATATATATATATATATATATATATATATATATATATATATATATATATATGTATATGTATATGTATATGCACACATATGTTGATACATGCAGATGTACACTAACATCTATACATGGATACATAGATACTTCCATATATATCTTCTACATACATACGTACAGACATACATACAATCATAAATACAACCATACATGTATGTATTGTACTAACAAACAAATAATCAAGCAAATATATACATGCCAACAACGTACACCTATTTATGTGCATGACATAATAAAAATCGGGAATATACCGACCAACACACTTCATTATATTCAAAGCCAGTATTTGAGTATATCGCTTCGGGCATGTATAGTTAATGCTCGACATATGACCTTCTTTCGTCAGTAAGAAATTGCTGACCGTGAAACTGTT
>NC_091554.1:15159251-15164251 GCF_042767895.1 Penaeus vannamei
AATTTTGGTGTTGATCAGGATCCAGGAATTTTTATCATTATTATCATTATTATTACTATTATTATTATTATCACTATTATTATTTCATCAGTTATCTCTGAGTGTATCTAGTTATCATTGTTATTGTTAGTAATAGTAGTAGTATTATTGTCATTATTATCATTTTTATCATTATTAATATCATTACCATTATTGTTATCATTATCATCATTATTGTCATCATTGCTATTATTATCATTATCTTTATCATTATTCCTATTATTATCATTATCATTGTTACTATTATTATCATCATTATCATTATTACTAGTAGTAGTACTAGTATCCTTATTATTATTATTATCATCAGCATCATTATCTTTTTCTTATTCTTATATTATATTATTGTTATCACTATCATTTCATTATCATTATCATAACGATCAATATTATCATTATTATTATTATCATTATTTTCACTATTATTATAACTGTTACGTCTATTATTATCATTGTTTTTATCATTATGATAAAAATAATGATAAATGGAGTGATGATGATAGTTATAATGATAACAGTGATGCAAATGATGATAATGATAATGATAACACATAGACAAATGATAAAGAAATAAACAAATAAAATAAAGATTAATAAACCTGTGTGATTCTACATTAAAATTTCGTCGTACAATATATATCATCTAATTACATCGGGAACTGAATTGAAATTATTTTATGATCTTCGCAGCCCAGGATTGACATAAGCACTAATTTATCTGTATTTTGACAGTTAATCGATAACTTTGATTGGCATAAATCTGATATTTGATAATTTACATATTCATCGCTGAGCGTATTTGCGTGTCTTGACAGGATACCCAATTAACTTCATATAAAAGGCTAACGATTAATTGCGGGGTTTTACTTAAGAAATTGATCGTCTAGCATATGTATTTCTTCATCCATAAACACATACTCACACACGCACACATATAGATGTGTGTGTGTGGGTGGGTGTGTATGTGTGTGTACATGATTATATATACATATATGTGGGCACACACACACACACACACACACACACACACACACACACACACACACACACACACACACACACACACACACACACACACACACATACATACATATATATATATATATATATATATATATATATATATATATATATATATATATATATATATATATATACATATATATATATATATATATATATATATATATATATATATATATATATATATATATATGGAGATTTGTACAAATGCATATATACATACATATATATATATATATATATATATATATATATATATATATATATATATATATATATATATATATATATATATATATATACATATATATATATATATATATATATATATATATATATATATATATATATATATAATATATATATATATATATATATATGTATATAAATATATGTATATATACATATATATATACATATGCACATATATGTATGTATGTACGTATGTATGCATGTATTACTCTTAATGTCCCTAGAAGTATTTCTACACATACAATATATAAATCTTTCTCTCTCTCTCTCTCTCTCTCTCTCTCTCTCTCTCTCTCTCTCTCTCTCTCTCTCTCTCTCTCTCTCTCTCTCTCTCTCTCTCTCTCTCTCTCTCTCTCTCTCTCTCCCTCCCTCCCTCCCTCCCTCCCTCTCTCACATTCCCTCATTTTCTCTTTCTCTCCTGCTTTCAGGACCGTAATTCTGCCAGCAATCTAATTTTCTTGACGGTGCATAACAATGCATTTTAAATTCTCATGCATGGCATATGACGGGATATATCAAATTTCATGCAGCAAAATTAACCATGGGTTGCATGACATCACATCACATATGGTCGTATTATGATTTTGTATCCCATGACAGCCATGTGAGGTGACATGTGCGTCTTCTGTGTAGATTGTTAGTGTCAAGCTACGGAATCATGCTTGAATGCCCCCCCTCCCCCACATGTCAGCAGAAAATAATATGATAATAATGTTAATGATAAAGACGATAATGTTGATAGTAGGAAGAGTAATGATAATGATGATCATTATGGTAGTAATATTAGTAATATCAGTAATGATGATAATGATGGCATGATAGTTTTCATGAGAATAAGAATGAAAATATGAATGATAGTAATGATAGTAATAATAATTGCAATAATAATGAAAATGATGAAAGTGATGATAAGGATAAAGATAACAACAATAATAATGATAATGATGATAATAAGAGCAGTAATAATGATGATAATGATGATAATAATAGCAGTAATAATGATGATAATGACACTAAAAATGACACTAATGATAATAATAAAGATAATGATGATAATGGCAATGACATCAATGATTATTGTAATGATGAGTATAATATGAGTGCTAATATAATGATAATGATGATGATAATAATAATGATAATGATAATAATAATAATAATAATAATAATAATAATAATAATAATAATAATAATGATAATAATAATAATAATAATAATAATAATAATAATAATAATAATAATAATAATGACAATAATAACAATGATAATAATAACAATAATAATAGTAATAGTGATAATCAGAAGAACAAGTATTGATATAAAGATAGTAATACTCAAAATGATAATAATGATGATAATAAGGGTAAGGATAATAATGATAATAGTGATAAAAATAGTAATGATCATGATAATGATAATAACGATATTGATAATGATTAAAAAAATAATTACGATAACAGTAATAAACAGAAACAGCAATCATCACAAGAGTAACAATAATGACTCTCGCTAAAACTCAGCCGCTAATTAGACATGCAGGGACATTTCGGCTGAAGAAGCTTTGATTAGCGGATTCGACATCATTTGCTACTGGTAGTTACCGGAACTCGAGTAAATGGTCTTTTAATTACAAGGAATTAATTCCCAGGCTGGGCTTAATATGTCATTACGGGCTGCACGGTTGCCTAATGCCATATTAACTGTTGGCTTATTCTAAGAGGTTGGAGAAGATGCCGAAAATGTGGAAGCCGGCTTGTGTTGTATTTTCTTTCTTTCTTTCTTCTTTCTTTTGTATGATTGTGTGTTCAAAGTTTTATTCATGTATTTTTATTATCATTACGCTTTATTTCTTTTTTGTTTTCTTTGGCTTTTTAACTTTATGTATATATGTATGTATGTATGTATGTACATATATATATATATATATATATATATATATATATATATATATATATATATATATATATATGTATGTATGTATATATGCATGTATATCATACAAGCTTATTTCACGAGCGATTATTCTTCTGCTTCTATTTCTCTCTTCGTAAGTTCTTGTTTTATTTCTTATAAAATCTTATGATTTTTGTTCGCTTTCCTTATTTTTCTGATCGTCGATAATTTTGCACATCTACTATATTTCTTCTTTATTTATTGTTCTATTCAGCTTCTTTTCTTTATTTGTTGACGTAGTTTCTGTTGGGGACTTTTTCTGTTTTTCTTTCTCTCTTTTTCCAGGCATTGCTCCTCTTCTTTGTTTGTTTTCTTTCTCCCCCTTTTTGTTGTTTATTTCTCCTTTTCTCTCTCTTGTTACTCTTCCAACTTCCTCCTATTTTATTGCTACTTCCCCATTCCTCCATATTTCTACCTTCGCTGACAGCTGATTGCCTATAATGTACCTCTCCCTAATACCCATCTACCCATCTACTTCGTTACATCTACCCTCATCTACCCCATCTACCTCCACGCCCACCTGACGTAATCACCCCCATCTACCTTGTAAGTCTCCCGCCCATCGTCTCATCTATTGAATTATCCCGGCCTCAAATCAACAAGGTTATTTCATTTCGAGAGACGGAGTTAATTACCCCCAGTCACTCATTAACCCCAAGCAACCAAGCGGGGGTTCCTCGGCCTAACGAGCAACGACTTGTAATTAATCACGGCTTCGGTTCCTGCGTGGTGGTGACTCGGGTGGTGATGACTAAGGTGGTGGGGATTGAGGTGGTGATGACTCCTGTGGTGATGACTTAAGTGGTGGGGATTTAGGTGGTGATGACTTAAGTGGTGATGACTCGGGTGGAGATGACTAAGGTGGTGGGGATTGAGGTGGTGATGACTTAAGTGGTGGGAATTGAGGTGGTGATGACTTAAGTGGTGATGACTCGGGTGGTGATGACTTAAGAGGTGGGGATTGAGGTGGTGATGACTAAAGTGATGATCGCTCGGGTGGTGATGACTAAGATGGTGATGATGACTCAGGTGATGAATGGATTACTCGCTCGTCATCTTGGCGTTTCGTCGAGTTTTATCTTTAGAGGGTATCGCTGGTAAGATGGTTCGAGGTATGGTGATGGTGGAGATATGGTGCTAGTTAGAGCATATGGTATTAGTGTTGTTCTCTCTCTCTCTCTCTATCTATCTATCTATCTATCTATTTATCTATCTGTCTATCTATCTATCTACCTATCTATCTATCTATTTATCTATCTATCTTCCCTCTTTCCTCTCTTTCTCTTCTCCCTCTCTCGTCTCTCTCTCTCTTCCTCTCTTTCTGTCTTTTTTGTTCCTGTCTTTAGGAGTAAACTGTCGTCATGATAATCCTGAATCACAATTTGGCAGTTCTTTATTTTATTATCATTTCAATTATACTGCCATCATGGTGACTTCTAAATAATATAAAGCCTTACATTCATGATTTTTATTGTCTTAATAGCACTGGCAGCTTCCTTTTCCTAATTGTTTCTATCATGTGCTTTCGATTTATTTTGTCTAATCTAAAGTATCTCTTACACAAATTTCAAATTCATCAAACACCCCTACAGAAAATCTTAATGATGACTGATAATATATCTTCTATGGCAATATATCAAGCTTCACCATGCTTACACACAATAAAAAGTATTTTCACATATCCTATTTTTTTCGGTTTCAGCACCATAACACACACACTATCTTTACTCATT
>NC_091554.1:15186751-15191751 GCF_042767895.1 Penaeus vannamei
TTATTATTATTATTATTATTATCATTATTATTATTATTGCAATTGTAACAATCATTATCATCATGAAAATAATGTTAGTAATAATAATGATAATAACAGTAATGACGCTAATAGTAATAATGATAATGATTATAATAAAAATCATAATCTTTTTTGTTGTTACTGTTCTTTCCATTTTGTTTTTCTATTCTTATCATTGATATTATCGTATCAATTACTATTAACATCATGATGATAATAGAAATAAAGATAATGATATTAATAACAATAACAGTGGTAATAATCATTATTATTGCTATTATTTTTGCTATGATCATTATTTTTATTATTGTTATTATTATTACTATTATTATTAGTACTATCATTATCATTATTATTATCATCATTATAATTATTATTGTCATTATTAATATTATTATTATTTTATTGTTGATGTTGGTGTTATCTTCATCATCGTCATCATTAATGTTATCATTGTTATTATAATGATTATCATATATATTATATAAGAATTAATATCATTATTATTAGCATAATGATCGTCATTATTATCAGTATTGTTACTATCAACGTCATTGTTATTACCAACATTATTATTATCATTACTATAATTTTCATTATAATCACTTTTATCATCATTATCACTATCATCATTATTATTATGATTATCATTTTCATTATCATTATTATCATTAATACTCTTATCAGTTCTACTACTACTACCACTACAACTATTACTATGATTGTCATTATCATTATTATCGTTATGATTGTTGTTATTATTATTGTCATTTTTTACCATAATCATTATTATCGTTATTGTTATTATTATTATTATTATTATTATTGTTGCTGCTGTTATTATTATTATTATTGTTATCATTATTATTATTGTTATCATTATAATTATTATCATTATTAATACTATTATTATTATCATAATCATCATTATTATTATTATTATCATCATTATCGTTATTATTAGCATTAGCATTATTAGTATTATTATCATTATCATCATCATTATCGTTATTAACATCTTTATCATGATTATTATTATTATTATTGCTATTATTAATATTATCATTATTATCATTATTTGCTGTTGTAAAAGATGATGTTATCATATTTTTATTGTTACTGTTATTGTTGTTGAATGTGTAGCATACCTTTTGCGACATTGTAATAAATTTTAACAACAGTATCTAGTACTCATTAATATTTTCTTTTAGATTTCAGTTCGTTCGCGCCTCACATTGACAGACTGTGTGGCCTAGCTCAGGTGTCTATAAATTCTTCTGTGAGAAAAGATTTCATTGACATACATCCTTAGCATTTTATTATGTTTTTAATTATTATAAACGTGGCGACAATGATGATGGTTATGAAAAAGGAAATGGTAACAACAGCGATAATAATGATGTTTTAGATGTAGAGACTATCGTTGCGATAAAGATATACATTGAAATATAGTAATAAAAATGAAAGCGCTGATGATGATGATCTTTTGCAATGATTTTACCTTCTCATTATCCTTACTTATTAATATCATACTTATTGATAGCTCCTAGATGCAGATTTTATTGGAATAGTTGCCATAATCCGTTCGTTAGGAATGAAAAGCGTTTTAGTGGTTCTAAATAACACACACATGCTCACAAACACACAAAAAAACATGCATACCGACAAACACACACACACACACACACACACACACACACACACACACACACACACACACACACACACACACACACACACACACACACACACACACAGAGGCACACGCGCATATGAAAAACTTACATCACCGCTGCTCGCCAACACGGGGCACAACGGCGTCACACTCCAGACCGGGCCAAGAGATGATGCCATTGTTTGCCGTCGCCGCCCATTAGCCGCGCCGCCCTTCCCTCCCTCATGCAGTCCAGCGCCGAGTCAAGTCGCGAGGAGAGAACCTTGCGCTTTGATCGATCGCATCTTCGGGAGGTAACATTAAATTCCGGGAAATATTTCAAAGGCGCACCCGACCGCCGGGCTCTCAGGGTCCGACTCATAAAAGATATGAGACGGGGAAGAAGGAGGTGAGGGAGGACGAGGGGAGAAGGGGCGAGGAAAAGGAGAGAGATGAGGAAGGGGAGAGAGAGAGAGCGGAGGACGGATGAAGGGAGATGAGAGGGAGAGAGGAGGATGTAAGAGGAGAGATGAGACGGAGAAAAGAAGAGGGGTGAAGACGAAATGGAAGTAGAAACGGGAAGATGAAGATGAATGTAAGGAGAGAGAATAAATAGAAAAATAGATAGATAAAGAGAAAGAGACAGCGACAGAAAGTTAAGAGACAGAGGTAGCGACAGAGACAGAGCCAGAGAAAAGAAACAGAGCGAGAACAAGACAAAGAGATGATAAAGGAGAATATGAAAACGACCAGAAAGACTTCTCACCTCGACCTGAGAACAAGTATTTACTCGCGGGCGCCGCATCTCCACCGCCGCGGAGCCACGGGCGTGATCCGGCTTCATCACGGACCGAGTGCGAGAGTCACGCCGCCCGCTCCCGCTGTCGCATTGATTGGTTTTGCGATGCGGGGGGGGGGGGGTACTTCGGGGGGCGGATATTGCTGTTGTTGGTATTGTTCAGTGTTATGGTTGTTGTTGTTGTTGTTATTGGTTGTTGTCTTGTGTCTCTGTGATCATTTTTGGGATTTTTCAAACAGATTGGGTACTGTTGTGATTGTTTATTGTTATCATATATTTTATCATAAGCTCTCTATTTCTTTATCCGTATATCAGTATTGCTATTATCATTATTGTTGTTGTTGTTGTCGTTATTATTGTCATTACTTTGTTAGTAGGACTCATAGTAATAATAGTCCTACCTATAATATTGTTGTCCTTATCTTTTTGTTATTATTGTGATTGTCACCGATGTTGTTATCGTTATCACCACTCTCATCCTCCTTATATTCACCATATTCATCCATATATCCATTATGATTATCATCAGTATCATTATTGTTAATATCATCATGTTATTATCATTATAATTTTTCATTATCATTATTTTTTTCATTATCATCATTACTATTATTATCATTGTTATTATCATTGTTATTTGTGTTGTTGTTATTATTATTATCATTGTCATTGCTATTTTTAAAAATAATTCTCACTACTATTATCAGCTTTTGTATTATTATCATTTCATCATTATTATTATCATTATTATTATCACCATTATTATTATCATTATCATCATTATGTTGTTGCCCACGTTGTTGTCATTGTTATCAATGTTCTCGATATCACTGTTCCTGTTATTATGATTATCATTAGCATTACCATCACCATCATCATCATCTTCATCATTATTGTTATAATCACTATAATCACGATAGCCATCATCATCATTATCACTGCTATTCACAATAGTTCCATCAGCATTACCATTGCTAATACAACCACCTCAAGGCAGTTTTATCATATTGGAGGTTGCTGTTATTACCATTACCATTGCTCTTTTTTCTAAAAGAATTGTTAGTAGATGAAAGTAGGCGTACCAAAGTCGTGGCCGTAGTAGTAGCAATAGTAGTAGTAGTAATAGTAGTAACAACAGAAGTAGTAATTTCTAACGTTGCATCAGTGGTATTTATAGCAATGATGGTAGTAGTTTTAGAAACTATTAGTAGTAACAGATGCAATTATTGATATTACAGTGTTGATTGTAATAGTAGCAATAGCAGTAGTTATAGAGAAAGTAATAGTAGTTGTTATTGTTCCTGTAATTTTAATTGTAGTATCAGCAAAAGCTGTAGTTTTAGAGATGGTAACAGTAGTAGTAGTAGTAGTAAAAGAAAGACGTAGGTTGTAGCAGGAGCCCCACTCTCCCCACCTTCCCAGCACCAAATGAAGGTCGTTGCCAGTACCATCTAGAAGACGAATCGCATGTAACGACTGAGATGAAGCCTTTTAAGACACTTATAACGTAGGGTTCCGAATTGAAACCTTTTTCATCTTGCGAAATCGAGTTGTCATTTTCGATTTATTACTTCATTCCGTTGGGTCATTTGTCACTTGATCTTCCAGGAGGTAAGGGAAGTGGAGAAAATAAGGGAAATAAAAGTGGTGGGGGACGTTGCGAGGTTGGGGGAAGAGAGAGGGAGTGAGATAGAGGAATGGAGGGAGAAAAAGATAAGATAAAAAAAAGAAGACGGATAGACAGATAAGTAGATAGATAAGTAGATAGATAGAGAGATAGAAAGATAGACAAATAAACAGAGAGATAGAAAAAGAAACACACAGATAAATAGATAAAAAAGACAAGCAGACAGACAGATAGATAGATACACAGCCAGACAGACGGTCGGACAGAATCAAGAAAACCCTATAAAATAAAGTTTTGTGAACGCATTTTATAACATATCCGTTCACTTAATTTTGTTCTAAGCCTTTCCCGTCTCTATTTTTGGAATTTTTGACGTGATCAAAACACCAATATTTTCATCACCTCGAAAAGGATTCGCCGATACCTGAGAGTGATCTTACCGGAATAACAGATTTTTGGTTTCGGATTTTGTACCCGCCGGCGCCTCCTCCTCCTCTTTCCTCCTGTTCTTTTTTCTTCTTCTTTTTTGACCTTATTCTTCTAGTTTAGACGTGTTTTTTTTTCTTCTTTTTCGTCCTCTATTTTTCTTCTTTTTCATCTCTTTTAACTTTTCTTCTTCTATTTTTAGATTTTCTTTTCTTAATCTCCAATATCTTTCTCCCTCTCATCCTCCTCATTCTCATCCTCCTACTGTTCCTTTTTTTATTCTTTTTCGACATTCTTTTTGTTTTTTGACTTTTTTTTTTGTCTCTTTTTTTCTTCATCTTCAACTACTACTTCTTTTTTTCTTATATTTTTCAATTATCATTTCTTCACCTCTATTATCTTTCCCGTCCTACTTCTTCTCGCTCTCCTTACTCTGCTCCTCCTCCTCCTCTTTCTTAATATCATCACCATCT
>NC_091554.1:15196751-15201751 GCF_042767895.1 Penaeus vannamei
AGGGCGAGAAGGCGTACGGATCGTGACCAGCCTCGTTCCGGTCCGTGGGCAGGCGTGACTCTTGACCTTGGCGCTGTGACCCGGGCTGGATTTGGGGTGGGGTGGGCTGGGGTAGGATGGTGTGTGGTGGGTGGGGGTAGGATGGGGTGGGGTGGGTGGGAATAGGATGGGGGGGGGGGGGCGGTGGTAGGATGGGGTGGGGTGGGTGGGGGTAGGATGGGGTGGGGTGGGTGGGGGATGGATTGGGTGAGGTGGGTGGGGTAGGATGGGGTGAGGTGGGTGAGGGTAGGATGGGGTGTGGTGGGTGGAGGTTGGATGGGGTGGAGTGGGTGGGATGGGATGGGGTGGGTGGGGTAGGATGGAGTGGGGTGGGTGTGGGTTGGATGAGATGGGCGGGGGTTGGATGGGGTGGGATGGGTGAGGGTAGAATGGGGTGGGGTGGGTGAGGGTAGGGTGGGGTGAGGTGGGCGGTGGTTGGATGGGGTGGGGTGGGTGGGGGTTGGGTGGGGTGGGGTGGGCGGGGGTTGGATGGGGTGGGGTGGGTGGGAGAAGGAAGGGGTGTGGTGGGTAGGATGGAGTGGGGTGGATGTGGGTTGGATGAGATGGGTGGGGGTAGGATGAGGTGGGGTTGTGGATTAGGAGGCCCAGGTGGGTATCAGGCAGGTGATGTGGGTAGGGGGTCTCAGGGTAGGAGTCCTCGTGGGTATGGGGGGTTGGGTGGTGGGGTTAGGGGTCCGGATAGGTCTGGTAAGAAGGGTGGTGGGGTGGGAGTGGCCGAGAGGGGAGGAGGAGGAGGGGGTGGGGTAGGAAAGGCGTGGAGCGATGGAGGTACCGAGGATGGGGTACGAGGAGGTTAAAAGCGAAGGAATTATGTAGGAGACGTCATCCCGGTGTGCTAAGATGGAGTGCGTCGGGCCGGGATTTGTGTGAGCGTAAAATACGTACTCTTTTGGAGTCCGATAAGACGGATCTTTCATTATCATCTTCTCTTCCTCTATCTCTTATTTCTATTCTCTCTCTCTCTCTCTAATTTTTATTCTCTCTCTTTTTTATTCTCCCTCTCTCTTATTTCTATTCTCTCTCTTATCTTTATTCTCTCTCTCTCTCTTATTTTTCTCTCTCTCCTTCGTCCGCGACCACTGTCTACTCTCTCAAAAAAGTGTTCCCATTGTCCTCAGATTTGTCTCTTATCCTCCTATTCATCTTATCGCCTCAGCATCTCCCCCTATTTCAATTATCCCAGTCAGTCCTGCAGGGATATCTGTGATTAGTTCTACTTTCATTAAGGCCTTTGTGTCTCCCTCTCTCTCCCTGGCAAGATCTCCTCCCCTTCCCCTTCCTCCCCTTCCACCCCTTCCCTTCTCTTCTTCCCTTCTCTTTTTCCTTTCCCTCCTTCCTTCACTTCCCTCCTTCACTTCCTTCCTTCTCTTCTCTTCTTCTCTTCCTTCCTTCCTACCCTTTCTTCATTCGCTTCCCTCCTTCCCCTCTTTCCCTTCCCTTCCCGCCTTCCCTTCCTTCCTTCCCCTCCCTAATTCCCTTCCCTCCTTAATTCAATTCCCTCCTTCCTTCCTTCCTACCTTCCCTTTCCTCCTTTCCCTCCGTCATTCCCTTCCTTCCATCCCTTTCCTCCTTTCTTTCCCTCCATCCCTTCCCTCCTTCCACTCCGTCCTTTTCTTCCCTCCTTCCCTTTCTTCCATCCTTCCTCCTCTTCCACCCCTTCCCTTCTCTTCTTCCTTTCCTCCTTTCCCTCCGTCTTTCCCTTCCCTTTCCCCTCCCTCCTTTTCTTCCCTCCTTCCCTTCCCTCCATCCCTTTCTTCCTTCCCCTCCCTCCTCCCCCTCCGTCGTTCCCTTTTCTTCTGCCTTTCCCTACTTCCCCTACTTCTTTCCTCTCCGTCCTTTCCTTCTCTCCTTCCTTCCCTCCATCCCTTTCCTCCTTCTCTTCTTTCCTTCTCCTCTCTCATTCCCTTCCCTCCTTCCCCTCCGTCTTTCCCTTCCCTCCTTCCTTCCCCTCCTTCTCCTCCGTCTTTCCCTTTCCCCAGGGGGTGTCGAGCAGGGCCCTTCTTCCCCTTCCTCTTGATATATTTCCTCGTTTTTATGAATCTCTTCCGTGTAATGGATGTGAGCTCTCCCCCCCCCCCCCCCCCCATGGACGCGTCTCTTGCCCTTGGGGTGGGAAGGCTTCGTCTCTCTATGGGCGTGTCGTTGCTCCCCTCCTCCTCCCCCCTCCGCACTCCCCTCGCGCTTGGGATCCCCCTACTCACCCTTCGCCCCCTCACCCTTGGGCTCCCCCCGCCCCCAACCACCCTTCTAGCTCCCCCTCCTCCCTCCTCACCCTCACCCTTGAGCTCCCCCACCCACCCTTCTAACTCACCCTCCGCCCCCTCACCCTCACCCTTCAGCTCCCCCGCCCACCCTTCTAACTCACCCTCCGCCCCCCTCACCCTTGAGCTCTCCCCACCCCCTTCTTACTCACCCTCCGCCCCCCTCACCCTCACCCTTGAGCTCCCCCCCTTCTTACTCACCCTCCGCCACCCTCACCCTCACCCTTGAGCTCCCCCACCCACCCTTCTAACTCACCCCTCCGCCCCCTCACCCTTCAGCTCTCCCCACCCCCTTCTAGCTCACCTTCCGCCCCCTCACCCTCACCCTTGACGTCCCCCCGCCCACCCTACTTACTCACTCTCCGCCCCCTTTACCCTTGAGCTCCCCCACCCACCCTTCTAACTCACCCTCCGCCCCCTCACCCTTCAGCTCTCCCCACCCCCTTCTAGCTCACCCTCCGCCCCCTCACCCTCACCCTTGACGTCCCCCCACCCACCCTTCTTACTCACCCCTCCGCCCCCTTCACCCTTGACGTCCCCCCCACCCTTCTTACTCACCCTCCGCCCCCTTCACCCTTGACGTCCCCCGCCCACCCTTCTTACTCACCCTCCGCCCCCTTCATCCGTGAGCTCCCCCACTCACCCTTCTAGCTCACCCTCCGCCCCCTCACCCTTGGGCTCCCCCCTCCCACCTTTCTAGCTCACCCTCCGCCACCCCCCTCACCCTTGACGTCACCCCACCCACCCTTCTAACTCACCCTCCGCCCCCCCCCTCACCCTTGACGTCCCCCACTCACCCTTCTAGCTCACCCTCCGCCCCCTTCACCCTTGAGCTCTCCCCACCCACCCTTCTAACTCACCCTCCGCCTCCCCTCACCCTTGACGTCCCCCCCCACCCTTCTAAGCTCACCCTCCGCCCCCTCACCCTCACCCTTGACGTCCCCCCCCCCCCCACCCTTCCAGCTCACCCTCCGCCCCAGATTACTTACGTCTTCTTCGCCCTTGATATCTGGCTCGTTTCCGTTTGGGTGGTTTTGGTCTCGTAAGCCCGAGATACTGTGACAGGTGACACTCCGGGCGTGAGAGTATGCATCGAGGGGATCCGTGGGCGTGCATGCCTCGCGTGTATAAGCATTCTGGAAGGGGGAGGTGCGCCAGCATTCCCTCAGAGTGACTAGGGTGGAAGCATTCTATTAGAGTGAGTGGAGTGCAAGGATGTGAGCGTTTTGTTAAGAGTGAGCAAGTGTGTATACCTTCTGTTGAAGAAAATGATATGTAAACACTGAGTGAGCAGACTTCCTCAGATTGACCAGTATGAGCTGTGGGTAAGCATTCCCCTAGATTGTGCAGTATATTTGCCTTAGTATACTGGCATCCCTATAAGAGTCACTAACAGCTTCTACAATTTCAAAGCGATATTAAAAGAACGCCTATTAAATAATCGGTTGTAAATATAAATGTATTTATGTAATTGATGGAATAAAATGTTTTGACTTTGACTTTCGAGTGGGCAGTGTGTCGGCCTCCCCTCGCGCGCGCCGGTCCATTTTCGACACAGTATTCCTCCGTTTCGTGGAAGCCATCTTGAATCCAAAGTCATCGCCATTCCCACCCCTCCAAAGATTTTTTTTCCCTCCAAAAGACTTCATCATTTTTTACGACTCCATCTATAATTATGCTCTCTTCCTGCTATTGCCGTTGGCTTTGTGTCGCTGCAATTTCTTCCTTCTCTCCTCTACATTCTTCACCGCCTCGCCTCTCCTTCACTTCCTTTTACCTCCACTTTGGGCGAAACTTCCCGCAGAGTTTGTACCTTCGCCTCGACGCCACGCTGCTATTTCAGAGTCTTCTTCTCGTAACCTTTCATCCATTTTCATGGTCCATTCGCGCCCATTGCCTTTCGACGGATTTTCTTTCCTCTCTTCTTATAAGACACTGGTCGCGCGAGCCGCCTGCCTCTCACGACGGCGTTGTTTCATTGCCTCATTCATCAAGGGCTTTTTCATTTATCATCTCGCAGCTCCTCATCTCTCCATCTTTCTTCATCATCCATTTTGCAGCATCCTCCCCCTCCGTCTCTTCTTCCTCTTTCGTATTTTCTTTCTCTTTTTATTCTCCTTTTTTCTGTTTTCCTCTTTCTCCTCCTCCCCTCTTCTCCTTGTCCTCTCCCCCTTCATCTTCCTCCTCTTTCTACTTGTCCATTCCCTTTTCGTCCTCTTCCTCCTCCTCATCTTCATTCTCCTCCTCCTTCTCTTTATCCTTCTTTCTGGAGATTATTCTCTCTTATCATACTATTTTCTCCTTGTCGACAACTATTCTTTATATCTCCTTTCTTTCTTTCCTCCTCATACCCCTTCTTCTCTCCCTCTTCATGGATATTTATGCTCCATTATTCTTATTCTTATTTCGCCTCTCTTACATCCCTTTCGCTATTGTGAAACGACTCCTTCCTCCTCCTACCCTACCTTTCCACCCCTCATACCCCCTTCCCTGCCCTTCAACCCCCCCTCCTCCTCCTCAGCCCCTTCACCCCCCTCCCCCTCTCTTCTCCTTCCTTCCCCCTCCTCTCTCTTCACCCTTTCTTTCCTTTTCTTTCATCTCTATTTTTCCATTTATTCTGAACACTACAGTGGTACGTATGGAAAATGTGATCACGTGCCCTCATTTTTTTTTTTTCTT
>NC_091554.1:15241751-15244251 GCF_042767895.1 Penaeus vannamei
ATCTATAGATTCATCTATCTATCTCTGTCTATATATCTTACGATTATCTGCCTCTTTATGGCCGTCTTTCTGTCTGTCAGTCTCTCTTTCTCTCCATGTAAATAAGTATATATATATATATATATATATATATATATATATATATATATATATATATATATATATATATATATATATATATACAGATACACACACAAACCCACACACTGTCTCTCAGTCTGTATGCTTGATTCTCTCTCTCTCTCTCTCTTTCATCCACTCTTCTGCTTTCTCACATATATCTTTCCTGCCTTCTCTACCTCCCCTCCCTCCTTTTTTTCTCCTCCTCCTCCTCCTTCCCTTCCTCCCCATTCCCATTTTCTCTATCCCTCACACACTCTTCCCTAAAGGCTAAAACATAAATGAAACACCCAAAATAGAGCATGGAATTTTTCCTCTTATTTATAATCTCCGAGCTGTTATCTGCGAACCATACGGGAAGATCTACCTCGGTATTTGCTTCAGGTATTGACAACTCGTTGAATAGACCTGTCCAGGACATCTTTGTGCGGAAAAACATCGACTGTGAAAAGAACCGGCCAATTAAACCGGCCAAGGAAAATCCTCCCTTTCGATCTGAAATGTTCATCATAAAGAATGTGAGATGTTATATATATATATATATATATATATATATATATATATATATATATATATATATATATATACAGACCTACATATATATACATATACATATATACATACATATATATATATATATGTGTGTGTGTGTGTGTGTGTGTGTGTGTGTGTGTGTGTGTGTGTGTGTGTGTGTGTGTGTGTGTGTGTGTGTGTGTGTGTGTGTGTGTACACACACGCACACACTCACTTTCTTTTAAGATCTTTCACAATCCCGTTATATGATTATTATTGTTCTTCTCATTATTTTTGTTGTTCCTGTTATCGTTATTACCATCTATAATGCGGAGAGACCGTTAAACATAATATACATAAAACAGAGTATCATCAATGATATGCACAATATCCTTGTTCTGGAATTCCGTTGCATAATACGACGCAAATTACACAATATATCAAAGTTATTCCTATGAAAATATTGTTAATTAATTGTCTTAACGGAATATTTTTCGGGACTTCTGGTTACGTATACTTTTCATATGGTTGGAAGCGCATATCCCACACGTGGCATGTTATGTGGTATGCTCGAATATTGGTTATCTTTGCCAAATTAGTGGAATGGATTCGACTCGGTTATAGAGCTGCTGTGAACCTGAATATCGAGTATTATATAACAAGGTAATCCATAATGATAGATCTATTTGGTCTCAAGTATATTCAACTTTGAAATTAATTCATTAAGTCACTTCCCGTTTGATCAGTGGAGGAGTGGACGTCTGAATGGCGTACAAGAGATAAAGTCATATTATAATGCACTTCTCTGTTCCTTGAATGTAGTTGATCTATGTAGGAATGCACGAAGAATGTAGTTGCAGTCTGAACAGAATATAATTTGGGTGTAAATAGAGTCAGGCCAAAGAGTAACTCTAGACTGGCTTCCTAATTATCATCTTTTAGTTGGAGAGTTTTAGAATGTGTATCTGTACTCTTAAACATCATTTGCATACTTTAGAGAGATCCGACAATTAATATTGATAACGATATTAACGTTAATAATGATACTGAAATTATTACTATAAGCATTATTATCGCTATCCTCATTACCTTCAATATTATCACTGCCATTATCATCACCATCACTACTGTCACCCTCTCCTTCATTATTTCCCAATCATACTTATCGAATCTACAATTCTTGTCCTCATCAGCGTTTTGCAGCACCATCACCATAATCATTATCGCTAGTATCAGTACTAACTCTCCAACAATCAAACAACACCATCATCATTATCCTAATGACTAACAACCAGAACAAATTGCCCATCCGTTAAAACGCACCAATCCACCCTTTTCTTCCCTCCTCGTTAGTACGCTTCCGAATTTTGCCGCCACAAGCCCCGAATACCCGGGCGCGCGTGTGTCTGCGAGCGCGATTGTTTCATCAATCAAGCGCTCGCCCCATGTCGCCTCCGCTTCCTCTCGTCCGCGCTAATCCTTCGTCCGCCTCTTGGGGTTTAACGTGTGATGTCATGGCCGAGGGAGAGCCGGTCATCAGCCGCCCTCGCTCGGACGCCAATGGTTGGGGCTTTGGAGCTTCGGGGCTTCGGGGCTTCGGGGCTTCGGGGTTCGCTGGACCTGTGTCGGCGTACAGTAGGTATTCGTTTGTTGTGGGGATCTGTGCTTGGCTTTGTTGTTATTTGTTTATTTTAGTTGTGGAAATAAATGTGTTTATTCGTGTTTGTGTTTGTTTATGAACCATCTAACCGGGCATTGGTAATAAGGCACTAAGTCATAAAGAGCAAGCAAATTAAAGGTGAATGTATATCAATCTCGATTTCAACTAAATTTACATCACCTTCAGATTGTACTGCTCTTAGTCAAC
>NC_091554.1:15284251-15286751 GCF_042767895.1 Penaeus vannamei
TCCTCCTCACGAAAGGGGGTTTTGGGTTCCGCGATGGGAGTGAAAGAGCTGCTGTCTGTCACTCACTCGCCCGTCAAACCCATACGGGAACATCCCTTTCGGTAACAAAGAAACAAAACCGTTACTGTGGTTCCCTCTGCCTAAGGTAAGTTTACCTCTTTTATTCGGCCGGGGGTCTATTGCCACTGAACCTCCGATCGAACTGACTGCCTCCTTTGCCTCGCCAGGACCTGCTTCCTTGATTGTCTCTCCCTCCTTAGACCCAGGCCAGCTGGCCTCTCCCCCGTCACACCCTGCTCTGTCCTCCTCTCCAATACACGTCCTCCCTTTCTCTTTTCCTCACCTCCAACACAGCCTCTCTTCACTCTATTACAGACCCTTCCTTCCTCCGTCACATGTCTACAACACAAGCTCTCTTGACTCTACTGCAGGTCTTCCCTCCCTTCGTCACCCTGTTCCCCCATCGCTCTTCTCTCCACCCCTCACCCCCCCCCCCTACACACCTCGCAACCCCCTATCATACAACCCTCCCCACCTTCCTCGTCATCACACACCCTTGCCCTTCTTCCCCAAGAATCCCCCCCCCCGCTCTTCTTCCAACCCCCGCCCACCTCAAAAACACCCCCTCCCCCCCCCCTCCGCCTTTCCCGCCCCCACCCCTGCCCAAGAGCGACTCGGGGCCATGTCCATATATCAAACCCAATCCTAGCCCATTTACCCCAGGAGGCTGCGGTTATGCCTTATGCCAAGCCAGGCACGCCCTTCGACCCCTTGTAATTATAGGCCTACGTGAAAAATGACTTTAAATAGTCCTTATCTCTTACTCTTACTTACTTTCCACAGTCTGTTAAGAGTAATGCCTTGGAAGGTATTTTTCTCCATTTCACTATTTGTCTATTCATCTGTCTGTCTGTCTACTTATCTGTCTACTTCACCAACTTTCTGACTACTTGCCTTTCTACCTATCTGCCAACTATATTTTTCCTACCTATTTATCTCTTATATGCTATATATACATACATACATACATACACATATATATATATATATATATATATATATATATATATATATATATATATGTATATATATATACATATATAAATGTATATATATATATATATATATATATATATATATATATATATATATATATGTGTGTGTGTGTGTGTGTGTGTGTGTGTGTGTGTGTGTGTGTGTGTGTGTGTGTATGTAAGTATATGTATATATATGTATGTTTGTATGTATATATTGTATATATATATATACATAAATATATATATATATATATATATATATATGTATGTATGTATATGTATATATATGTATGTATGTATATATTGTATATGTATATATATATATGTATATAAATATATATATGTATATATATATATATATATATATATATATATATATATATATATATATATATATATATATATACATACACACACACACACACATACACATAAACTCACATATATATATATATATATATATATATATATATATATATATATATATATATATATATATATATATATATATATATATATATATATATATATATATATATATATATATATATATATATATTCATCTGTTTCTGTATAGATTTTAAAAATAACTCCTAATTCAACAATTTGTCTCAACATAAATACAAACTTTTATCCATTCGCTTACATCTTCGCACAGCCCACACAATCCCCTCAAAAACAAAGCTGCTTTTAACCTACCCCTTAGAGCCTAGCAATTACGGATGGTTAGGAATATTACATAATTGCAGCTCTAAGTTGTCAGATCGTCGGCAGCGCGTATAGAGTTAATAGGGAACAAGAGAGTAATCAATCAATGAGGCAGTTCACGAAGCGAGATGGCGGAAGGTGGACCGAGCAGTCATAACGGGAAAGTCCGATCTGTTTTGGAAATGTATGGGAGGAAGGAACACTCCGGTTCCGAGTTTGTTGATTGGTGGGTCTGCGGTTTGTTGATGTTAGGGTGCTTGGGGCCGGGATGAGATTATTGGCGGTTTTCGAATTAATTTTTTTTTTACTGTAGTTATCATCTATATGTCTCTTACCTGTCTTGATGTCTGTCTGTTCTGTTTATGCGTTTGTCTGCCTGTCTCTCTCTCTCTCTTAATATAGATTCATGCATATGTATATGTATATATATATATATATATATATATATATATATATATATATATATATATATATATATATATATATATATATATTTATATATATATATTTACATATAAGTATATATATACATATATATGTGTATATATATATGTGTGTGTGTATATATATATATATATATATATATATATATATATATATATATATATATATATATATATATATATATATAGAGAGAGAGAGAGAGAGAGAGAGAGAGAGAGAGAGAGAGAGAGAGAGAGAGAGATGTATGCATGTGTGTGTGAGTGTGTTGTGTGTTGTGTGTATGTGTGTGTGCATGATGAATATCTATCTAT
>NC_091554.1:15291751-15306751 GCF_042767895.1 Penaeus vannamei
CCATGACATTACTTACCGATTTTCTTTATCCTCTCTGCCCTGAATTTTCTCCCTCGTTCCTCTCTCTTTCTTCTTTTTTCTTCTTTTTTTTCTCTCTCTGTCTCTGTCTCTCTCTCTCTTTCTCTCTCTCTCTCTCTCTCTCTCTCTCTCTCACTCTCTCTCTCTCTCTCTCTCTCTCTCTCTCTCTCATCTCTCTCTCTCTCTCTCTCTCTCTCTCTCTTTCTCTCTCTCTCTCTCTCTCCCTCCCTCCCTCCCTCCCTCCCTCCTCCCCTCCCTCTTTCTCTCTCTCTCCTCTGGCTATCTCTCTCTCTTTCTCCATCCATATATTTTCTCTGTATATATCTTCTCTCCTTAACATGGTGAATAGAACAGCATGAATATATTAACTAGCTATTGACGCAAAATTCCTACCTGTGAGACAATCTTTCCCTCTCTTATCTCCCCTTCCCAACTCCTCTCTCCCCGCCTTCCCCTCACCCATCCCCTCCCACTCCCCCACATCCATCCCCTACCCATATTCTCTACCTATCTCCTTCGACACTTGCCTCTACACCCTCCTCTTCCTCCTCTCTCTTACTCCCATCTACACCCCTCCCTCTCTTATACACCAACCTCTTCACTCTCTCCCATCCACCTCTTCAGTCTCTCCTCTACACTCATCTCTTCTCCCTCTCCCCCACACCCACCTATTCTCCCCCTCCTCTACGCCCATCTCCCTTTCCTCCCATGCCACCTCTCTCTTCTCCCCTACCCCCCTTCCCCCGTCCCTTTCACATCCTGTAATTCCATCTACTCTATTCCCAGTATATGTTCACCGTCTAAGTTTAGATATAATAGTCAGGTGGTAGATGGAGATGTAGACTTTGGTTGGTTGTCAGGGTTGAGATAATTGTGTTGATGCTGGTGTTGATAGGTGCAGTAACGGTGATGATATTGGGCATTGTTATAATGATGTATGATGATGATGAATATAGCAAGTGGTGATGATGATGCTAAGAATGATGGTTAAGAATGGTAATTCTAATAATAATAACTGATAAAAAGAGTAATGATACAGTGATGACAATAACAGTGATAATGATAATAATATCAACAATGCTATTAATGACAACAATAATAATAGTCATAACAATAGTAGTAAAAATAATAGTAATAATAATGATGATAATGATGACGAAGATGGTAATGTTAATGGGGACAATACTAATACTAATGATAATAATAATGTTCACAGATAGACCAAGGTAACGAGTAATCTTTGTAAATTGAATAAAACATGTGTAATGATATGTGAATTGGCAAGGTATTTTTCATGATTAAAATAATAATAATAATAATAATAATAACTTCTTGTTAAAAAAAGGTAATATTTGATTTCTTTTCTTTTTCTAGATTGTGTATACGCATATGTTTGTCAGCATCTGTTTATGAGTGATGTGTGTGTGTGTGTGTGTGTGTGTGTGTGTGTGTGTGTGTGTGTGTGTGTGTGCATACATACACAGACACACACGCACACACTCATACACACATAGGCAAACATCACCCCTGAACATAAACATACGCTTAAATGCACGCGCGAGTACATGTAAAACAAACATACAGATGCACATACTCATATAGCAACACCCTGCCACTCGACTTGTCTCATATCTATTTACATTTTTTCTCCCTCCATCACTGTAAAGGAAAAAAAAGTTATATGTGGAAAATATATATGCATAAAAAATGCCTCGAACCTTGAAAGGTCGTCTTCATAAATACGTTCCATCGAGGACGAAAAATGTTGAAAGATGGCAAGATGCAGCGGGTGAGAGAGGCACCGCGGACCCTCGCTATCTGTTTAAAGTTCTAAATGAGATGCCAAGCAGAGCCACCTTTGCTAGGGGGGAGGGGGAGGGGGAGGGGGAGGGAGGGCGACGTCTCCTCTCCACCCCGACTCCCTCCCAAACGTCACGCCTCTGCTCCCACCCCCTCTCCCCCTCCCCCTTCACCCCAGTGCCGCCTGCCCCCCCTCCCCTGCTCCTCGATCTCCACCGATATGTCACCTCCCTTCCCTCCCCTCCCACCCCCTCCACGACCTTCTTCCGAGTGACCTCCCCCTTCCCTCACCTTACCTTCCGCCCCTCTGCCCCCCTTACCTTCCTCCCCTCTCCCCTGCTGACACCCCTCTCTCCTGTCCTCCCTCCTCCTCCCCCCTTCAAATTGTCACTCCCTTGCTCCCTCCCTCCTACGTGGCACCCCCTCGGCCTCCACCCCCTCCCCCTCCCACCCCCTCCTCGCCCCCGCCACCCACAGCGATCCATCTCCTCGGTACGTACTGTACGATCGTCATCTGTCTTTCTTATGTATTTTTTGATAGTCTCCACTTTGTTTTATGGTGAGGCATTAATTGTCTCTTTGGAGTGATTTTGTAGGAGGTTTTGTGACTCGCTCGTATCGGTTTGATGTCGCCTGGCACTATATTCTAGTCCGACTTTATTGACTCTGGTCCGCCTTTACGAGAAGACAGGCACTACAAGACGCTACGAGGACGCGGACTCTTCGAAAACGCCCTTTAAAAGGTGCCGCCGTCAGTCACGACGTACGAATACGATTATGTATTTATTTCCTCTCTCGAAGTCCCTCTTCCTATTCATACGAACAAGGGAACAATGGCGTGTTATTACCTAGCGAGACCTGGCCTTGTGCTTAGATATTTTACGGCCGATATGCTGACATTTATTCTTTTTCGTGGTAGTAGCGTGAAGGCTGAGATCAAGTTACTAACACATTCATGCGCCAGGTGTTTTGTTTGAGGGCGTACAAGTGCACAGAGGAACACCTGCGGATTATGTATGACCTAGATCTTAATCTATCCCTTTTTATTGTTTTCTTAGTAACTGTTCTCTTTCTTGCTATTTGTGTTTCTCACGTTCTCACTCAGTCACTCACTCAATTAATTACTCATTCACTCACTCTCATTCTATTTCCTGTCCCTTCTCCCGTATTATATATATATATATATATATATATATATATATATATATATATATATATATATATATATATATATATATATATATATATATATATATATATATATATTTTTTTTTTTTTTTTTTTTTTTTTTTTTTCTTTCTTTCTTCTTTTTCTTCTTCTTCTTCTTCTTCTTCCTCTTCGTTGTTCTTCTTCTTCTTCTTCTTCTTCTTCTTCTTCTTTGTTCTTCTTCTTCTTCTTCTTTGTTCTCGCTCTGTATCTTTCCTGCAAGACTCTCTCTTTCCGCTACCATCATTTTTCTCTCTCTTTCTCCCTCTGACTATTGTATAGTAATTAATTCAACTCAAATCTCCTCGTTCTCGACTCCCCTTCCTTTTATATCTTCCCGGCAACCGAAACTCCAAACAATCACTCAAATAAAATGCCCGAGATGAGGGAACCAAGTATTTAGACAATTGTTTCTTTCCAGCGCATCGTCGGTTCGATCATTCGGGTTCGAGACTCGTGGAGCCGGAGACTGCTGCTTCGAGAGAGAGAGAGAGAGAGAGAGAAAGAGGGAGAGAGACAGAGAGACCGAGAGATGTTGATGATGATGGCGGTCGCCGTTCCTTGCCTCGTCCCGATTATGTCCTGCTCTCTCAAGTCTCATCTCAGAAGGTCGACCTCATCAGCGGAGAGTTTCTCGAGGGCTCCTCAGATCCTTCGAATGATAGTGAAGGCTTCATACATATATTCAACGTCGTCGTGGATGTCAAGTCGGACTGTGACGGTTTCTCTCGCCAATAATAACACAGTCGGATCGCACGGTCTTACTTTGCCGTGTCTCTTGTTGCCAGTTTTCACAGTCGCCTCCTGTGCTGATATTTTGTTCCATTTACACTCAAAGGCTTCGTGGCAGCGGAATACGCATGCGCAAAAAGGAACTGGATTAGAAATATGCATTTGCAGACGTGTTTAACAGAGCAGAGACTAGATCCAGCAGCAGAGTTTGCATAGAGATGAATGTGCCTCATTTCGAGTCTGTGTGTTGATAACAGTTATGCAACATCCTCTATAGTGCTTTGTGTATATGCCGCTGCGTAGAATAGTAGTACGCTGCGTGATATTTAGACAATGCCTTGCTATGCGTTATTACAACGTGGTGTTGAGTGCTTGGCAAACATGTAGTATTATATCCATTATAATGCAAATGTAAATTCTTTCTTGAATTAATCAACTCATAAAACGTCTCGCTGTAATGCACCAAAACAATCATATACATTCATTCACATCATCGTTATTATTTACTTGAACAACGATCTATATATGGGATTATATAGTTTTCATTAGCGGACCAAATGAAAAGCGTTAGAAACCTCGGGCCAATAAATGATAAATAAAAGAAAGAATCCTCTCGCTGCCACATTCCCTTCGCAAGAATGAAAGAAAGAGGGAAAGACCAGACATTACAATTCCGGAGCGAAGACCCTGATGGCCGAAGAACAATGACCCGGCCGCAGTTGCATTAAAGGGAACCAAGGGAGATAGTCGCGGTTTTCCACAGTTCGTAATTTCGCTGGTGAAAAGGCGCCACGGAAATCAATTACAGAGGACTTCAGACTCCCCACATATCTAAAATTGTCCGCCCGCGTACGCAACTGGGTGGACACTGATATCTCTCGGGGACTGAGTGTATAGACACACGCAATGCCGGCGCGCTCTCTTGTCGCTTATCTGACCCGGTAATGTTGCACAATAGCCCGCCTGCCCAGGATCCTTAATGGGAATATCGCCCGTCGTTGCTGGTGGATGTCCGTGTGTCTGGGAGGAGAGGGAGAGAGAGAGAGAGAGAGAGAGAGAGAGAGAGAGAGAGAGAGAGAGAGAGAGAGAGAGAGAGAGAGAGAGAGAGAGAGAGAGAGAGAGAGAGAGAGAGGGGATTGGGAGGTTTAGAGAGAGAGAGAGAGAGAGAGATTGGGAGGTTTAGAGAGAGAAAGAGAGATTAGAAAATTAAGATATAGGGATAGATAGACAGAGAAAGTGAGAGAGAGAGCGAGAGATTGGAAAGTTTAGAGAGAGAGAGAGAGAGAGAGAGAGAGACAGACAGACAGACAAACAGACAGATAGACACAGACACTGACAGACGGACATGTCTTATTATAATGAATGTAGTTTTACCACAAGTCTCATTACTGACGGCAGTCTGGCAACCGCATGGTATTTGTTTACATCATTAACAAGCCCAATTATATCTTCATCTGCGATAAACGTGAATTTCCCTAAACCTGATAATGTGATAGATGTCTATAACATTAAACCAATACAAATGTTATTGCATGAAAATATAATTAAATCCAACAATCATCACTGTAACATTCCCTGTACACTGAACCCAGATAATCTTAGGCCTGTATAGTATTGCACGAATCAATAGTTACAAATTTGAACTATTGATGTAATGTTGATCTAGTTCAGTGAAAAAATAAATAAATAAATGAATAGAAAATTCAGTGGTTACTAGTGTCCTTCCCTTTGTGTAAGGCTGCAAAAGGGTATTGTTGAAGCTATACAGTTGTGTAGTGCGTCTCTCGATCATTGTGTCGTATTAATATAGTTTCAAAAATGGCATCGAGTTGGGTGTATATAATTCAACCTGATTAAGATTTGCGTTTGGTCCGTTGTGTGTCAAGTTCATGTATATATATGCTGTACTGTTATTAAGGGATGTATCATAAACCTCAAAAAAAAAAAAAAAAAAAAAAAAAAAAATGAAAGCAGTAATAAAAACGACAGTTGTAATATTACGATCCTTACTGCTGTTATTAATGTTATTACTGATATCATCATCATTATTATCCTTATCAGTGGCATGATTTGAAGTGTTCCTTTTTATTGGGAATGAACGGAGAATATTGTAAAAAGCGGTATTATATACAAGTGAATACTGATAAAATTATGATCACGATAATATTTTGAATGCTAAGAATACTGGTGAGGATATAACTGAATATATAATCAGTGATAATGATGATCGTAATGATGATGAGAGAATTAACATTAATAGCGATTATGATGATGATGAATATAAGAAATAATAACTGTACTATTAATTATACTATGTGTTATTATCAGTATTAGAAGTATAATGATATTTAATTTACATAAAAGTAAGCTGCGGATATAACAACAGGAACACAACATGGAGAAGTACCCTACAACTATGATAATGATGTAATGAAATACCTTCACCACAGCCAACATCAATCTATTGCTCACGGGTAAAAGAGAGAACAATGGAAATTAATGATTCAGAATGATCTCCCCCCATCCCCCCCCCCACAGGAAGAAAAAAAAAAAAAAAATCTTTTCATCTAGTTTTCCCTGGTCTCCCCCCCCCCCCTGCTATCTCTCCCCTCCACACGCACCACCCCTCCCCCTCCCCCTCCCCCACGCCTTCCTTATATTACACTCTTTTCGTTATGCTTTTGTGGGCTGATGGGAGGCCATCTGCTGGCTCCACTGAGGTAGAAAAAAAAAGAGGAAATAGACAAAAAAAAAGAAAGAAAAGAAAAAGAGACGCTACAAATAACCATACAGATAAGATTGCAATGTATTGTACATAAAGGGCATTTTTCAAAATCTTTCCCCCAGTCTCATATTGCCATTGTGTGAAGATGGGAAACGTTTATGACTGAATTATTTATCAGCTACATTTATTCCTGCATATATGATTTATTTTTATTATTGAATAATGAGTTTTGATTACGTTATTTCGAATGAAAGCGATGTAAAGGCATAAAGTAAAAATCATTATAATGCAGTTAATAAAAAACACGTCGACTGCAAATTAGTAATAATAACTGTCATTTTAAATTGAAACTATAAATGATTCAGAGCTTAGAAATGATAATAAGAACGACTAATAAAAATACTTTACAAATGTGTTTGATATGATATTTTTAAGAAAACAATTCTGCTATAGGTTAATGTATGATTCGATAATTAATATTCATTTTTTTTTTATCTAGATGAAAGAAGCAGATTCTGAAAACTTAAAAACTTGCATTACAACTTGTGTCACTTATTTTTCCAAACGACGTTAATGAGATAAGGTCGTGGGAAAAGATGCCTTTTTAAAATCTGTATTGCATCGTAATGATAACGTGATCACTTCTTACAAAAAGGAAGTGTATCTGTCAATTTTCAGACGGTGAAAATGTTACCGACGTATTGCCATTCAACGCAGGCACCTTTGGACAAATTACTCGCATTTGTACACACTTGGACATCAGTCGACGCCCTTTTGAACACACATTTCCTGCATTTCTGTTGCATTCCAGCACTCTTTGATACACACCCTTCAATCTTCTTGCGATTTCTTTTGATGTCTTTGAGGAGTCTCTCTCCCTAATCCCTCGGCCAGGCAGCAGCCTCCCCTACCCCCCTTTTGGAAATGCTCAGGGCCCTTCCAACACCTTATGACGCCCTTACTCCACAGCCTCTCTCATTTCTTCCATTATTCTATGGCATTTCCAATACTTTGTGTCATGAACCCTTGATATCCTTTCAACCATCCGTGGCACCCTCCTAATGTACTATAAAATCCTTCCAGCATCCTATGACACTTTTCATACATCCTGTGACTCTTCCAACATGTGACACTCTTCCCGTATCCAACAAACTCTGACGGGTTTTCAGCAAATTCTAAGAGCCTCACATCATCCTGCGACATTCTTCTAACAATGATTATTACTTTTCTAGCTCCTCTTTCGCCTTTCCAACACCCGCCGACACCCGTCCAGCATCTCCTGACACCCCTCCAACGTCCCCCACCCCACTAGGATCTCGCGACGCCCTTCGACGACTCGTACAAAAAGGCGCTGGCACCCAGAGGGCTGACGGACCCGACTGAGTGAGCCCGACGGACCTCCCAAATTAGGTTGAATTCACACTACCGTCCTTCAGTCTCGCGTCTGGCGGGTCCAAACTCGGGTAAAAGGAGAAGGCAGATGGATAAGCCATTGGATTAAGACGTGATGGAAGCCCGGACGGGGGGAAAAAGTTAGGAGTGCGAAGGGAACAGAGAGAGAGAGAAAATAAAAGAGGAAGAGAAGGAGATAAGAGAGGGGGAGGGAGATAGGGCAGGAGTGGGGACGGTCATGGCTGAGTCGAGGTTCTATTTGATTACGTTTCGGTCAAATGCGTCGAAATGTGATCGTAAATTGGAGGTGCGCTGTCCTCGAGTCCAAACGCGGACTGGAAGAAGAGCAATACACTAATTTAAGCTAACTGGGATGTTCCTGGGTCGAAATGATTTCCAGTTTTCAATGTGTGTTTATTTGTGTGTGTGCGTGCGTGTTGTGTGTGTGTGTGTGTGTGTGTGTGTGTGTGTGTGTGTGTGTGTGTGTGTGTGTGTGTGTGTGTGTGTGTGTGTGTGTGTGTGTGTGTGTGTGTGTGATCATCATTATCATCATCATTATTACCATTATTGTTGTTATCATTATAAGAAATATGATCATCATTATCATGAACAATAACATATAATATAAACCATATTCAAGCTGACAAATGTAATAAAAAAAATAAGCTCTAGTACATCTCTTGTATTGTAAAGATATTCATTCTCATTCATACCTTTCTGCAATAGCATGATAACAATAATGATAATGATGCTGATGATAATAATACCACCAAGAGCAATAGTAATATTAGTAATAACTATAACAATAATAATAACATGATAGTAATGATGATAATAGTAATAATGATTATAATAACAATGATATAAGATAATAACAATGATAATGATAATAGTAGTAATAGCAATGATAATGGTAATAATAGTAATAGCAATGATGATAATAATGATAATAATATTGACAATAATAAAATTATAATAATATTGACAATGATAATAATGATAATGATTATTGTCATTATCATAATTATTATTATTATTATTATTATCATTATCATTATCATTATTATCATTATTATTATTATTATTATTATTATTATTATCATTATCATTATCATTATCATTATCATTATCATTATCATTATCATTATCATTATCATTATCATTATCATTATCATTATCATTATCATTATCATTATCATTATTATTATTATTATTATTATTACTATTATTATTATTATTATTATTATTATCATTATTATTATTATCATTATCATTATCATCATCATCATCATCATCAACAACATCATCATTAGTAGTTGTAGTAGTATTATGAGTAGTATCATTATCATTACCATCGTCATTATTGTTATTATTTTCATTATTGATATTGCAATATATATATATATATATATATATATATATATATATATATATATATATAGATAGATAGATAGATAGATAGATAGATAGATAGATAGATAGATAGATAGATAGATATAGATATAGAAATATGTCACCGCGTCTTTTACTTGTAAAATCAACAAGAGTGACGATATAAAAAAGAATGATACTTAAATACTAATGTCTGTGTTTGTCCGGACCTGTATGTCATTTCAAGAAAGCCAAGGCCAGATAGGAGCAGTAACATACCCTGTTTTGGATGAGGTAATTGAGTTAGCTTATCAATTGGACGTCCCATTTTAACAGGGTTCCATTTTGTCCCCAAAAGGGTGTATCTCTCAAATGAATTGATGACCTGTTACCTACTAGAGGGTGAGTATTAATGTAATATATTCTTTGTTTTTTTATCATCATTTTATTATTTGATTTGGTTGTTTTATTTATCTTTTTTCTGTGTGTGTTAACGTATGCAGTGTCCTATATAATCATTTACATAATCCAGTCGTATGAATCATAGCAAATAATAAAGTTAATACAGGTCATAGTGCATGTACATTGTATAACTGTATACCGGCGTATCCCTTCCTTTTTATGGAATTGTGTAGCGTTAGGAATTTTTGTGGCGAGTTCCCTGGCCTTTCTGGAGAGTAATTCTACCGCGTTCCTCCTCTTAGGGGCTCTCTGGCAAGAGGTTGGCCCGGCGAAGGGTGGCCAGCTGCCGCGCGTCTGGTCCATATCGGCGAGTTCCAAGTCGCAGTTTTTCCCAGATGTTGTCAATTGTCTTCTCAGCCTTGGCCTCGAACGGGGATCACGGCCGTCAACTTGGCACTGGCGGGGAGGGACGTCGAGTTGACTAGGCAAGAAGGGTTTTTGTACTCGGGTCTGTTTCGTGTTTAGGAAAACTTTGGGAATGTTTGTGGTTGTATTTTTTCGTGTGCGTACGTACCTGCGCATATATGTTTGTGTTGATGTATGTATGCGTTTATGTATGTATGTACCTATGTATGTATGTATGTATCTATGTATGTATATGTTTGTATGTTTGTAAGTATGTATGTAAACATGTATATATGTATATATGCGTGTACGTACGTATGTATGTATGTACGTATGTATGCATATATGTTTGTATGTATAAACACATACTTATGCATTCACTTTTCCTTCACAGCTGCCACACTGCCCAAAAAAAGTTCCTGTCCAGCTGCCACACGATTCCGAAAGAGATCAAGTCCACACAGCTTCCCTTTGCCTTGCCACGGCCGTAATTGGGGCGGTCCGGTGTCGCGAGCGCCGCCGGTTGAGGAAGAACTGGTTGACGGGAAGAGTAGTTGGCTTTCTGGTTGGTCACTTGGGGTCATGGGGCTAAGGTCATCATTCGCTGCTGTCAACGTTATCGCCATCGTGTTTGTTATTGTTATCATCATCGTCATCGCTGTCATTATCATCATCATTATCGTTATTATCGTCATTATCGTTATCATTATCATTATCATTACCATTATCATCATTGATCTTATCAACTACCTTCATCATCAGTGTCATCATAATCGTCATCCTTACCACCCTAATCAAAATGAAATTTCGCGAAACCTCATCTTCATTTCATTTTCATTATTCGGACAGGACGAAAATTCTCTATAGATCGTTAGTACAAAAGAAACGAAAGAAAGACGTTTTTTTCAGCAATTTCTTTCGCTTAACTGCATGTCTGGAAAGCCCAAAAAGTTTCTAATTCGCAGAAATGGTGCAACTTAAGAATGAGGCTGAAGAAAATTGTTAAATATTAATTCATACCTTTTTTGTTAACTTTTTGTCTGTGTGTTTTTCCGAGCAAGATTTTTTACTTTTTTCAAAATTTGTTTATAGTTCTTTTCTGTTTATTTCCCTTCGTCTATATACTTACTGTACAATGAACTGTATCACTAATGAACAACAATTCTTTTTATTTAAGCTGTTTATCCGCTTAACATTATTGATATTTTAATTTTATATGTCTGTGAATTATCAATTTTTTCTCTCTTCGTAATATCCGTCATCCTTGTAAATAATAACTAACGACTATCAAAATAAAAAAAACGAAAGGAGGGAGAGGGAGAGGGAAGGAAGAGGAATAAGAGGAGGGGATGGATGAGGAAGACGGGAGAAGAGGAAGGGAGGGAGGGAGAGGGAAGAAGGCAAAAGTGGAGGGATGGAGGGGTTAGGAGGAGTGGGAGGGAAAATGGTGAGGGAGAGGGAGAATGGAGGATAAGGGATAAAAGGAATGGATGAGGAAGAAGGGAGAAGGAAGGTGGAGAGCAAATTGGGGAAGGAGGGAGGGAGAGGGAAGAAGGCAAAGGTGGTGGGATGGGGGGGGGGGTTAAAGAGGGGAAAGAGAGCTGGTGAGAGAAGAGGAGAGGGAAGAGGAGGAGAGAGAAGGAGTTGGGGAAGGGGTAAGAGTGAGGAAGGAGAGGGAGAGGGAGGGGAAGAAGGGAAAAAAGAGGGAGAAGAAAACGGAGGCAAAGGAAGGAGAGAGGGGAAGGAAGAATAAGAGAGAGAACGGGTTGGAAGGATTGACATAAGGATGAAGAGGGCGGGGAAGGGAAGAGGGAAGAGGGAAGAGGGGAGAGGGAGAGGGAAGGGAACAGGAGAGGGGGGTCGGGAGGTGAAGCAGGGGGCGAGGCAGGGGGCGAGGCAGGGGGCGAGGCAGGGGGCGAGGCAGGGGGAGACACCCTAATGGTAAAGCTGTAACTCCATCCTTCTAACACCCGGCCCCTTCGTACACGGGATGGGGAGTTTATCGGTTCCAGCCAGCTAGCAACACGGATACTTTTCTCCCTCTCTATCTCCCTCAAGTCCTGAATGTTTACCTGCCCTGAGTTGAAATATTTCCCCATTGTTCTTATTCTTCTTTTGGGGGATTTCCGTCTCCCTGTCTTCCTTTCTATTTACCTTTCTTTCTCTCATCCCCTTTCTCTCTCTCCCCTGTTCTCCATCTCTGTTTACCTTGTCTGTGTATCTTTGTGTCCGTGTGTTTGTCCCTTTGCTTTTATCTTTATTCATCGATGAACCTTCATTTGATATAAATTTCCACCTTTCATATAAAGGAATTCGTTGATCACAAGGAATACAAGTAGATAGGGAAGCACACACACGCAGAGAGCTTTCCTCCAATTTATTATTCTTAACTTATCGGTTCATGTGGCTGCCTTTCTCTTGTATCCTTCTTTAACGTCGTGCTTCTTTCCGTCTTTCTTTCTTCTCGAGTAATTATTTCCTTTATCGCTTTACCCCCGCTAAACCTCTTATTTCATCCACTCCCACCGTGTCCCACTTACCCCCTGGGGTGTTCAAGCCGAGCGCCCTTCTCCCTCCCCCTCTCCGCATCATCCTTTTCCTCCTCCTCCTCCTCCTCCTCCCAGTCTTCTTTCTCCTCCTCCTCCTCCTCCTCCCAGTCTTCTTTCTCCTCCTCCTTTTCCTCCACTTCCTCTCCTCCATCAACCTCTTCTTCTTGTTCATCCCCCTCCTCCTCTTCATCCTCTTACCACTTACCCCCCTCCATCCTCTTCCTCTTCTTCTTCTTCTTCTCCCTCCTCCTCCTTCCCCTCCTACCCCCTCCTTTCTCTCCCCCAGCATCTGAGCCTCCGAAAGGAAGGGTCGGCTGACCTTACCCCCCCCCCCGCCCCCCCAAAAAAAGAAAGAGGAAAAGAGGAAAAGAAAAGAGAAAAGGTAATCATCAGATAACTGTGATGCAGTAACTAAAACTACGACAAATGTCATCACGTGAGGGTTTCCTTTTAGAGGAGTCCTTCTCTTGGATTTAGTATGAGGAGAATTTATGAACATCTAATACATCTCATAATCTTTTCTTCCCATTTTCCTCCCCCGCTATTCCATAATTGTTCACAGAGAGAGTTCTGCTACATTTCGTATATTCAATTGCTACGTCAGATGAAGGAATTATGCTCTAGGATTGCCAGATGTACAGAGCTGGTACATCCGGGGACCCGTGGGAAAATGGCGGTGGGAGGATATGGCGGGGGGGGGGGGGGTAAAGAAGGGGGTGACAGAGGAGGTGAGATGCGAAGAATACGTAAGTCGGGCACATTATGTGGTAAAGATATGAAACTACTTTTGCATCTCTAGTCGAAGTCTGCGTGCATACATGTCACGTCTATTTCTATATAGAAGTATGTAAATGAGTTGCCTCCTGTACACACGCAATTAAAGCTCACACACACACACACACACACACACACACACACACACATACACACACACACACACACACACACACACACACACACACACACACACACACACACACACACACACACGCACACACAACGCACACACACACACACACACACACATACACGTACGCTCAAACTTACACCTAAAGACACACACGCGCTATCATTAGATCTCTAAATAAATGTCCATAACACTTTAGATCGAGCTTGAATAACTAACAACATTAAAATGTTTATAAGAACTAATACCTGCAATCAATACTGCACGAGATAAAGGCTGCAACGCGATATAAAAGATGAATTCATTTTCCTCACTCAACATTTGTCTTTATCGATATTTTCACTCAGAGAAAATTGACGCGTTTGTGAGTGTCCCCGAGATTAATGCTGCGATATTGATTTACGAAATATCTTTTAATGAAGCCGCGGCGAGGAGAGACAATAAAACCCTTGCCTATGGTCTCTCTATCTCTTTCTCTTTCTCTCTCTCTCTCTCTTTCTTTCTCTCTCTCTCTCTCTCTCTCTCTCTCTCTCTCTCTCTCTCTCTCTCTCTCTCTCTCTCTCTCTCTCTCTCTCTCTCTCTCTCTCTCTCTATCCCCCCCCCACTCTCTCTCTCTCTCTTTTTTCTCTCTCTGTTGCTCTCTCTCTCTCTCTCTCTCTCTCTCTCTCTCTCTCTCTCTCTCTCTCTCTCTCTCTCTCTCTCTCTCTCTCTCTCTCTTTTTCTCTCCCCCTCTCTCCCTCTTCCTCCCCCCCCCTTCCCCCTCTCTCTTATTTATTTCTCTCTATTTCCCTCTCTCTCTTTATTTCTCTCTCTCTCTCTCCTTATTCCCCCCCCCCTCTCTCTTTCTTTCTCTTTCTACCCCCTTAGCCTCTTCGATTACAATAAATCAGTCGGAACGCGTCGCCTTCCCTTTTGGGAATTCGCCAAATATATATTTGAATTTCGAATCACAAACAGCCGAATTATTCGAAAGTTTTTTTTTTTTTCCTCTCTCTCTCTTCTTTTTTATATACATTAATCAAGCGCCCTAATAAATCTAAGTACCTCGGCGTTGGAGTTGGCATAATGAGCGAATAAATTCAACCCGTAATTTTTTCAAAGAATCTGTATTACCCTTGAGACGCATATATAATCAAACTATTATCTACCAGATGGATAAAAAGCATACACGAGCCTTTTTCCTCCAAGGGGTTTTACTACCGACCCTTGTGTGTGCTACTCCAGCCGGCATGACGTTCAGCTCGTTTATTTGCTTTCTCTCTTTCTCTCTTTCTCTCTTTTTCGTTTTTCGTTCCTTATTCGTTCTCGATCCTTCCTGCTCTCGTTCTCTTTCGTTTTCTCTTGTTCGATCTCTCTTGTTCGTTCTCTCTTGTTCTCTTTCGTTTTCCCTTGTTCGATCTCTCTTGTTCGTTCTCTCTTGTTCTCTTGTTCGATCTCTCTCTCTCTCTCTCTCTCTCTCTCTCTCTCTCTCTCTCTCTCTCTCTCTCTCTCTC
>NC_091554.1:15324251-15329251 GCF_042767895.1 Penaeus vannamei
GGGAACCGAAGGTGTGATGCAGGAGGACGAAGTAGGAGCCGAAAAAAATACGTGTCAAGAATTACGAAAAGAAAATCATTATCACTCTTTTATGTCTATACGTATGTACACACACACATGTGTATATATAATATATGTATATATATATATATATATATATATATATATATATATATATATATATATATATATATATATATATATATATGTACACACACACATGTGTATATATAATATATATATATATATATATATATATATATATATATATATATATATATATATATATATATATATATATATATGTGCGTGCGTGTGTGTGTGTGTGTGTGTGTGTGTGTGTGTGTGTGTGTGTGTGTGTGCGTGTGTTTGTTTGTGTGTGTGCGTGTGTGTGTGTGTATGTGTTTGTTTGTGTGTGTGTGTGTTTGTTTATGTGTATGTGTGTGTGTGAGTGTGTTTGTGTATGTGTGTGTGCGTGTGTGTGTGGGGGGGGTGCGCACACACACACACCGCATATGTATGTAATTATTTGAGTAAAAAAAATTAACTGATTGACAGGTGACAGCCCGACACAAGGGAACTGGTCTCTCCCGGATGCTCTGCCCGCTCAACGCCCACTCCTCGGCACAGTAACGAGAAGCAGAACTGAGACTTTTTTCCTAAAAATTACAAGATATTAGATGAAGAAAAAATTCTCATTCTCTCTCTCTCTCCTCTCTATCTCTGTATCTCTATTTGTCTGCCTATCAATCTGCCTGTTTTTCGGTCTCAGTTTCTCTCTCTATCTATCTATCTGTCTGTCTATCTATCTATCTAACTATCTATATGACTATCTATCTATCTATCTATCTATCTGTCTAACTATCTATCTCGACGACTCTTCACTCCTCTCTCTCTTACTTGTTTGGTTTCCTGAGTGAAGGAAAATCGATACTTATTTCTGATTTTCTAAGAAGCCTTCTCGTTTGAGGTAAATTGCCGTAGTTATTCTGGTTGGGAAAGTTTCCTTCTTCTTCCTCTCCGTCTTCTTTGTCTCTTTTTGTTTCTCTCTTCATCTTCTCCGTCTTCGTCCTTGTCTTCGGCCTTCGTCTTCGACTGATCATCATGATAGTCCTCTTCATCACTCACCGTTCTTGCTTCATTCGTCACAATTCATGATTCATTATTCATTATCTTTAATATATTTATCATCATCATTATCATTATCAGTCACCATCATCATCATTACTACTATCATATGATGATGATGATGATGATGATGATGATCATCATCATCATCATCATCATCATCATCATCATCATCATCATCATCATCATCATCATCATCATCATCATCATCATCATCATCATCAACATCATCATCATCATCGTCAGCAGCAGCATTATTATTAATACCATTATTATCATTGGACTTCCTTCTCCTATTTTCCGTTTCCGACGAGTGCAAAAGGAGGCAATAGAAAAGAGCAGTTGGAAATATATTTTTCACACGACTTTCATTTCGTAGAATCTCTAAATGAACATTTCAGTCTCTGTACATCCCTGTAAAGTTGAGATGATCCTCTCTCCCATGCTCTGCGCTAAGTTCCAGGCGCTACATGAATGATAATGCTATTAAAGAAATGGAGTAAGATAGAGAAGCTGCTATTTCAGAGATAAGGATTACAGTTAAGGCTTTCTGGAAACTCGCGATAGGAACTAAGCATGGAATCGTCTTCAAAAGGATATTAGAAGAGATTAGAAATAAACAAGTGCTTGATATGTTTGTGCATTTTCAAAATTGTTGCTAATCTTTTCCTGAAATTTTGGATTTTGCTCGCGATGTTTCCTGTCAGGATGGGAATTTTTCTTCCTTGTGTTTTACCAAGACTTACACGTAAACTCAAGTAAGGTATTTTTGAGAAATCTAAAGAAATGTGTTTATGAATTCTAGGAATAAATAACAAAGAGTGGCAATCACTGACGCCTTCAAAAGTTATAACAATTGCAAAATAACTTATACACACATGCACTAACAATAATAATGATAATTCCTCTCAAGACGGATGCAATTACGGTGTCCTTTTCATTCCTTAAGCACAGATCTCAAAGGGGAACGGACGTGGCCATCGACGTCTGGCAAGGAGACACCAAAGCCATTGACGGAGCAGCTGATCCACGAGGTGCTGGGCAGTTGCAAAGGTCGAGTGGACTCCTTCGATCCCCATTGAGGAGAGTATAAGAGATGTCACTCCGATCGCTTGCAAGAGGATGAATCAAATGCTGAAGTCTTTCCTGAGGAGATGGTGTGCAGGAGTAACGCCGTTTAGAGGGTCAGGTCGAGGTAAAAGTCACAGGGTTGCTAATTTGGTTCATTTTCGAGAAGACAAGATGCGTTAGAGAAATTGGAAATACAATTAAACAACACTGTCGATCCAGCGAAATAGGATGTTGCTGCACGGCCCATTCTGGCTATACCAGAGGAGGATGGCTTCCACTTACCTGGCCTACAAAGAAATGTATTTCTAGCTCTCCTTTGCTTGGCAACGGGTGGACACCTTTTGATCAGAAGAGAATATGGAGTTTTGCTTCGAGCAAGCCGTTAACTTACGTAGTAACCTAGTGCAGATGTTTCCATTTCAAAATTTCGGTTGTACTTCAAAGTACTTGATAGGAATAATAATTTCTTCCCATCCTGTGAGGATCGCGGCTTTGATCCGTAAAAAGTAGTTCTTTTATATAAACCGATATACACGGCTTCAAGATTTATGATGCACTGGATAGGATTTGCAATTCACTTTTGTGCAAATCATCTTTCTGATGCTAGCAATCCCAGAGTAGAGAGTCTGTGGCAAAACAGCATTTTCACTGTCTCCTAGAGATCAAGGAATGACTTTTAAAGGCGTTTTTTTTTTTCTGGCATCAGGATCTACAAAGATTCAGTCCTATGGTTATCAGAGCTTTTCATATTTAAGGATTTTAAAAGAGAGGATTCCTGAAAACAACTGCAAATATACTTAGCATTTACATTATCATTATAGTTACAGTTGTTATCATTAACATCTCTATATTCCTCTTTTATATCAGTATCATTGTCACCAGCGACATCACTTTTATCTTCAGCTTCATCACTACATATGGACTTAAATCCCAAATCAGAATCGTCACTAAAACCCATGCCAAAGTTCACTAAGTGTGATGTGAGGAAAAAATTCCATAGACCATAGAAGCATAAACATTGTTCTCATTGATTCCCCTGATTGTTGATAGGTGCACCAGCGGACGTCCCAACGCACACGAACTGGGGGAGCATGCGAATGATTGCGCATCTAAAATTGCCTATGTCACAGGATTTAAAATGAAAGTCAAGTATGAATTCACCAACTGTGCTTAGTCGAAAACACACACACACACAAATGTGTGTGTGTGTGTGTGTGTGTGTGTGTGTGTGTGTGTGTGTGTGTGTGTGTGTGTGTGTGTGTGTGTGTGTGCGTGTGCGTGTGCGTGTGCGTGTGCGTGTGCGTGTGCGTGTGCGTGTGCGTGTGCGTGTGCGAGCTCTCTCTATCTATTTATCTAGCCACCTACCTATCTATCAGTAAATCTATCTATTCATCAATCATTCTACCTATCTATCTCTTTTTCCCTCTCTCCCTTTCTCTCCCCCCTTCCCCTCCCTTTCTTCTCCTTCAGTAAGCGTGAAGAAGCGAGCATTGTGTACATTGCACTGCCAGGCGAGGCACCAAGGCGAGTATAAGAAAAAGTATCAAAAAGGGTTGGAGATCAAAGGGAAGATTGAATAAGACGAGGAAGTCCGATAGATAAATTGGAAGAATGCAACAATACAGGGAGGCTTGTTACACTAGTGGGTCAGGCAACAACAAAGGTTTGGCGATGGAGTTCCCAGATGTAGTACCCAGTAAGAGAGAGGAAAGAAGTGGAGTAAAATGAGGCCCACAAAGAGTATGAATGGGAGTGAGAAGAGCCAAGCCAAAATTACATATTTATATTTTTTTCAAAACTAAGTCAAGGAGAAGATATAAATCCACGGTGAATAGGTAATGCAGGGTATTCCTGTATAGTAACTGATCCGACTAAAGCAAAGTGAAAATAATGAAAATATTAGTTTAAAAAACAGAAAATCTAAGTTAGTAAAAATTGGAGGAATGACGAAAATGAAATGCAGTAAAACAGATGGTCCGCACAACATCCCGGCAGAGTTCTGGAAACGAGTTAGCAAAGGGGGATCAAGTTCTTTATGAACATGTTTAAGCACAATACAGAGCACGGAGAGGAAGCTCCCCTGACGCACACACAAGAATAAAGGCAATATGTAAGTCTACAGTCTCTGTAGGGGAATCTAGCTTACGAGCGAAGTTGCGAGGGAGAGTGTTGGAAACGAGACAGAAGAGGGAAGTGGAATAAGGGATGAACAGTTGGGTTTCATGGCTGGGGCGGCAGCGGGAATGAACAGAAGGAGCCATAACGCATGTATTCAGACCTGGACAAGTGTTCAGTATTGAAATGTGACGCACGAACTCGGCTGGATATTGTGGGTGAAAGGGAGTCACGAAATGAGGCATGGTACTCGGAACAGAAGTTAATACCAGCAAGGCCGGCTGTAGTTATGAATGTTTTCAGACAGTGAGTGCATCAGGTATTAGCCATCACTTTATTGTCCGTTCTCATATTGATTATACTAACAGAACATGATTGCTGCGGATAGAGATATGTGCTGGAAAAATGGACGAGACACTAAAAGAACTTATTGCAACGTTGGGAATGCGATATGATTGGAGTCGTGGAATTGTTGCAATTTGCTGGAGTAAGATGATCAGATTTTAAGCAATATCAATGCCGATGGTGAGACGGTGACAGCGGTATGACGGTGACAGCGTTGCGTAACAAGAGAGGCCCATCAAGTCCAAAGGGAAGTAAGTAATACTCGATACGCAAACAGAAAAAGAATCTAAATTTGTTCTGTAAAATTACCAGAAGAAAGCACACAAGAATTTACAAGCGCT
>NC_091554.1:15349251-15356201 GCF_042767895.1 Penaeus vannamei
CCTTATCCAAACACACTTCTTTCGCCAATTACTGACCTCTCTCTGGACCTCATTCACGCCTTGTCACTCTTAAAAGTGTTATCGTTCGTTGCTAATTCTCACGACACGGAAATGGTGCTTCAAGGTGCTACTTCAGACAATGTTGTGAATGCAAACAGAACCCTTTTATCGCACAACCCGATCCGAGGAGCTGTTTGGAAATGCAAAAAATGAAGAATAAACGAAGGTAAAGAGGTGTTTTTATTTTTTTGCTGGTGAGATAACTATAGATTTTATCTAAACCGCGAAAGGAAAATAAAAAATACGTTCTCTTTCGCTTATTCACTCGTTCAGATACATGAAATCAATTACTTTTATTATATCTGTTTTGAATAGTTACCTGTCTTTCAGTCTGTTTATCTGTGTATGTATCCATCTGTCTACCTACCTATCTATCTATCTGTCTATCAAACAACCTGTTTGGCTACCTATCTATCTATCTATCTACCAACCTACCTGTCTATCATTCTATATATCTATGTATTTGTCTACCTACCTACCTGTCTACCTATCTATCTGCCTATCAATCTATCTATCTGTCTATCTATCTATCTGTTAGTCGATCTATCTATCTTTATATCATTTTATCTCCACCAGTTTTAACAAACATCGACCTATATCCAACATTTTGTTTTTCTTTCCTTTATTTGGTTATATTATCATTATTATTATCATTATTATTATTATTATTATTATTATTATTATTATTATTATAATTATTATTATTATTATTTAATCTAACACTGAAATAATAAAGGCGCCTCCTCTACCCCTATATACAGGTACAGTGCCGTCAACAAGGAAGCATCACATCGCCCAAATAAGGGGTCCTCCTCCTCAGCCGTGGCTCCACAGTGTTTACAAACGCAGTCGTCGCCAAGGTTGTTTACAGTAACTCTAGCTAAGCAGCCTGTCCTAGGCAGCGAGGATTTAAAAGGAAGAGGCTTGAGGGTGACGGGAAGGGCGTGTTGGGTGGGGGTTTAAGAGAGGTAGGGGGGTTGGGGGTAGGTGAGGGTGAAGGGTGTGTAGGTGTGAGTGGGGACGGACGGGGTGTGTGTGAATGGGGAGTGTGGTGGAGTTGGGTTGACCTGCATAGGGTTGAGGAGGTGGGTAAACGGAGGGATATGAGATATTGGGGAGGGTGGAGTTAGGTAAGTCAGCATTGGGGGAATGGAGAGGAAGGTGGGAGTATCTGGGGTAATAGAAGAGAGGGGGGGGGAGGGGATAGTATTGCCCGGAAGTTCCTGTCGAGTGCAGCGGGTACTCAAGGAGAAGGAGGTCAGGAGGCGGGAGGGGGAGGGGAGGGCTGCGGGTAGTGTGGTTGGGCGTTGGGGCGGGACAAGGCGGGCGTGTGTTGGGGCAACGGGGGTCTCGGCGATGTCCTGTTTGCGGATCAAAAGGTCGAGCTGGCACCGTGGCTCGTGGCTCTCGGGGTTTCCTTTGTTCTTTCCGGAAATGGTGGCCGGAGATAGATTAATTGGCTCGATAGATGGGTAGATAGATAATTGATGGGGAGGATAGGACTCGAGACTGGTGATGGGGTCGAGGTTAGACGAACATGAAGGTACTGACGTCCAAACTGATAAATGAAAAAAGACTAACGCAAAAAAAGAAAAAAATAATAATATGAATACATTTGCAAATAGATCTTAGAAAAATGTATACACAAATGTTTGCAATTTGGAAACACACACATGTGTTTGTGTGTACGCGTTCACGTTCATGTTATGAAGACATTCAGTACTTGCCAATGTATCATTTATCAATAATACACACCATATCGATGACAAAATACTATGCAATATATATGTTCTTACCACTCTTATGGCATTAAAAGGTTATTGATTCACTGTAATATACAGACCACGAGACCAGCAGTTCCCAACAACTTTACGAAATATAGTTATAAATGTATATACACGTTTTATATCTCATAGTTACAGCCTTCACGTGGTTTATGAACCATAACCTTCGGGTCGAAACTTTTAAACAATATCAACTTTTGGGCATGAAAGGTGATTTGTCTAATAATGTAATAAAACTTCAAATTGATTTTTCATAAGTTTCTTATATATATCCGTTGAACGCGAGAATCATCAACTTTCACCTACGTAAAATCCCGGTCAACATGATAAGATAATTTTGCCTTTTCGGGGAAAATATTTTTCGATCATTAAATCCCGTATTGGTATAACTGAGAAAAAAATCCATTCATCAGCTTCTTTCTCATTATCATCAAAATTATTATTATTGTTAATACGATCATATCCTTATATTTATCAGTATTATCATCACAATTAGCATGATTAATGATGATGATGATGATGATATAATAGTAATAATAATGATAATGATGATATAATAATAATGATAATGATAATAATGACAGAATTGATGACAATACTGATGATGATAATTATAATAACATTGATAATAATAATGACAATGGTAATGTCCATAACGATGATATTATCAATAATGATAATAACATCAATAATGATAATAACATCAATAATGATAATAACATTGTTAGTTATAATGATGAAAATAATGAAAATAATAACAATAATGACAATAAAGACAAACCAGAAGCACTTAGAGGGCGCACACCTCCGCGAAGCAATAAGGCCACTGATGCAATAAAAGTGTTCACACTTGAAGAATTCCATTAATATCACGTCTTTCTCAAGTACATTGTTGACGTACTGATGATAATAATAATAACCTTTATTGCCAAAGCGATAAGCGTAACTTACGTAACTATTCAAACAATTCCTGGATCCGGAAAAAATCTGTTCATTGGCGGAGGTAATCATCATAGTAATTGTAATAATGATGATGAGGAAAGTAAAAATTGTAATAATAATAGTAATAATGATAATAATAACAACAACAACAACAACAACAACAATTATAATAATAATAATAACAATGATAATAGTAATAATAATAATAATAATAATCATAGTAAGATTAATCATAATAATAATAGTAGTAATGATAATTATAACAATAATGATGATGACAATAATAATGATAACAATAATAATAATAGCAATAATAATAATAACAATAATAATAATAATAGTAATTGTTATTAATATTATTTTCTTTGTTACTTCCGCCGAGAAGGTTGTTTTTGGTCACGTTTGTTTGTTTGTTTGTTTGCTTGTCTGTTGGTTATGAACATTTTATGAACTTTGAAATTCGTTCCAGAGGTATGTCTTAGCCAAACTTAGATTCCATTAAATTAGATTCCATTTGATTTTAGGGTTAACTATTATTATTATCATTACCTTTATCGCCAAGTAGATTAAGTTTACGAATGTCTTTAGTGTACTTAAGAAAGGTGATTCTTCAAGTGTGAACATTTCATTGTATCAGTGACCCTATCGCCTTGCCGGAGGTATGGCTTTCCGAGTGCTTCTATTTATTCTTATCATCATCATCATTATCATAATTATCATTATTATACCTATTAGTATTAGTATTATAATTATCCTTATCATTATAAATACCATTACTACTATCACTATTATCCATACTATTGTTATTATTGTCGTCATTATTATTATCATTGTTATTATTTTTTATATTATTAGTATTCTTAATATTGTTATTATTATTATCATTATTATTGTCATTGTTGTTATTTTTATCATTTTATTATTATCATTATTATTATCATCATTATCATTATCATTATTATCATTATCATTATTATTATGATAGTGATGATGATAATAACAGTAATGACAACAATAATATTAGCAATAATAACAACGATAAGGATGGTATGATGATGATGATGATGATAATGATAATAATAATAATAATAATAATAATAATAATAATAATAATAATGATAATGATAATAATGATAATAATAATGATGATGATGATGATGATGATGATAAAGATAATAACGCTAATACCAAGAAAAAAAACAAGACCTATACCGCGCAATGATCAACAGACGTATCAATCTCTCTCCCCAAAATCAGAAGGAGAAATAAAAGTCGATTTTCCCAAACAGCGCAACATTTCCTCGGTCGCGCATGCTGCTTGGGTATCGAAGGAGCGCCAAGTATGTGTTGCAAGCCAGCGACGAGGGAACTCCTTCGAGAATGTGTCCCCAGTCAATCAGTGAGGGCGGGTTGGGAGCCTAACTAGTAATAGGCAAAGGCAGGATTATAATGGTTGGAGATACATACATATGCGGATACATATATCCATGCATCCATATATTCATTCATTTATTCCTTCTGTCAGTTATTCACTCATTCATTCATCCATCCATTAATTTATCCATCCATCCATTCATTCATCCATCTATCAATTTATCCATATATCCATCCATCCATTTATCCACTTATCCATCCATCCACTCATCCACTTATTCATTCATCCATCTATCCATTCATCCATTTATCCATCTATCCATTCATCCATTTATCCATCCATCCATACATCTATCCTTCCATCCATTTATCCGTCCATTCATTCATTCATCCATCTATCCATTCATCCATTTATCCATCCATTCATTCATCCATTCATCCTTTCATCCATCCATCTATCCATTCATTTATTCATTCATCCATTTATACCTCCATCCCTCCATTCATTCATTTGTCCATTCATTTATCGATCCATTCAACCATCCATCCATTAATCCATTTATCCATCCATTCAACCATCCATCCATTCATCCATTTATCCATCCACTCATTCATCCAGCCATTCATCTATCCATTCATCTATCCATCCATCCATCTATTAATTCATGTATGCATATATACACACGCACACCATGGATGCCCTGACCTTATTTATATATTTCTTTGTTTAATTTTCCTTTTTCAACTTATAAAAGGTACGTACTATTTTTCAATGAGCGGTGTCTGTCTGTAGAAGAACATATGTAAGTAAAAATGTAAACACAATAGTGTGATTATATAAAAATGTAATGACATAACGAGAGGCAAACGATTCAGGGAGAGACTAAGCTCTTTATGACGCAGAAAGCTTGAAAAATGTTTCTCTGTCTTTTTTTATGTGTGTTGCTCGCTGGTAACAATAATGATTAATAATAATAACCTCCTTGGTAAAATGTTCATAAAAATCTATTCTTAGTTTTTTTTTAGTTCTTTTGCTAATTAACTAAAACAATCAGTCAAACAGACTAACTACCCAACACTACCAAAAACATAACCTCCTTGGCGGAGGTAATAATGATAAAAAATAATAATAATGAAAATAACAATATCAATTATGATAATAATTGTATGAAAATGATAATGACAATAATGATAATAATAACAATAGTGGCAATGATGATAAGGATGATAGAAATAATAATGATCATAATGATAAAGATCATAATACGAGCAACAACAACAATGATACTTATAATAACAATAACAAAATAAAAACAGCAACAGCAATGATGATAATAATAAGGATTATGATGAAAATGATGACAATAATGATTATTATGGTAGGGATAAGAATAGTAATGATAATGATATGAATAATGATGATAACAAAAACAATAATGATAATGATAATAATAATAATGATATTAACATAGATAACAATAAAATAGTAATAATGATGATAATAATAATAACAGTAGTAATGGTAGTGATTATGGTGATGATGATGATAATAATAATATAAATAATAATAATCATGATAATTGTAAAGATAATGATGATAATAATGGTTATTATTATTATTATTGTTATTGTTATCTTTATTATTATTATTATTATTATCAATATCATTATCATTATTGCTGTTATTATGGTCATTATCATCGTTATCATTATTATCACTTTCATTAACATAATTATTACTATCATTACAATTAATATCATCATCATCATCATAATTCAGGCTATTAGTATTAGTTATCATCATTGTTATCATCATTATTATCATCATTGTTACCATAATCATTATATATACACTGCTTGAACTGAAAAAATATCGTGCGTTACGTTGGAGAACAAATGGAAAAGCTTTAAAAAAGAGAGGAAGAAAAGAGTGTTGTTTAGTTGGTAAGCACTAACATTTTATTTGTTCTTCATATAGTTTTTGAGGTTCTTGTATAAAGGACTGTGTACGTACTTAGACATAAAACCATAAAATATCCGGCATTTTCGAAAATCCGGCACTCTTCAAGTCTGGAGGTTCCCGGAATTTTGAATGGCAACTTGTACATCTCTCTCTCTCTCTCTCTCTCTCTCTCTCTCTCTCTCTCTCTCTCTCTCTCTCTCTCTCTCTCTCTCTCTCTCTCTCTCTCTCTCTCTCTCTCTCTCTCTCTCTCTCTCTGTAGGAAGGGCTGTCGAAGCGAGCAAATGAGAGAATAATATGTCGCAAGTTGCCAATTAGGTTATTAATGGAGCTTGAATCTATTGACACTTGGCCTTTTTCGCTCATGACAGAATGCCACGCGGTTCTAGCTTTGATGTCTGGCCCTGAACGGTATTTAAACTGTTAAGAAACGTTATTCTTTTTAATTCATTTTCTCTGCTCATTGATTAATTAGGGTGATATTTGCATGACGCACGGTGAGATAAAATGGTAAGTGATATTTGCTAATATAAATTCCGTTCGTTTGTAATTTTCTTTTATTTTTCTCTTATGGAAATGATTTTTTAAATGCTAGTTATGTAATTATGATGATATCTAAGCGTTGCCTACATATCATGCATCGTGCAAGTATTCAATCTCATGCATACCTTAGTCTTTTGGAAATATGAGATACGAGAAATGAGTAATAAGCAAGACATAAAACAAATATGAATGTTAGTAACTATTCGAAAAGGTAGTCTTAGTAAGGCAGATGAATAGATTAAACACAATGGCGCTAAACAATTAGAATATGAATAAGGAGAAAATGG
>NC_091554.1:15361701-15364201 GCF_042767895.1 Penaeus vannamei
TTCCCCTGAAACAGACGTCACTTTCCTCTCTTTCCCCTGAAACAGACGTCACTTTCCCTCTTTCCCCTGAAACAGACGTCACTTTCCTCTCTTTCCCCTGAAACAGACGTCACTTTCCCTCTTTCCCCTGAAACAGACGTCACTTTCCTCTCTTTCCCCTGAAACAGACGTCACTTTCCTCTCTTTCCCCTGAAACAGACGTCACTTTCCCTCTTTCCCCTGAAACAGACGTCACTTTCCTCCCTTTCCCCTGAAACAGACGTCACTTTCCTCTCTTTCCCCTGAAACAGACGTCACTTTCCTCTCTTTCCCCTGAAACAGACGTCACTTTCCTCTCTTTCCCCTGAAACAGACGTCACTTTCCTCCCTTTCCCCTGAAACAGACGTCACTTTCCTTTCTTTCCCCTGAAACAGACGTCACTTTCCTCTCTTTTCCCTGAAACAGACGTCACTTTCCTCTCTTTCCCCTGAAACAGACGTCACTTTCCTCTCTTTCCCCTGAAACAGACGTCACTTTCCTCCCTTTCCCCTGAAACAGACGTCACTTTCCTTTCTTTCCCCTGAAACAGACGTCACTTTCCTCTCTTTCCCCTGAAACAGACGTCACTTTCCTTTCTTTCCCCTGAAACAGACGTCACTTTCCTCTCTTTCCCCTGAAACAGATGTCACTTTCCTCCCTTTCCCCTGAAACAGACGTCACTTTCCTCTCTTTTCCCTGAAACAGACGTCACTTTCCCCCTTTCCCTTGAAACAGACGTCACTTTCCTCTCTTTCCCCTGAAACAGACGTCACTTTCCTCTCTTTCCCCTGAAACAGACGTCACTTTCCCTCTTTCCCCTGAAACAGACGTCACTTTCCTCCCTTTCCCCTGAAACAGATGTCACTTTCCTTTCTTTCCCCTGAAACAGACGTCACTTTCCTCTCTTTCCCCTGAAACAGACGTCACTTTCCTCTCTTTCCCCTGAAACAGACGTCACTTTCCTCTCTTTCCCCTGAAACAGACGTCACTTTCCTTTCTTTCCCCTGAAACAGACGTCACTTTCCTTTCTTTCCCCTGAAACAGACGTCACTTTCCTCCCTTTCCCCTGAAACAGACGTCACTTTCCTCTCTTTCCCCTGAAACAGACGTCACTTTCCTCCCTTTCCCCTGAAACAGACGTCACTTTCCTTTCTTTCCCCTGAAACAGACGTCACTTTCCTCTCTTTCCCCTGAAACAGACGTCACTTTCCTCCCTTTCCCCTGAAACAGACGTCACTTTCCTCCCTTTCCCCTGAAACAGACGTCACTTTCCTTTCTTTCCCCTGAAACAGACGTCACTTCCCCCTTTCCCCTGAAACAGACGTCACTTTCCTCTCTTTCCCCTGAAACAGACGTCACTTTCCTCTCTTTCCTCTGAAACAGTCGTCACTTTCCTCTCTTTCCCCTGAAACAGACATCACTTTCCTCTCTTTCCCCTGAAATAGACGTCACTTTCCTCTCTTTCCTACTGAAACAGACGTCACTTTCCTCTCTTTCCCCTGAAACAGACGTCACTTTCCTCTCTTTCCCCTGAAACAGACGTCACTTTCCTCTCTTTCCCCTGAAACAGACGTCACTTTCCTCCCTTTCCCTTGAAACAGACGTCACTTTCCTCCCTTTCCCCTGAAACAGACGTCACTTTCCTCTCTTTCCCCTGAAACAGACGTCACTTTCCTCCCTTTCCCCTGAAACAGAGGCCACTTTCCTCCCTTTCCCCTGAAACAGACGTCACTTCCCCCTTTCCCCTGAAACAGACGTCACTTTCCCCTTTCCTCTGAAACAAACGTCACTTTCTTCTCTTTCCCCTGAAACAGACGTCACTTTCCTCCCTTTCCCTTGAAACAGACGTCACTTTCCTTTCTTTCCCCTGAAACAGACGTCACTTTCCTCTCTTTCCCCTGAAACAGACGTCACTTTTCCCCTTTCCCCTGAAACAGACATCACTTTCCTCCCTTTCCCCTGAAACAGACGTCACTTTCCCCCTTTCCCCTGAAACAGACGTCACTTTCCTGCCTTTTCCCCAGAAACAGACATCACTTTCTGATGTCACTTTCCCCCCTTTCCCCTGAAACAGACGTCACTTTCCTCTCTTTCCCCTGAAACAGACGTCACTTTCCTCTCTTTCCCCTGAAACAGACGTCACTTTCCTCTCTTTCCCCTGAAACAGACGTCACTTTCCTCTCTTTCCCCTGAAACAGACGTCACTTTCCTCTCTTTCCCCTGAAACAGACGTCACTTTCCTCTCTTTCCCCTGAAACAGACGTCACTTTCCCTCTTTCCCCTGAAACAGACGTCACTTTCCTCTCTTTCCCCTGAAACAGACGTCACTTTCCTTTCTTTCCCCTGAAACAGACGTCACTTTCCTCTCTTTCCCCTGAAACAGACGTCACTTTCCTCTCTTTCCCCTGAAACAGACGTCACTTTCCTCTCTTTCCCCTGAAACAAACGTCACTTTCCTCTCTTTCCCCTGAAACAGACGTC
>NC_091554.1:15424201-15436701 GCF_042767895.1 Penaeus vannamei
AATAATAATAATAATAATAATAATAATAATAATAATAATAATAATAATAATAATAATAATAATAATGATGATGATGATAATAAGAGTACTCATCACAATCATCATTATCATTATTGTCATCTTATTGCTGCTGTTATAATGATGATGATGATGATAAATATAACAGTAATAATAGCAGTAGCAACAAAAACAAGAATAACAACACAAACTACAATAATAATGATTATGACAAAGATAGATACTCATTGTTATTATAATCGTTATAAACATCATTATCTCCATCATAAGCAATATAATCAATATCATGACTATTATTACATCATCGTTACTTTATCATTATTGTTTTTGTTACTGATGTTCTTGTTGTTGATGCTGTTATCATTATTATCATTTTCATTAACATTATTATTATGAGTATTACCATTTATATCATTAGCATTGCCATTATTGTATTTCTTACTCTTATCATCAATGTTATTATCATCATGATTAACATAATTATTATCACAATAACATACCATCATTAATAATAATCATCATTATCATTATCATCATCATTACCATTACCATTATCACTATCGCTAACATTATCACTATAATCATTATTATCGTTATTATCATTATCACAATTACCAAGGTCGTTGCCCTTATCACTACAGTTATCACTATTATCTATTCCCAGTAATAAACATTATCCTTTATAAGAAACACCGTAATGCCTCGATCCCCTTTCCTCTGCGTACGACGGTTGGCAAGGTGGCTCCTGGGTGACGGTTGCCAGGAGCCGCTCATTGGTCACTCAGATGTACAATATTGGTAAACACTCACACGGATACACACGCTGATATGTGTATGTGTATGTGTGTGTGTGTGTGTATGTGTGTGTGTGTGTGTGTGTGTGTGTGTGTGTGTGTGTGTGTGTGTGTGTGTGTGTGTGTGTGTGTGTGTGTGTGTGTGTGTGTGTATGTTTTGTTGTTGTTGTTGTTGCATAGTCCCAAAACCTTTACGACTTTATTATTACTATTATCAATATTCGATCTGTAAAGTTCGTGATGAAGACCTGGCACCGAAGGAAAAAAGAGAAATCAGTCATCAAAACAAGCTATACCATTCCAGTTCCCGAGGAAGTGAAAAGAGAAATTTTACTTTGCTGCCAATACATCATAATTCAACTGATTTAGAAATACAGTGGACGCTAAGGTAGTTGACCACTTACAAGGTATTCTGATTTAGTTTTGTTTTCTTTCGAGTTCTTTCCCTTCCTTCTTCCGTCTTTATTTCTAATGAAACTACCACACAGATGTTCCCGAGAACGTCTGTGTTGACCGAGAAGTCCTTTGACCCGACATCTGACCTCCTCGTGACCAGACATCAAGTAGAGTTCTCAAGTGACCGCCACTTAAGTACCTGCCTTGACGTCTAGTGCAGCTACTCTTACCTACTCCTTCAGTGAATGAGTTTTGGGTCCGATTGGCTTTGGTGACATGCAATTTCGTCTTTGGAGAACTGCAGGATTAGTCTCAATTGGCAGTTTCATACTTGAGACTGGGTGTTGTGTACGTGTGTCGATGTATGTGTGTGTTTGCATCTTATACTAAATCAGAGAGACAATAATCCGTTTGGCAAGGTGGTTATATAAGAGCTGTTCCTCCAGGATAAAGTCTTTTTTCCTGGAGACCTTCTAGAGTAAAAGAGGGAGGGAAAATATCTTATGAAACGTCTCAAGCTGTATTGCAGAATTAATTCATGATAAAATAGAACCTTATTGTACCTCGAATTAGAAGACAAAATCGCTTTTTTATCTTTGTTTGTTTTAGAAGAATGTACACAGCGTTCTGCTTAATATATGATAATCACACTCAGTGACTTAGAATCGCCTGCTGATTTTCCAATGGAAGATATGATTGTAATCAAATAATCAAATACTTGCAACTTTCCCCTTTATCTTACTGTTTTTCTCCTTATTCACATCAATTTTATGTCTTTAGCTGCCCGTTTTAGTCACACAAATCGAGACTTATTACAGTCTAGCTTCTAACACTAAACATAACAATGTAGCGAAGACCGCTAAGAGTAGCAACGTAGCGAAGATGGATGTGGGATTACCTTTCCGCGTTCCTGCTAAGTGCGTTTCACTCTTGCAGTTTTTATGGAGCCATAACAAGAAGAGCGTGTTGAGTGGGAAAGGTTAAACGACACTTGCATTGTCTGGTGGCAGCGGCCTCTCGATGTGGCCTGCCTGTTGCTGTTGCTTCTCTTGTTGCTGTCGCTTTGTTGCTGTTGCTGTTGCCTCTCTTGTTGCTGTTGCTGTTGCTTCTCTTGTTGCTGTCGCTTTGTTGCTGTTGCTGTTGCCTCTCTTGTTGCTGTCGCTTTGTTGCCGTTGCTGTTGCTTCTCTTGTTGCTGTCGCTTTGTTGCTGTTGCTGTTGCTTCTCTTGTTGCTGTCGCTTTGTTGCTGTTGCTGTTGCTTCTCTTGTTGCTGTCGCTTTGTTGCTGTTGCTTCTCTTGTTGCTGTCGCTTTGTTGCTGTTGCTGTTGCTTCTCTTGTTGCTGTCGCTTTGTTGCTGTTGCTGTTGCTTCTCTTGTTGCTGTCGCTTTGTTGCTGTTGCTTCTCTTGTTGCTGTCACTTTGTTGCTGTTGCTTCTCTTGTTGCTGTCACTTTGTTGCTGTTGCTTCGCTTGCTGTCGCTTTGTTGCTGTTGCTTCTCTTGTTGCTGTCGCTTTGTTGCTGTTGCTGTTGCTTCTCTTGTTGCTGTCGCTTTGTTGCTGTTGCTGTTGCTTCTCTTGTTGCTGTCGCTTTGTTGCTGTTGCTTCTCTTGTTGCTGTCACTTTGTTGCTGTTGCTTCTCTTGTTGCTGTCACTTTGTTGCTGTTGCTTCGCTTGCTGTCGCTTTGTTGCTGTTGCTTCTCTTGTTGCTGTCGCTTTGTTGCTGTTGCTTCTCTTGTTGCTGTCACTTTGTTGCTGTTGCTTCGCTTGCTGTCGCTTTGTTGCTGTTGCTTCTCTTGTTGCTGTCGCTTTGTTGCTGTTGCTTCTCTTGTTGCTGTCACTTTGTTGCTGTTGCTTCGCTTGCTGTCGCTTTGTTGCTGTTGCTTCTCTTGTTGCTGTCGCTTTGTTGCTGTTGCTGTTGCTTCTCTTGTTGCTGTCGCTTTGTTGCTGTTGCTGTTGCTTCTCTTGTTGCTGTCGCTTTGTTGCTGTTGCTGTTGCTTCTCTTGTTGCTGTCGCTTTGTTGCTGTTGCTGTTGCTTCTCTTGTTGCTGTCGCTTTGTTGCTGTTGCTGTTGCTTCTCTTGTTGCTGTCGCTTTGTTGCTGTTGCTTCTCTTGCTGTCGCTTTGTTGCTGTTGCTTCTCTTGTTGCTGTCGCTTTGATGCTGTTGCTTCTCTTGTTGCTGTCGCTTTGTTGCTGTTGCTGTTGCTTCTCTTGTTGCTGTCACTTTATTGCTGTTGCTGTTGCTTCTCTTGTTGCTGTCGCTTTGTTGCTGTTGCTTCTCTTGTTGCTGTCGTTTTGTTGCTGTTGCTTCTCTTGTTGCTGTCGCTTTGTTGCTGTTGCTGTTGCTTCTCTTGTTGCTGTCGCTTTATTGCTGTTGCTGTTGCTTCTCTTGTTGCTGTCGCTTTATTGCTGTTGCTGTTGCTTCTCTTGTTGCTGTCGCTTTATTGCTGTTGCTTCTCTTGTTGCTGTCGCTTTGTTGCTGTTGCTTCTCTTGTTGCTGTCGCTTTGTTGCTGTTACTGTTGCTTCTCTTGTTGCTGTCGCTTTATTGCTGTTACTGTTGCTTCTCTTGTTGCTGTCGCTTTATTGCTGTTGCTGTTGCTTCTCTTGTTGCTGTCGCTTTGTTGCTGTTGCTGTTGCTTCTCTTGTTGCTGTCGCTTTGTTGCTGTTGCTGTTGCTTCTCTTGTTGCTGTCGCTTTGTTGCTGTTGCTTCTCTTGCTGTCGCTTTGTTGCTGTTGCTGTTGCTTCTCTTGTTGCTGTCGCTTTGTTGCTGTTGCTGTTGCTTCTCTTGTTGCTGTCGCTTTGTTGCTGTTGCTGTTGCTTCTCTTGTTGCTGTCGCTTTGTTGCTGTTGCTGTTGCTTCTCTTGTTGCTGTCGCTTTGTTGCTGTTGCTGTTGCTTCTCTTGTTGCTGTCGCTTTGTTGCTGTTGCTGTTGCTTCTCTTGTTGCTGTCGCTTTATTGCTGTTGCTGTTGCTTCTCTTGTTGTTGTCGCTTTGTTGCTGTTGCCGTTGCTTCTCTTGTTGCTGTCGCTTTGTTGCTGTTGCTGTTGCTTCTCTTGTTGCTGTCGCTTTGTTGCTGTTGCCGTTGCTTCTCTTGTTGTCGCTTTGTTGCTGTTGCTGTTGCTTCTCTTGTTGCTGTCGCTTTGTTGCTGTTGCTGTTGCTTCTCTTGTTGCTGTCGCTTTGTTGCTGTTGCTTCTCTTGTTGCTGTCGCTTTGTTGCTGTTGCTGTTGCTTCTCTTGTTGCTGTCGCTTTGTTGCTGTTGCTGTTGCTTCTCTTGTTGCTGTCGCTTTGTTGCTGTTGCTGTTGCTTCTCTTGTTGCTGTCGCTTTATTGCTGTTGCTGTTGCTTCTCTTGTTGCTGTCGCTTTGTTGCTGTTGCTGTTGCTTCTCTTGTTGCTGTCGCTTTGTTGCTGTTGCTTCTCTTGTTGCTGTCGCTTTGTTGCTGTTGCTGTTGCTTCTCTTGTTGCTGTCGCTTTGTTGCTGTTGCTTCTCTTGTTGCTGTCGCTTTGTTGCTGTTGCTTCTCTTGTTGCTGTTGCTGTTGCTTCTCTTGTTGCTGTCGTTTTGTTGCTGTTGCTTCTCTTGTTGCTGTTGCTTCTCTTGTTGCTGTCGTTTTGTTGCTGTTGCTTCTCTTGTTGCTGTCGTTTTGTTGCTGTTGCTTCTCTTGTTACTGTCGCTTTGTTGCTGTTGCTTCTCTTGTTACTGTCGCTTTGTTGCTGTTGCTGTTGCTTCTCTTGTTGCTGTTGCTTCTCTTGTTGCTGTCGTTTTGTTGCTGTTGCTTCTCTTGTTGCTGTCGTTTTGTTGCTGTTGCTGTTGCTTCTCTTGTTGCTGTCGTTTTGTTGCTGTTGCTTCTCTTGTTACTGTCGCTTTGTTGCTGTTGCTGTTGCTTCTCTTGTTGCTGTTGCTTCTCTTGTTACTGTCGCTTTGTTGCTGTTGCTGTTGCTTCTCTTGTTGCTGTTGCTTCTCTTGTTACTGTCGCTTTGTTGCTGTTGCTGTTGCTTCTCTTTTTGCTGTCGCTTTATTGCTGTTACTGTTGCTTCTCTTGTTGCTGTTGCTGTTGCTTCTCTTGTTGCTGTCGCTTTGTTGCTGTTGCTTCTCTTGTTGCTGTCGCTTTGTTGCTGTTGCTTCTCTTGTTGCTGTCGCTTTGTTGCTGTTGCTGTTGCTTCTCTTGTTGCTGTCGCTTTGTTGCTGTTGCTTCTCTTGTTGCTGTCCCTTTTTGCTGTTGCTGTTGTTTCTCTTGTTGCTATCGCTTTGTTGCTGTTGCTTCTCTTGTTGCTGTCGCTTTGTTGCTGTTGCTTCTCTTGTTGCTGTCGCTTTGTTGCTGTTGCTTCTCTTTTTGCTGTCGCTTTATTGCTGTTACTGTTGCTTCTCTTGTTGCTGTTGCTGTTGCTTCTCTTTTTGCTGTCGCTTTGTTGCTGTTGCTTCTCTTGTTGCTGTCGCTTTGTTGCTGTTGCTTCTCTTGTTGCTGTCGCTTTGTTGCTGTTGCTGTTGCTTCTCTTGTTGCTGTCGCTTTGTTGCTGTTGCTTCTCTTGTTGCTGTCCCTTTTTGCTGTTGCTGTTGTTTCTCTTGTTGCTATCGCTTTGTTGCTGTTGCTTCTCTTGTTGCTGTCGCTTTGTTGCTGTTGCTTCTCTTGTTGCTGTCGCTTTGTTGCTGTTGCTTCTCTTGTTGCTGTCGCTTTGTTGCTGTTACTTCTCTTGTTGCTGTCGCTTTGTTGCTGTTGCTGTTGCTTCTCTTGGTGATGTCGCTTTGTTGCTGTTGCTGTTGCTTCTCTTGTTGCTGTCGCTTTGTTGCTGTTGCTGTTGCTTCTCTTGTTGCTGTCGCTTTGTTGCTGTTGCTGTTGCTTCTCTTGTTGCTGTCGCTTTGTTGTCGTTGCTTCTCTTGTTGCTGTCGCTTTGTTGCTGTTGCTGTTGCTTCTCTTGTTGCTGTCGCTTTGTTGCTGTTGCTGTTGATTCTCTTGTTGCTGTCGCTTCGTTGCTGTTGCTGTTGCTTCTCTTGTTGCTGTCGCTTTGTTGCCGTTGCTTCTCTTGTTGCTGTCGCTTTGTTGCTGTTGCTGTTGCTTCTCTTGTTGCTGTCGCTTTGTTGCTGTTGCTTCTCTTGTTGCTGTCGCTTTGTTGCTGTTGCCGTTGCTTCTCTTGGTGATGTCGCTTTGTTGCTGTTGCTGTTGCTTCTCTTGTTGCTGTTCTCTTGTTACTGTCACTTTGTTGCTGTTGCTTTTCTTGTTGCTGTCGCTTTGTTGCCGTTGCTTCTCTTGTTGCTGTTCTCTTGGTGCTGTCGCTTTGTTGATGTTGCTGTTGCTTCTCTTGGTGATGTCGCTTTGTTGCTGTTGCTGTTGCTTCTCTTGTTGCTGTTCTCTTGTTACTGTCGCTTTGTTGCTGTTGCTTCTCTTGTTGCTGTCGCTTTGTTGCCGTTGCTTCTCTTGTTGCTGTCGCTTTGTTGCTGTTGCTGTTGCTTCTCTTGTTGCTGTCGCTTTGTTGCTGTTGCTGTTGCTTCTCTTGTTGCTGTCGCTTTGTTGCTGTTGCTGTTGCTTCTCTTGTTGCTGTCACTTTATTGCTGTTGCTGTTGCTTCTCTTGTTGCTGTCGCTTTGTTGCTGTTGCTTCTCTTGTTGCTGTCGCTTTGTTGCTGTTGCTGTTGCTTCTCTTGTTGCTGTCGCTTTGTTACTGTTGCTGTTGCTTCTCTTGTTGCTGTCGCTTTGTTGTCGTTGCTTCTCTTGTTGCTGTCGCTTTGTTGCTGTTGCTGTTGCTTCTCTTGTTGCTGTCGCTTTGTTGCTGTTGCTGTTGATTCTCTTGTTGCTGTCGCTTCGTTGCTGTTGCTGTTGCTTCTCTTGTTGCTGTCGCTTTGTTGCCGTTGTTTCTCTTGTTGCTGTCGCTTTGTTGCTGTTGCTGTTGCTTCTCTTGTTGCTGTCGCTTTGTTGCTGTTGCTTCTCTTGTTGCTGTCGCTTTGTTGCTGTTGCCGTTGCTTCTCTTGTTGCTGTCGCTTTGTTGCTGTTGCTGTTGCTTCTCTTGTTGCTGTCGCTTTGTTGCTGTTGCCGTTGCTTCTCTTGTTGCTGTCGCTTTGTTGCTGTTGCTGTTGCTTCTCTTGTTGCTGTCGCTTTGTTGCTGTTGCTGTTGCTTCTCTTGTTGCTGTCGCTTTGTTGCTGTTGCTTCTCTTGTTGCTGTCGCTTTGTTGCTGTTGCTGTTGCTTCTCTTGTTGCTGTCGCTTTGTTGCTGTTGCTTCTCTTGTTCCTGTTGCTTCTCTTGTTGCTGTTGCTTCTCTTGTTGCTGTTGCTTCTCTTGTTGCTGTTGCTTCTCTTGTTGCTGTTGCTTCTCTTGTTGCTGTTGCTTCTCTTGTTGCTGTTGCTTCTCTTGTTGCTGTCGCTTTGTTGCTGTTGCTGTTGCTTCTCTTGTTGCTGTCGCTTTGTTGCTGTTGCCGTTGCTTCTCTTTTTGCTGTCGCTTTGTTGCTGTTGCTTTTCTTGTTGCTGTCGCTTTGTTGCTGTTGCCGTTGCTTCTCTTTTTGCTGTCGCTTTGTTGCTGTTGCTTCTCTTGTTGCTGTCGCTTTGTTGCTGTTGCTGTTGCTTCTCTTGTTGCTGTCGCTTTGTTGCTGTTGCTTCTCTTGTTGCTGTCGCTTTGTTGCTGTTGCTTCTCTTGTTGCTGTCGCTTTGTTGCTGTTGCTTCTCTTGTTTCTGTTGCTTCTCTTGTTGCTGTTGCTTCTCTTGTTGCGGTTGCTTCTCTTGTTGCTGTTGCTTCTCTTGTTGCTGTTGCTTCTCTTGTTGCTGTCGCTTTGTTGCTGTTGCTTCTCTTGTTTCTGTTGCTTCTCTTGTTGCTGTCGCTTTGTTGCTGTTGCTTCTCTTGTTTCTGTTGCTTCTCTTGTTGCTGTTGCTTCTCTTGTTTCTGTTGCTTCTCTTGTTGCTGTTGCTTCTCTTGTTGCTGTCGCTTTGTTGCTGTTGCTTCTCTTGTTTCTGTTGCTTCTCTTGTTTCTGTTGCTTCTCTTGTTGCTGTTGCTTCTCTTGTTGCTGTCGCTTTGTTGCTGTTGCTTCTCTTGTTTCTGTTGCTTCTCTTGTTGCTGTTGCTTCTCTTGTTGCGGTTGCTTCTCTTGTTGCTGTTGCTTCTCTTGTTGCTGTTGCTTCTCTTGTTGCTGTCGCTTTGTTGCTGTTGCTTCTCTTGTTGCTGTTGCTTCTCTTGTTGCTGTTGCTTCTCTTGTTGCCGTTGCTTCTCTTGTTGCTGTTGCTTCTCTTGTTGCTGTTGCTTCTCTTGTTGCTGTTGCTTCTCTTGTTGCTGTTGCTTCTCTTGTTGCTGTTGCTTCTCTTGTTGCGGTTGCTTCTCTTGTTGCTGTTGCTTCTCTTGTTGCTGTTGCTTCTCTTGTTGCTGTCGCTTTGTTGCTGTTGCTTCTCTTGTTGCTGTTGCTTCTCTTGTTTCTGTTGCTTCTCTTGTTGCTGTTGCTTCTCTTGTTGCTGTCGCTTTGTTGCTGTTGCTTCTCTTGTTTCTGTTGCTTCTCTTGTTGCTGTTGCTTCTCTTGTTGCGGTTGCTTCTCTTGTTGCTGTTGCTTCTCTTGTTGCTGTTGCTTCTCTTGTTGCTGTCGCTTTGTTGCTGTTGCTTCTCTTGTTGCTGTTGCTTCTCTTGTTGCTGTTGCTTCTCTTGTTGCCGTTGCTTCTCTTGTTGCTGTTGCTTCTCTTGTTGCTGTTGCTTCTCTTGTTGCTGTTGCTTCTCTTGTTGCTGTTGCTTCTCTTGTTGCTGTTGCTTCTCTTGTTGCGGTTGCTTCTCTTGTTGCTGTTGCTTCTCTTGTTGCTGTTGCTTCTCTTGTTGCTGTTGCTTCTCTTGTTGCTGTCGCTTTGTTGCTGTTGCTTCTCTTGTTGCTGTTGCTTCTCTTGTTGCTGTTGCTTCTCTTGTTGCCGTTGCTTCTCTTGTTGCTGTTGCTTCTCTTGTTGCGGTTGCTTCTCTTGTTGCTGTTGCTTCTCTTGTTGCTGTTGCTTCTCTTGTTGCTGTTGCTTCTCTTGTTGCTGTTGCTTCTCTTGTTGCTGTTGCTTCTCTTGTTGCTGTTGCTTCTCTTGTTGCTGTCGCTTTGTTGCTGTTGCTTCTCTTGTTGCTGTTGCTTCTCTTGTTGCCGTTGCTTCTCTTGTTGCTGTCGCTTTGTTGCTGTTGCTTCTCTTGTTGATTTTGCTTCTCTTGTTGCTGTCGCTTTGTTGCTGTTGCTTCTCTTGTTGCTGTCGCTTTGTTGCCGTTGCTGTTGCTTCTCTTGTTGCTGTCGCTTTGTTGCCGTTGCTGTTGCTTCTCTTGTTGCTGTCGCTTTGTTGCTGTTGCTGTTGCTTCTCTTGTTGCTCTCGCTTTGTTGCCGTTGCTGTTGCTTCTCTTGTTGCTGTCGCTTTGTTGCTGTTGATTCTCTTGTTGCTGTCGCTTTGTTGCTGTTGCTTCTCTTGTTGCTGTCGCTTTTTTGCTGTTGCTTCTCTTGTTGCTGTCGCTTTGTTGCTGTTGCTGTTGCTTCTCTTGTTGCTGTCGCTTTGTTGCTGTTGCTGTCGCTTTGTTGCTGTTGCTGTTGCTTCTCTTGTTGCTGTCGCTTTGTTGCTGTTGCTGTTGCTTCTCTTGTTGCTGTCGCTTTGTTGCTGTTGCTGTTGCTTCTCTTGTTGCTGTCGCTTTGTTGCTGTTGCTTCTGTTGATGTCGCTTTGTTGCTGTTGCTTCTCTTGTTGCTGTCGCTTTGTTGCTGTTGCTGTTGCTTCTCTTGTTGCTTTCGCTTTGTTGCTGTTGCTGTTGCTTCTCTTGTTGCTGTCGCTTTGTTGCTGTTGCTTCTCTTGTTGCTGTCACTTTGTTGCTGTTGCTTCTCTTGTTGCTGTTGCTTTGTTGCTGTTGCTTCTCTTGTTGCTGTTGCTTTGTTGCTGTTGCTTCTCTTGTTGCTGTTGCTTTGTTGCTGTTGCTTCTCTTGTGGATGTCGCTTTGTTGCTGTTGCTTTGTTGCTGTTGCTTCTCTTGTTGCTGTTGCTTTGTTGCTGTTGCTTCTCTTGTTGCTGTTACTTCTCTTGTTGCTGTCGCTTTGCTGCCGTTGCTTCTCTTGTTGCTGTTGCTTCTCTTGTTGCTGCTGCTTCTCTTGTTGCTGTCGCTTTGTTGCTGTTGCTTCTTTTGTTGCTGTTGCTTTGTTGCTGTTGCTTCTCTTGTTGCTGTTGCTTTGTTGCTGTTGCTTCTCTTGTTGCTGTTGCTTTGTTGCTGTTGCTTCTCTTGTTGCTGTCGCTTTGTTGCTGTTGCTTCTCTTGTTCCTGTTGCTTCTCTTGTTGCTTTCGCTTTGTTGCTGTTGCTTCTCTTGTTCCTGTTGCTTCTCTTGTTGCTGTTGCTTCTCTTGTTGCTGTCGCTTTATTGCTGTTGCTTCTCTTGTTGCTGTTGCTTCTCTTGTTGCTGTTGCTTCTCTTGTTGCTGTTGCTTCTCTTGTTGTTGTTGCTTCTCTTGTTGCTGTCGCTTTGTTGCTGTTGCTTCTCATGTTGCTGTCGCTTTGTTGCTGTTGCTGTTGCTTCTCTTGTGTCTGTCGCTTTGTTGCTGTTGCTTCTCTTGTTGCTGTCGCTTTGTTGCTGTTGCTTCTCTTGTTGCTGTCGCTTTGTTGCTGTTGCTTCTCTTGTTGCTGTCGCTTTGTTGCTGTTGCTGTTACTTCTCTTGTTGCTGTTGCTTTGTTCTGCTTTCCTGCTGTTGCTTCTGTTGACGCTGTCGTTTTGTTGATGTTGCCGTTGCTGTTGCTTCTCTTGTTGCTGTTGCTTCTCTTGTTGCTGTTGCTTCTCTTGTTGCTGTCGCTCTGTTGCTGTTGCTTTTCTTGTTGCTGTCGCTCTGTTGCTGTTGCTTCTCTTGTTGCTGTCGCTTTGTTGCTGTTGTTTCTTTTGTTGCTGTCACTTTGTTGCTGTTGCTTCTCGTGTTGTTGATATTGCTGTTGCTGAAGTTGTTGCTACTGCTTCTCTTTTTGCTTTTGTTGCTGCTGCTTTGTTGCTGTTTCCGTTACTTCTCTTCTTGCTGTTGCTGAAGTTGTTGCTGCTGCTTTGTTGCTGTTGCTTTTCTTGTTGTTTTTTCTGTCGCTTTGTTGCTGTTGATGTTGCGCTGCTACTGTTGCCGCTGCTGTTGGTGGTGGTGTTCTTGTCCTTGTTTTCGTTGTGATGCTGTTATCTGCTCTACTGTGGCTGTTTTTGCACGTGTTTCTACTGCTGTTTTTTCATCTGTTTCTGTTGCTATTGCTGTATTTGTTCTTTAGAGCGTTTTTGTTTCCGTTGTAATTTTTATTGTTGCAAATGCTGCTGTTACCTTTTGAAACTTAAAATATTGTTTTACGATTCCGTTTTTGTTTTGGCTGCATTTTATCAGAAAATGATATATCACTTGATTGACAGAATATGTGACTATATTCATGGTACAATTTTTTTTTTTTTTTTTTCACTCCTGTGTGTGCGTGTCTTGATTTCATCGTGTGCGCTTACTTTCATCAATCAAATAAAAAATAATAATTTATATTCAGATGCATAGCCAAGAAAAGAAGAGTTGAACATGAGAATGTTTTCTTCAAAATACATTGTTGTTATTATCTTCGCATGATTGTTAACAATATCAATGGGAAATTTAATAAGTTCGATTATAATAATGGTAATAGTGATATCGCCAGTAGCAACAATATTAATGATACTGATAAAAGAGTAATTGCATTCATGATCATGAGAATGATGACAATAAGACGATGATAAGAGCAAAATTGATAACAATATTTGTGTTAAAAGAATTAGTAGTAATGGAAATAATAATCATAGTAATATTGACAATAATGAATATAACCATGATAGTATTTTTCTATTATCATCATAATCATTATTGTCACATCTTTATCATTATTGCTATCCTTGTTATCATTATCATCATCATTATTATCGTCAATATCATTACCATAATCAGTATTATCAGTAATAGTAGCAGTAATTGCATCTTTTATGTCTTTCTGGTCCAGTATCTTTGATGGCTCATAAGGATCTCTTTCACAACGAAGCCCCTAATTGCTGTCCAGGGGGCGGCGACCCTTAACGAAAGCACTGGGCGAGACACAAACAAGGAAGGATGGAAGGAAGGAAACCGGGTCGTCAGGTCTGGAGCAATAAAAAGGGTTGACTTCGGTAACACGGAATTCGTATTTGAAATGTTACATGACGACATCTGTCCGAGATATCTTTGACATCATGTCAAAAACCTGTACTTAAAAGGCTAGTCCAGAGTCTAAACTTGTCTGATATAGAGAAATACAAGTGTATAGGTGTAATCTTTTGTAATGATGAGCTCAGTTCTTCCTAATAAATTCTCTCCTGATTCACTGATCCACTGAAATGAT
>NC_091554.1:15460052-15462552 GCF_042767895.1 Penaeus vannamei
TATATACACACACATACACATATATCTATATGTATGCATGTGCACACACACACACACACACACACACACACACACACACACACACATATATACATATATATACACATCTGATTGTGTGTATATATATATATATATATATATATATATATATATATATATATATATATATATTATGTATTATATATGTAATATATATATAGCATATATATATATGTATATATATATATATATTATATATGTATATATATATATATATATATGAATATGTATATATATACATACATACATATATATATATATATATATATATATATATATTTATGTATATATATATATATATATATATATTTATATATCATATATGTATATATATAGATATATAGATAGATATATGTATATATGTATATATATATATATATATATATATATATATATATATGTATATGTATATTTATATATATATGTATATGTGTATATATATATATATATATATATATATATATATATATATATATATATATATATATATATATATATATATATATGTATGTATCATCATCATCATCGTCACCCTGAATCAATGCACTGCAGGACGTAGGCCCATTCTTTTCCAGGTTTTCCTGTCTTGTATATATAAATATATATATATATATATATATATATATATATATATATATATATATATATATATATATATACATATATATATATATATATATGTATGTATGTATGTATGTATGTATGTATGTATGTATGTATACACATATATACATACACGCGCTCCCTTTAATGAATCTCGCTGCAAACCAGTATGCACTGCACTCGACATCTCTGTCTTATAAGCGGAGTGATAGCTTTCCCGGCCTTTGTGGTCTGCTCTTCCTCTCGCCGAAAGAGCTGGAGTAGCGCAGAGAACTTCTCGTAACTTTTCCTCTTCTCTTGCTAACATGCATGATTTGGTATCTCCCTTTACTGAAGGATAAGGGGAAAGAGAAGAAGAACATTAATCTTTATCTTGGAAGAAAAACAGGTTTCCTTCTCTTAACGAAGAAGGAGAAGGGAGGATGGATTTAGGCTACCAACTGTTTTTGTTTTTCTTCTCTGAAATAAACGAGCAAGAGAGGCCCACGAATCTCTTTCGTTTTCTTACTGGCAAATATTATCTTCTGCCACTCTCTCTTGGCAAAGGAGAAGGAAGAGGAATCCAAGTACCTCTTTTTTCCCACTCTCTTCCTTGCAATTACTATCTGGGATCTGTCTCTCTCTCTCTCTCTTTCTCTTTCATTTGATAAGATATTTTCCTTTTACTGAAGAAGGAACAGGAAGAAACATCCAATAGGTCATTCAAATGTCTTTTTCTCCCATGCGAAATATGCATGATATGACATTTGTCTCTAAGCCAAAAAGAAAAAAAAGGTTGGAGCATGTAAATTTCTACCTTTTTCAATAAATATGATTTATTTATTTTATATATATATTTATTCATTTATTTTATTTTATTTTTTTACAGAGAAAGGAGGAAGAAGAGTTCAGTACCACGTATTTCTCTTTTTCTTCTTCTTATCTCACTAAGTTCAACTAATTCCTCTCACATGAGTAATCCACCAAAATCGTCCCAATACCCAGAATATGGCACTTTCCTCATCCCAAAGGAAAAGAAGAAAGAATAAGAGGTCTGTCTTTGCCTGCTCTTTCTCTCGAGATCCCTGTCTCATCAGAAGCGAGGAGGAGCCGCAGCCCAGCAGCGCCCTCCTCCTCCCAGCAAGCGGCGAGACTCGAAGGCCGGCGGCACAGGAGGGCGGCCGGGACAATAAGAGTCAGCTTTTATCATTACGAGCACAGTAAAAGCGTGATGATTCCTGCCGAAGTTATCTTTACAACACGGGCGGCGTTAAATTGCGCTTTTAATTAACTTTTATCGTCCCATTTACTATGTTACGGAGCGAGTGATGGAGAGAGGGGCGGGGGAAGGGGGGGGGGAGTGGCACCCCATGTTGATGATGCAACGGTTGCCACATCCGCGCACGGATTGCTGTCGCTTGATCCGTATGGGAGATGTTTGGCTTGATTCGGAGGGAAGCAGAGCCGGGGAAATAAGTTGGGCAGATCTCATGCATACTCATATGGATGTACATGTGCGCATCTTATCTAAACGTAAATATACACACATTCATATGTGTGTGATTATATACATACATATATGCTGTTTATATTTGTGTGTGTTTGTGTGTGTGTGTGTGTAAACAATATCCAAAAGGGCCGGATGGTATGCTCTGTCCCCAGCAGCTGCCTTCCTGTAGGAAGTTCCTCCTTGAGCGGACGCAGGTGTCCGCACTGCTTTCACTTCCAACACTTCTTGCGGGCGGAAGCAAGCATCTGCCTCGAGGCATAAAAGGAGATGTCTCGTCAGACCGAGGGAGAGAGAGGGAGACAGAGCGAGGGGGAGAGAGGGAGACAGAGCGAGGGGGAGAGAGGGAGACAGAGCGAGGGGGAGAGGGGG
>NC_091554.1:15467552-15472552 GCF_042767895.1 Penaeus vannamei
GAGAGAGAGAGAGAGAGAGAGAGAAGGAGAAGAAGAAGAAGAAGAAGAAGAAGAAGAAGAAGAGAGAGAGAGAGAGAGAGAGAGAGAGAGAGAGAGAGAGAGAGAGAGAGAGAGAGAGAGAGAGAGGAGGCAGGAAAAGGATAATAAAGAGGGGGAAAGTGGAGGGAGGAGGAGGGCAGGGAGAAACAAAGAAGAGGAAGAGGCAAGAAAGAGAAATACAGAAGAAAAGGGGGAGGAAAACAAAAGAGGAGAGGGGGGAGGAAAAGAAAGAAGAAAAGAGGGAAAGGGGAGAAAAAAGAAAGAAAGAGGGAGAGGGGGGATGAAGGAGAGACAAGAAGAAAGAGGGGGAGGTAGAAGAAATAAAATAAGGGAGGGGGTGAAAGAAGAAACAAGGAGGGAGAGGATGAAGAAAGAAAAAGAGAAACGGAAAGGAAAGGGAAAGAGAGATAGAAAGAGACAGAAGGAAAATGATACACACACACATATATATACTGTATTTATGTGTATGTATACACACGTACACACACATATGTATGTGTGTGTGTGTGTGTGTGTGTGTGTGTGTGTGTGCATGTGTATGTGTGTGTGTGCTCGTGCATGTGTATGTGTGTGTGTGTGTGCATGTGTATGTGTGTGTGTGCTCGTGCATGTGTATGTGTGTGTATGTGTGTGTGTGCTCGTGCATGTGTATGTGTGTGTATGTGTGTGTGTGCTCGTGCATGTGTATGCGTGTGTGCTCGTGCATGTGTGTGTGTGTGTGTGTGTGTGTGTGTGTGTGTGTGTGTGTGTGTGTGTGTGTGTGTGTGTGTGTGTGTGTGTGTGTGTGTGTGTGTGTGTGTGTGTGTGTGTGCATATACTACAGGCACCCAAAAACCTACATGTTCCCACAGCACTTCCTGCACCTTCTCAATCCACACAATCCATCAGCCTGTGTAATAAAACCCAGAACGAAGACAAAAGTGCGAGTGAGCCACATGCAACGCGAGGAGAAAATGCAACAGAAAGAGAGAGAGAGAGAAACAGAAAGCAACAGAAAGAGAGAGAGAGAAAGAAAGAAAGCGTTAGAGGTATTGGAGGTTCGGAGGGAGGGGCGGGAGGAGGGGGGGGGGTAAAGCCAATGCCAAACGGACGGAAATAGTTAAGGAAGAAAGTTTGAGAAGAAAAAGTCCCTTTCTTTTCTCTTTCTTTCTTTCTTTCTTTGTCTCTGTCTCCTTTTTATACTCTCTTTCTCTTTTCCTTTTTCCATTCCTTTCTCCTTTTATCTTTTTTTTCTTTCTTTCTTTCTTGAACAGTGAAGGGGAAGATAGGAATCACGAATGGGAAATAGACAAAATGTACGAATAACGGGATATATGCGATAACAGAGAAGGGAGGGAGTGTCTGGAAGGAGAGGAGTGAAGATGAAGAAAAATGAGAGGAAGGGTTAGAGAGAGGAAGATAAAAACACACATGGACATAAACACACATGCAGAATCTTTTTTAAAGATTTAGTTTTAATTCTATTTGTTACAATGGATATTCTTTGCTGTGACATGTTGTCTGTTTTATTTGCTTCTAAATCTCCCTCGGTGTGCTAGGAATGGCCGGGGTTACCATCCACTGGCAGCGCGCAGGATCGAACGCAGGTCAGCAAGATTGCTACACAAGAGAGAGAGGGGGGGGAGGGAGAGAGAGAGAGAGAGAGAGAGAGAGAGAGAGAGAGAGAGAGAGAGAGAGAGAGAGAGAGAGAGAGAGAGAGAGAGAGAGAGAGAGAGAGAGAGAGAGAGAGAGGGGGGGGGGGGAGGAGGGAGGAGGGAGGGAGGGAGGGAGAGGGAGAGAGAGAGAGAGAGAGAGAGAGAGAGAGAGAGAGAGAGAGAGAGAGAGAGAGAGAGAGAGAGAGAGAGAGAGAGAGAGAAAAGAGAAAGAGAGTGAGATAGAGAGAAGCAGGAAGTCATTCATGAAAAGAGAGTTGAGGAAAAGGCCATAAAAGAAAGACAGGTAAGAGGCATAAGAGAAGCATGAAGGAAGCATGATAAGGAAAGAGGCAAGGAGGTTTAGAAAGGCAGGAAGGTTTCCGAAGCCGAGACGAAAGACTATGCAAATACCCATTAAATATTAGAGACGGGGAAAATACACGAAAGTTGGAAATGCCATAAAGACATGGAAAAAGTAACTCAGGAATGAACAGATATCACTCAAATCTATATAGAAAGAGAGAGAATTATGATAATAATAATATAGTGTAATGATAAAGTTCACGATTTTTTTCTTTTCTTTTTCAATCAACACTTTCCTGTGATATATATAAAAAAAAAAAAAAAACTTCCCTTTCAACACAGTTTTATATGCGACACTCTCTCACTTGATTAATAATTTAACGAAGACACCAAACTTGCAACTTGTCACTTTGATGTAAACTCAGCAGGACAGGAATACAAGACCCAACTAATTTTGCAAATGATTTCAACCCGTGGACAATCCTGTTAATAACTCTATATGATGAGCTGTTCATGAATTCCACGTCGGAGAAAGGGATCGAAAGAAATTAATAACGCATTTCATAATACGTTCGATTAGACATGCAGAGAGCGGCGCCGGGGAATCGCTAAAATGTGTAAACGTGCAACTTGCAACAAAATATCCTTCTCTGATCATTGCAACTGAATAATTTCCTTTCACCATTATCAAGAGAGAGAGAGAGAGAGAGAGAGAGAGAGAGAGAGAGAGAGAGAGAGAGAGAGAGAGAGAGAGAGAGAGAGAGAGAGAGAGAGAGAAAGACAGACAGACAGACAGACAGAGAGACACGCAGACAGACAGACAGAGAGAAACGCAGACAGACAGAAAAAAAGACAGAAGAAGAGAGAAAATAAGTCAAAAACTAAATCAAACTCCATTCCTCCTTTACTGATTGACTGATCATCAGCACTCTTCTCTTTTCTTACTTATTTATTTTGCGATAACGTATATCCTTTCAATAAACAAGGCAGGCTAGATTTTCACCCGATTTCTTTCTTCTTCGTTTTTTTCGTTTCTTCTTCTTCTCCGTCTTCTTCTTCTTCTTCTTCTTCTTCTCCGTCTTCTTCTTCTTCTTCTTCTTCTTCTTCTTCGTCTTTTTCTTCTTCTTCTTCCTCTTCTTCTTCTTCTTCGTCGTCTTTTTCTTCTTCTTCTTTTCTTCTTCTTCTTCTTCTTCTTCTTCTTCTTCTTCTTCTTCTTCTTCTTCTCCGTCTTCTTCTTCTTCTTCTTCTTCTTCTTCTTCTTCTTCTTCGTTTTTTTTCTAAGTACCTAATAACTACCCTGATTGTTCGTTCGTTTCTTATGTTCCTTTCCTATTTTGTGAGTTCTTTTTACGCTGATGGCAATGGTGATGATGATCTATGTTGAAGGTGGTGATGATAATGATGAATTGATGATGATGGTATTGCTAGTGCTGATGTGTGAAGGTGGTAGTGGTGGTGATGATGATGATGATGATGGTGATGATGATGATGGTGATGGTGATGATGATAATGATGATGATGATGATGATGATGATGGAGAGGTGTAGACTATGGTGATTATGATGGTAATGATGATATAAGAGATAATGATAATGTCTATAATAATGATATCAGTAATAATACTAATGATAGGAAAATAGCTGCAACAACAGCAATGATAATATTGATAGTAACAATGAAAATAATATCTATTATAATGATAAGAATAATAAAAAAGTAATGACAATAGAAATGATGATGATAATAATAACAATAATAGTAATGATATCAAGAATGATAATGATAACAATGATGATAATCATAATAATAATAATTACAATAATGATAATAACCATGATAATAATAATAGTAATGATAACGATGACAACAATAACACTCATGATAATAATAATGATAAAATAAACAATAATAATTACAAAAATGAACAATAATGACACCCAACACAGACCCTGAAGCGAGGAATCGTCTTCAAACCAACACGAAGAAATCTAGTTTGCTGCTCCAGATCCCTCGCAAATTCATATCTATTTGAGCCTGCATTCCATGTGACCTGCATGTCCTCAAGGGATGACTATGATAAAAAAATAAGAATAGAAATGACAATAAATTTCCATCCTCGTGACAAACCAGATGGTAAAAATGTATCATTTCTTAGCGTCACACTGACACGAGAGATTTCCGAGTGTTCGGCTATTCCAAGACGAGTGTAAAACCAAAAATATCTTATTCATGGGTTTCTTTCTCAAACGAGAGAAAAAGACAAACAGAAAAAAGGGAGATAGATACCTAGTGAAAATAAATCAATATAGGAAAAAGGCAAAAGGGAAAGAGACTGAATATCCAATTATCATTTAATGAAAACCAAACTTTCGTGTTTGCTTCATCTCCGAGACATTATATCTGGTCATACGCTTTTCATGTAAAACAAGACGTCGGAAAGGTTTGGACGATGAACACAGTCTCGCGGAAATATTAAGAATGATCAAAGTTATTTCTTTTGTCGTATAAAGTGAGCGTTTAATGAATTCCAAATGTGAATTTTCATTAATAACTGAATACGGTTTTTCTTCCTCAGTTCGAGGCAGATAAAAAGTTGCGGCTTTCTGCTGCCAGATATCATGTGTACATATGTATATGTATATGTGTGTGTGTGTGTGTGTGTGTGTGTGTGTGTGTGTGTGTGTGTGTGTGTGTGTGTGTGTGTGTGTGTGTGTGTGTGTGTGTGTGTGTATGTGTGTGTGTGTGTGTGTGTGTGTTGTGTGTGTGTGTGTATGTGTGTGTATGTGTGTGTGTGTGTGTGTGTGTGTGTGTGTGTGTGTGTGTGTGTGTGTGTGTGTGTGTGTGTGTGTGTGTGTGTGTGTGTGTGTGTGTGTGTGCGTGTGCGTGTGTGTATGAATAGGGAAAAATCAAATGTATGCAATTAAGAAACCAGACGGAGAAGTAATATATAACAAGAATGAAATCATCAAAGTAGTGGAAGACTTATACAGGGGTCTATACAACTCAAACGAACAGCCACAAATA
>NC_091554.1:15492552-15500052 GCF_042767895.1 Penaeus vannamei
AACCCTTGGCAGGGAGACAGGGCTGTGTGGCTATCCTCATAACTGACCAGACAGGGCGATGAAGTGTTGTATATCCTTAACTGGCAGACAGGGCTGTGTATATCCTTAACTGACAGACAGGGCTGTGTATATCCTTAACTGACAGACAGGGCTGTGTATATCCTTAACTGACAGACAGGGCTGTGTATATCCTTAACTGGCAGACAGGGCTGTGTATATCCTTAACTGGGACGAGACGGGGCTGTGTATATCCTATCCCAATTGGCAGACAGGGCTGTGTATATCCTTAACTGGACAGTGAACAGGGCTACACGTGTATCATCCTTAACTGACAGACAGATTAGGGCTGTGTATATCCTTAACCCAGCCAGACCAGGGGCTGGTGTATATCTGCTTAACTGTCAGACAGAGCTGTGTATATCCTTAACTGACAGACAGGGCTGTGTATATCCTTAACTGACAGACAGGGCTGTGTATATCCTTAACTGGCAGACAGGGCTGTGTATATCCTTAACTGACAGACAGGGCTGTGTATATCCTTAACTGACAGACAGGGCTGTGTATATCCTTAACTGACAGACAGGGCTGTGTATATCCTTAACTGACAGACAGGGCTGTGTATATCCTTAACTGACAGACAGGGCTGTGTATATCCTTAACTGACAGACAGGGCTGTGTATATCCTTAACTGACAGACAGGGCTGTGTATATCCTTAACTGACAGACAGGGCTGTGTATATCCTTAACTGACAGACAGGGCTGTGTATATCCTTAACTGACAGACAGGGCTTCCCGATAAAGTGGGCACGCCACTCCAATTCGTGACCAATATATTAAAGCAATAGATTTTCTTTAACGTATCTTACCCTCTAGATTTATAAGTGTTTTTTATCTAGTAGATGTAGGTTTTAACCTTGAATATGTTTTCAAATTTACGTTTTTTTTTATTGCCATTCAGTCAATGATATACTTAAACGTCCTTTTGGTAAATTGCAAGTCATCCACGGCAAGCATATCAATTTAAGATTAATTCACTCTCTCTAAATCGAGCATAAATATATGATAAATGTGCTTTCATATGCGCTGAGTCCGATTAACTGTCTCTATAATTCATTTTCAGAAAGGTCAATCTGAATGGCAGAGATCATGACTTCAAATCGGGAAATCTACTTACCAAGATCATTATTGTTAATGCTACTGATATTGTAGTAGCAGCAGTAAGAGTAGAAATAGTAGTAATAGTATTAGTAGTAGAAGTAACATTAGTAGTAATAGTAGTAGTAGTAGAAATAGAATTAGTAGTAATAGTAGTAGCAGTAGTAGTAGTAGAAGTAGCAGTAGTAGTAGTAGTAGTATCAGTAGTAGTAGAACTAGTAGTAGTAGAACTAGTAGTAGTAGAACTAGTAGTAGTAGAACTAGTAGTAGTAGTAGCAGTAGAAGTAGTAGTAGTAGTAGTAGAAGAAGCAAAGTAGTAGTAGCAGTGGTAGTAGTAGTAGAAATAGTAGTAATAGTAGTAGTAGTAGTAGAAATAGTAGTAGAAGGTGGTGGAAGTAATTGTAGTTGATGCTGTTGTTGCTGTTGTTGTAGTAATAGTAATGGTAGTAGTAGTAGTAGAAGTAGTAGTAGAAGTAGTGATGGTGGTAGAAAGAAGAGTTTGTTATCAGTGTTCTTGTTAATATCAATTACAAACATATTAATCATCAGCATCATTATTAGTTTAATTTTCCCCATCGCCACTAATACATCAATCTATATTTGAATCGTCATCACTATTGTAGATTATCATCATTACTAACATTATTACCATTAGCAATGTTATCTTTTGGTTGCAATTTATCAGTAAAAACTACAAGGTGCACATGTCTATATATATATATATATATATATATATATATATATATATATATATATATGTTGTTGTTGATAATGATGCATTCCAACCATATGCATGTATGAAACGTATCCATGTTGACAAATGTAGAAAAGGTATGAATGAGACTGGATATCTTCACAATACAAGAGATGTATTTGACCGGTTTCGATTACATCTTCATCAGAAATACATGATATCATGTATTTCTGATGAAGACGTAATCGAAACCGGTCAAATACATCTCTTGTATTGTGAAGATATCCAGTCTCATTCGTACCTTTTCTACATATGCATGTATATATAAAAGTATACACACAAACATTTATATATATAAATATATATATATATATATATATATATATATATATATATATACATACATACATACATACATATATATATATACATAAATATACACACACACATATATATAAATGGGTAGATAGGTACATAGATATAATTATGGAAATAGTGATGATACTAATGATTATGATATCATAATGACAGTGATGATAATAACAATAACGATAATCATAACAATGGTAATGAATAGAATGGTGATAATGTTAATGATAATGCTAATAATATCAATGATAAATGATGATAATAATAACAAAAATCATAATGATAACGATGAAAATATTAACAATGATAACAAAGATAATGATGATAAAGATGATTATGCAAATCATCATAATAATGATGATGAAGATGATGGTCATGGATATGGTAATGGTAATGATAGTGATAATGATGAAAATGATAATGATGTTAATGAGGATGAAGATTAACGTCAGATTTAGATTTAATTCAATTTGTTACGGTGTATATTCTTTGTTGTGACATGCTGCATTTTTTAATTTGCTTTGAGAAGGAAGATGAAGATGATATTGATAAAGGTGATAATGATAATCATAGTATTGATAAAGATAATGATAATTTGATAAAGATTATAATAACAATGATAATCATTATAACAAAAAAACAATTATGATGATAATGATAATAATATTATAATTATTATCATCATTATCATTACTATTATCATTATTAATGATGAAAATGATAATGATAATAGTAATGATAATAACAGTAAAATAATTATATCAATGATAGCGATAATAATCTTAACACCAATAACAGTAGTAACGATAAAGGTGATAATGGTAATGATAATATATCATTAAAGATAATTACAGTAATGATAACAATAATAGTTACAATGATACAAATGATATCAATAACGAATATAACAAAACTACCACTACTAGTGATAAAAATAATGATAATAATGACGAATAATGATGATAACACGATTAATGATTACAATAATGATAATAATGATAATGATAATAGCAATAATAACAAGAACAATATTACTGATAATGATAAATGTAATGATACTAATAATGAGCAGCAGTTTGGCGCCACCGATACATTAGAGGATGTCCTATGTGACCAGAAGATCGGTCGGAGTCTCATCTTATTTTAAATTCATCTACTTCAATTGCAATTTCCACGATAAGATACATAATTCCATATCAATTACGTCAGTTCATATCCAATATGTCCAGTGCGCATTCCGAGATTCGCACGTCCTGTACCCACGATCCCCACACCCACGTGACTAGCCAGCAGCAGTTTCCCACAGTGGATTCTGCAGCCTCCCATAGCTTACGAAGAAGCCTCGCTCTGGACTCTGCTCGTCTACTGAAACCGGTTCTTTGTTTAAACGCAAAGAAACCTCTGTGAATCGGCCCCACCTCAGCCTCCGGTCTCCTAAGATGAGTTACGAGTGGTATTTTTGGGATCTTAGGAAACCTAGAATGTCTAGGCTTGGATGCTGTGAATATTTGAGAATTTTATATTAACGTATACAGTTCTATGTTTCTTTTTATTTTTCGTAATGTTAATAAAGCTCATGTTTTAAATTTATATAGTTTCTCTTATGCCTTAAGAGTATCCATCCTATCCAACGTGATTCACACAAAAGAATTCAGAATCTAACGAATCCCAAGGATTAGATGACGTAATTAGCGTAATGGTTTGCCGTAGTTAATGAGAGATGCTCGCGCTCTCCAGGATCGCCTTTTAAGATGCTAAGCTTGTATTTAGTTCATTTTAACTACGTATTAGCAGAGCGTCCTTGTTAGCGAGACGCTGCAGTTGTAATGGTGAAAATGATAACAATAACAATAATGATGTTATTAACAATGATAATAAAAATAATAACAATGAATATAAAAAAGGATGATAATACCAAAATTGATAATAATAGGAACAATGATGATGATAATGAAAATAATGTTAATAATGGAAAATAATAATGATAATAATAACAATAAAAATGATCACAATAACCATAATGCTAATAGTAACATTAATAGTAATTATAATGATAAAAGTAATGATTCCAGTAATGGTAATAATATTGATGGTGATAATAATGATAATAATGGTAATGATAATAATGATGATAACAAAACAATAATATTTAGTAATAATAGTGATAATGATAGTGATCATAATGATAATAATAATGGTAATGATAGTAACTGTGATAATAATAACAATACTAATAGTGATAATGATGATCAAAATAATGATAATGATAATGATAACAAAAACAACAATGATAATAATAATAATAATGATAATAATATTAACGATAGTTATAATAATGATAATAATGATAATTAATGATAATGTTAGTAATAACAGTGATAATAATCATAGAAAATAATTTTAGTAGTAGTAGTAGTTTATAATCATAATAAGAATGATAGTAGCAATGATAATGGTAATGATAATAATAATGGCAATAGCAATAACGATAATGATAACGATGATGATAATGATGATAATAATAATGATAATAGCAATGTCAATAATGATAACAACAATAGTAGTAGTAGTAATAATATAATAATAATAATAATAATAATAATAATAATGATGATGATGATGATGATGATGATGATGATGATGATGATGATGATGATGATGATGATGATGATGATGATAATAATAATAATAATAATAATAATGATGATAATAATGATAATGATAATGATAATAATAATGATATAACAACAATAACGCTGATAAATGCTAATGATAATGGCGATATGAACATCATTCGATACCATTCCTTTCAGTCCCATTCGCCAATTAGAACAACAACATTAAACAGGTCTTGCGGGAGAGCAGCGAGACTCCAGAAGCAAAATCTCTTCAAAGCGCTTTTACCACTAAACCAGTCACGGGCGGTTACAGTAACGAACCAACACGCTACGCTTTTTTTCGGACTCCCAAAAACAAAACGTGAAACCTCAAACCAAATTTCCGTTATTCTTCCTGAATAAGAAATATCTCTTGAGGAACTCGGGTAAGAGGGGGGGAGGGAAGGAGGGAGGGAGAAGGTAGGGGGGAGGAAGAGAGAGAGAGGAGAGAGGGAGGGAAAGAGAGAGAAAGAAGGAGGGAGGGAGGGAGGGAGAGAGAGAGAGAGAGAGAGAGAGAGAGAGAGAGAGAGAGAGAGAGAGAGAGAGAGAGAGAGAGAGAGAGAGAGAGAGAGAGAGAGTGAGAGAGAGAGAGAGAGGGCGAGGGGGCAAGTACCAGGGTACACACACTCACACTCACTTGCTTACTGCCTCGCTCACACACTCTTAACCAATCACACACACACACACACACAAACACACACACACACACACACACACAAACACAAACACGCACACACCCTCACCCATTCACACACACACATCTTCACTCGCACCCTCACTCACGCCCTCACACACACACCCTCCCTCACACGCGCGCGTACGACACTCACCCGTGTTTCCTGAACGGTCCGCCTGCCGCTAATTGCCGTAAAACACCGACGCAAAACTGGACGCAGCGATCCTTGGCCTTATCTTAAATTGATCTTTTTGTTCATGGCGGGGAGTTCCGCAGGAAGGAGATGCGGGGGGAGGGTGGGATAGGGGGGTGGGGGGTAGTGGGGAGGGTGGAAGAGGGTACGGGAGGGGAAAGTGGGGGAGGGTGGGGGGGTAGTGGGGAGGGTGGAAGAGGGTACAGTTGGGTTGTAGGGTGGAGGGGGAAGGGGGAAGAGGGTACGGGAGGGAGGGAAGGGGGGAAGGGTGGAGGTAGGGGGGGCGGGGAAGAGAAGAGGTACTTTTGGGGGAAGGGTGGAGGCAGTAGGGGGCAGGGGAAAGAGGGAAGGATAAGGGTGGAGGTAGGGGGAAGGGAGAAGAAGGATAGGGTTGGGGTAGGGGAGAAGGGGATTAGGATAGGGTTGGGGGAGGGGGGATGGGTGGAGATACTGAAAAAGGGATAGGATCCGGGGAAGGGGGAGTGTGAGGATAGCCGGGAAGAGGATAGAGTTAAGGGAAGTCGGAGTGAGGGTGAGAGGTAGGGGAAGAAGGGGGAAGAATGGAGACATAGGGGTTATGGGGTAGCACGGGGAGTGTTGAGGGGAAGGGAAATAGGATAGGGTCGGAGGAAGAGGGGAGGTGTGGGGAAGGGGGAAGGTAGGAGTGGGAAGATAGGGAAATGGTGTAGGGAATAAGGATGGAAAAAGGAGGAAGGGGTAATGCTAAGGTTAAGGGAGAATAGCTAAGTGTGGATGTCCATGTTGGGGAGAGAGAGAAGGGTGGAGAAGGGGGAAGAGCTAAGGGCGAAATGGTGTTGGGTTGGGGGGGGGGGCAGAGAGGCTAATGGCGCAGAGTGGGGGTCAGAGGTTAAAGGGGGGAGATGGGGGGGGGACAAGGGTCCCGGGTTGGAGGAAAGGAGTTCAGGGTGGAGGTGGGGGAAGGGGTGGGGGGAGGGCGGAGAAGCGGAGGAAGGGATAAAAGGGGTGAAGAGGGAGGGGAATGGGTAAGGATGGGGGGGTTGAGGAGGGGGGAGTATAGGGCAGTGAAGAGGGAGGGAAGGGGTAAGGATGGGGTTGCGGGGGGGGGGGGGTATTGGGAGAAAAGAAGAAGAGAAGAAAACTGTAAGTAGATAATTGAGAAAGAGGTGTAGATGGGGGAAGAGAGGTGTAGGGTGATAGGGGGGAGGGGAAGAAGGATGGAATATGGGGGGGGGGAAGAAGGATGGTATATGGGGGGGGGGAAAGGGGCGTAGATAGGAAGTGGGAGAAATGGAGAAGGGTAAAAATGGGTGGAAGGAGATATGGAGTAAGTGAAGAAGGGAAATCATGGGTGAGTAGCTGTTGCATCCTGATGACTATGCAAGGGGATTTCTCTACACCACCTGCATGTCATTATTAGCATCCTTCCTCAAAAGTGGAATGCACAGAATGTCATATCTGAGGCTCAAGAGGCACCGCACGACCTTGAGGAAGGAGCTAATACAGATATGATAGAGACACGTACAATAACAACCCTTTCCCAGACACACAGCCGTAATTACTTACCTCCCTCCTTCTCCCCCATTCGCCCCTCCACCCCCTGTATTCTCACCTAACCCCGGCCCTCGGCCCCCCCTCCTCCCATCCCTCATCCTCAAAGCCCCCCTCCCCCACCCTCTTCCCCCTCACGCCGGCACCGTCTCCCTTTGGCCATTACGTTATAGTGGTCGACACAGCTGCCAACCTTGCCTCCATATCTGTGTTTTTCTTCTCTAAT
>NC_091554.1:15515052-15517552 GCF_042767895.1 Penaeus vannamei
TATATATATATATATATATATATATATATATATATATATATATGTGTGTGTGTGTGTGTGTGTGTGTGTGTGTGTGTGTGTGTGTGTGTGTGTGTGTGTGTGTGTGTGTGTAGAATACCGACATGATAAAACATTAAGGACAAAAGGCTAACTTTAATAATCATATTGTTATATACAACAATCCCACAAGAGTTGACGGGCGAGCACGAACCACAATCCCCACCGGTGTGTCCCTCCGACCCCCCCCGCCCCGAAGACCCCACCCACCCTCACCCACGGGCGGTCGCTTCTACCAGGGCAACAAGTCCTTCCTCCGCCGAATCAGATCATAACCCTGGGGGAGGGAGTCGTGGGGGGTGGGGGGGGTGGGGGGTCGCTCTTCCTCCCCCAACGCCCTCTAGGGGGGGTGGGGGTTATGGGGTTGGGGCCGAAGGGGAAGACGTAGGAAATTTCAGATCGGCGAAGGGACGACGATGATGGAAAGGGATCTAGACGTTTCGAGATGAAATAGGCTTAGGACGAGAAAAGGCGACGTAGGATGGGGTTGAGAGCCAAAAAGGATATCGTTGGAGGCGCTAGGACGTGGAAGGAGAGGCGTAGGATGCTTGAAAATAACGAAAGGTCCCGTCAGAGAATGTTAGAACGGTGAGTGAGTCATCTAGCACCAGGCGAACCGAAAAGATGTGGAAGAATATTTACAAGAAGAAAGAAATCAAGGGGTGGCTGCTGAAGCGACGAGAATGTCCCGGAGACATGGAGGAATCGCGAAGCCTACATTTGAATGTAAATATAGATAGCGCCTAGATCTACCGATATCACGTTATCCGAATAAAAAGGGGAGACGTTTTCGCACACTGCTTATTTTGCATGCATATGTCTTCGGGTCTATTACGTACAAAGCGCATCTTCGGATATTGATCAAAGCGTCTCCGTGATCGTGTATGTGTTGAGACATGTTCCAACCGTCTTTGTGTAACAGTTCAGTGTATAAACAGGCATATTTTGCGCATAAAACTTTTCTGGCGCGCATGGCAACCCATCTCGTCTCCATGAGGGAAACCCGCACTTCGCCAATTCATTACTCACAGCCAGCCATAGACTTCGCGCGAGAATTTTCCCTCCTTCTCGGCCTCAGAAAATATGGGCTCGAGACGGAGGCGCTGAAGGAGGGCGAAGAGGCCACGGAGGAGGAGGCCCTCGCCAGCCGACGCTCCTCCAGCGCCTTCACGCCACCTGCCATATCCGCGGCGGCAACACCACGTCACATAAATTATCTCCGAGGGAAAACAAGTTGTAAAACACACATGATGATCTACGAAGTTTCATCCGAGAGGAATTCATGTATGCAGATAGGAATGTGGAGGGCGTTTGCGTGCAATATTTCACGCTGAGACGTGTTTGTGTCAACAGCATTTACTCGCTGCTGAATGGCGCGCGCTATCTATCGATGGGGGGCGGGGGGAGGGGGGGAAGGGAGCCTGCAATCTCCTCGGAGCGTCGTCACGAAAATGCGAAATCCTGTTTGACTCAAGATGGAAAGCGACGATTCCATCCGTACCTCGAGACGGGGAAAATAAAAGCGCAGGGGAAAAGGCGTCTTTTTTGTTGGTCTTTTTTCTCTCCCTCTCTCTTTCGCTCGGATTATACATATAAAAGAAACTTCGCCCAGACTCCTTTGGTGCGGCGGCCTCCACGTCAGACCCATAAAAAAGTTCGACTTCCTTCGCCTAATGCAAATTTTAATAAATATAGATGCCGGTCGATAACCGCCAACCTATCTCAGTCATCTCCTCCCTTAACCACACACACACACACACACACACGCACACACACACTCACACACACACGCACACACTCATACACACACACACACACACACACACACACATACACACACACACACTCACACACACACACGCAAGTACTTCCCTCGTTCCGCCAAACTATACCGAGAGCGAGTTATAGTCACGACGCGAAAGTTTTGTTAGCCTTGCTTCTCCTCGCCGCTATTTTTTTTGATGACGTATCATCTATCCATCTATCCCCGGGTGCCCTGAGGTCTTCAGGGCCCGACGCCGACGGTGCCATTGTTATGCAAGGAGGGCACGCCACTTCCTTGGGGTTCTGTGTCTTTATGGCTGTTACTGCGCGAAGACATCGCTGCGCTGGGCATGGCGGCTGTATAACACTAAACCCGCCCGACTCTGCTTCACGGCCGGCGCGCGGGTCGTCTTGTTTCGGGTCTTTTACCACTTTCGGGCGTTCTCGCGCGCTCGCTAACGTTTTACGTACAGGCAGAGTACTCTCTGGGTTTGCCTGTCTGTAGGGTTGTCTGCCTGTGTCTGTTTGCGTGTATATCTTTTTTTCTCTCTCTTTCTCTCTCTTTTTCCCCTTATCTCTATCTCTCTCTCTCCCTCTCTCCCTCCCTTCCTCCCCCCCCCCCCCTCTCTCTCTCTCTCTCTCTCTGTCTCTCTCTCTCTCTCTCTCTCTCTCTCTCTCT
>NC_091554.1:15560763-15563263 GCF_042767895.1 Penaeus vannamei
CAGACACCTGCACCCGAGTCGGCGCCGTCAAAGAGAGTAGCCCAAAAGGAAATTGAACAAGCACGTGTGCCTTGTTAGTCTTCTCCCCCCGCCTGGCTCAGCTTACCGCCTCCACCTCTGCAGCCACCACCTGTACCTCCGCTACAGCCAACCCACCTCGTCTTTTAGCCTGCCTGGTTCGGTTTACCGCCCCCAGCTCCTCCACCTCCACCGCCACCACCTGTACCTCCACTCAAGCCAACCCGCCGCCACCAAGCAGCACCGGCTCTTGCTGAAGACGTGATTATACAGTCACGCCAAGTTTCTTTGTAGGGCTTTGACTTGGTGGTCTACTGGTTGTTATATTTTAGTATTGTATTTCTTCTGGTTATTATACCAATTTAATTATTAAATTATCTATACATCTGTCTATATACTTATTTTCTTCATTTATTAATTCATTCACAATTTTGTCAAAACTTACTCCATTTGCCTAATTGCAATCTTTATTGTAATCACTGTCAACAATTCAATTATTACTAATATTATAAATATTACTACTACTATTATTACTAATACTGCTGCTGCTGTGGCTGTTGCTACTATTACAACTATTGCTACTGTTACCACTACTATAAGAGTCATTTTTGTTATTCTTAGTTATTCTAGTACCCTGATTATTATATCCTTATCTTTATTTTCATCATCATCAAATGAGTGAGTGTGTGTGTGTGTGTGTGTGTGTGTTTGTGTGTGTGTGTGTGTGTGTGTGTGTGTGTGTGTGTGTGTGTGTGTGTGTGTGTGTGTGTGTGTGTGTGTGTGTGTGCATATATTATAAAAAGATACTACTAATACTTTGGGATCTTTCGGAGCGTTTGTGAAATACAGTATTCATGATACGCATTTAACTCAGGTAAAGGAAAACTTCTGCGTTTCTCTTTCAAAATAATTAAATTCACTCTTGATGATAGTTGCAGACTTTCCTGAAAGAATAATGAAATACAACGTACTTCTTTCTATCCACCCACTTCTTCATTCTTTTTCTTTTTCGTATGCTTCAGCTTTATCTTCTTCCTCTTCTTTTTTTCTTTTCTTCTTCGTCTTCATCTTCTTTTCATCTTCCGTCTTTTTCTTCTCTTCTTCGTCTTCTTCTCTTTCTTTTTCTCTTCTTTTTTTTCCCTTTTCTACTGCTTATTCTCTAGGATCCTTCGCCCTGATTGCCTTCATTTTCCTTCTTAGTCACTTCCTCTTCTTCCTCTCCATCATCTTCATCTCCTCTTTCGCCCTCCTCTTCTTCTACATCCTCCACCATTTTCTCCTACATATTCCTCTCCATCATCATCCTCACCTCTTCTTTCGTCTTCCAATTCCTCCTTCTTCTACATCCTCCTCTATTTTCTCCTACATCTTCCTCTCCATCATCATCCTCACCTATTTTGTCTTCCATTTTCCCCTTCTTCTACATCTTCCTCCATTTTCTCCTACTTCTTCCAATCCATCTCCATCCTCACCTCCTCTTTCGTCTTCCATTTCCTCCTTCTTCTATATTCTCCTCCTCTTCGCCTTTATAATATAAATACCTCTTGAGATATCTGATAACTGCCACGTCGAAACTCGGGCTCCCTCCCGTCGCGGCTTAGAGCTCCATCAGCGAGCGAAGACAGGCCAGGAATGGAAAATCGCGCGAACTGCTTGAGGGAGTTTATACTGATTGTAACTTTTTCCCTTCCGGTTAGTGGGCTGAGGCGGATAAAAAGCGGGAGGACAAGGGGGAGAGAAAGGGGAAAACAAGGGGAGAGAGAAAAGTTTAGAAAAATGAATAACCTCTTCGCACGCTTCTGTGCACTTGCACGTGCACGCGCGAGTGAGCGCGCGTGCGCACACACACACTCATTCACTCTCTCCCTCTCTCACACACAAACACACACACACACACACACACACACACACACACACACACACACACACACACACACACACACACACACACACACACACACACACTAACATTCACAATAACACACACGCGTGCAAAAAAAGAAAGCATGAAAATACACATAGCTGTATTTGTCACACGTAACTAGGCTCTACGCAGCGTTGCGGTCGTTCAGACGCGTTTCAACATGTTCGCATTACCCATAAAAAGCAGGCGGCGGTCCGAACGCATCAATCCCGCGGCTTCATCCGGGATCGACTACAAAAGCTTCCGTGGACATGAAAGGGAAATGCATGACATTCATCTTCGGAGCCGCTGGACGCGCTGCTCATTACACCGGTTTGGCGGCGGCGTCAACCCCGGCCTTGATTTATCGCCGTGTAATAAATCCGCCGCGCAGGACGCACCTCGCATCATGAGGCGGCCGAGGGGCGTCCATAAGTAACCCGAGACACTTCCCTCTTACGGACTCGAGGGGAGGAGACCTGCTTGGCCTTCGTCGAGGAGGAAGGTCGTCGGCGAGATGATGCTTCATTGATTTACTTATTTCATTTTGTCCTTTTATATATATATATATAATACGGA
>NC_091554.1:15570763-15573263 GCF_042767895.1 Penaeus vannamei
TAATAACAATATCAATAATGATAATAATATCAATAATAATGATGATAATAGTAATAATAATGATAATAACAATAATGATAATAATGATGATAATGATAATATCAACAATAATGATGATACCAATAATGATAATGATAATAATACTAATAACAACAATAACAATATCAATGATGATAATAATAGTAATAATAACAACAACAACAACAATAATAATAATGATAATAATGATAATAATAATAATAATAATAATAATAATAATAATAATAATAATAATAATAATAATAATAATAATAATAATAATAATGTTAATAATAATAATAATAATAATAATAATGTTAATAATAATAACAATAATAATGACACGGTTAATGATAATCATAATAACAATAACAGTATTAATAAGAACAAAATGACAATAGTAACAATGTCAATAATGATGCATTGAGGACACCAATAATAACAACAAAAGCGATAATCGTCCAATAATTATGATGATGATAATAGCAATAACGAAGACGGATCCTTATCGTAATAAACAGCCCGTAAGTGAGAGATGTTTCCGTACCCGGCCTCCCGTGACTCGCATCGTCGTCAGAGAAATACGATATCACTCCTCGCAGTATATCACAAGTCGCCGTCCCTTCAAGTATATAAGCATCGAGTGTCACCCAGGGAGGCCGAGCTCCGTGTGTCTCATCAACGGTCACGTTATTGTACCCGGATCCAGTTCCTAAGAACACGAGATTATTTCGACCTACTAAATTATTCCCATTGTGTGCGAAGCGGTTGTTGCTGTAAACAGATGATAGAGTGTGTATAAAACGCGTTCCAAGAATGTGTAATCTATATATCTTCGACGTGATGGACACGCAGGTGTGGAGCCGCCTCGCTTTTGTGTGCGTCGTGGCGATGCCTGGCAACACGTGCTGCCATTACTCTGTCAGGCCCCACACGGCAAGGCTAAAAGTTGCCATGCTAAGTGCCATGCCACGGTTCGTCCTCAGGTGGGAACATCTTTCGGGCAGTCGCCACTCTAAGGTCATCATCACGATGTGCGGCACGCGCCATGCTACACCGTCCATCCTACAACTCATCTACAACATAATATAACAATCTACATATTTCCAGTCCACATGAGCATTCTTTGAACGAGAGTATAGCGTCGCTTTACAAGTGTACCCTGACGGCTTCGCCTCGTCCATTACTCCATCAGCCAAATACAGCAACACGCTGTATTATTCAACACTCGCTTGCTGTAGGAACATGCACCAGCAACTAATATAGTATCATTAACAATATCCTCATGATAATAAATCCGTGTCGCTGAAATTTCAATTAGTTTACTGCGGATATTATTTTGTATTTCTTACCCGTGACATCAATAATGTCAAGAGTTATTATATCCTCATCGTTATTGTCAACGTACATATTAACGCCACCATTATCATTATCATTTTCCGCGCTGTATACCGTTTCAGGTTCATCACAGGTGAATCTAGCAGCAAGCGCCCAGCCCTTCCTAGCCAATCTGCCATCCTCTGCAAATATCTCAATTTATTCTCTTCGATTTATCAACGAAACAGTTATAGAAACAAAGAGTAAGATTAACGTGAGTACCACTATAGCTCTGACAGCAGGGAGATTTAGCAGGAGTGTAAACACTTTCAGCTAACATCATTCGAGAGTTAGATAAGCTGTAGACTAATCCATACCAATCGCATATCACGCTCTGCAAGATTTCCTTGTATTAAGATCTGTAAAATAGGTCGCAAATTAAAGATGCCCATATTCGTACATAAGCTTCATGTCATCAGAAGCAAGAAAACATACGTGCAGTTATTTTTGAAACCCCGAGTGCCTTCAAAAAGTGACCTTCGCTAGGACCTTACAAGCAGATATTCAGACTCGGTGCACTTTTCGATACACTTGCTACAGTGTGAAAGTTCTGCATTTAGAAACAAATTTGCTGTTATCAAGATCAATCACAAAATGTACAAATAACTTTTGTTCAGCAACGGTACCTGTTATGGCTATAGTGCATTTACTATTATGGATCCATTATCCAATGTATTAATAGCTGTGAACAGTCGATAAAGGGGGATACAGACCAACGTAGGACAAAATGCCACTGCAGTGCCAAGTTCAAATATCAAACTGGAGAAGATATCTGGAACTATCGCTTGATGAAATTATAGTTTGTTGTTTTGGTCTGAAGCATATTCCCAACACCCAAAGGCACACAATTCTTTAAAACAAAAACTTTAAAACTACCAAAAACTACTTTAGATTTTCTTAAATGTGCCAAGTGCATATTATCTCTTCGACAATTCGTCCCTTGCAACTGAACTGCAATCAATTATCTGAGAAAAGAGTCTTTTGCGAGACCTACGGTAATATTTGTGTTGTTCCTGAGTTGATGTTTTTTTTTTTTTTTGGGGGGGGGGCTCGAAATGCAATTGTTGATTAATATTATTATTATATCATTATCATTATTATTGCT
>NC_091554.1:15605763-15610763 GCF_042767895.1 Penaeus vannamei
CACGTACATACACATGTGTGTGTGTGTGAGAGAGAGAGAGAGAGAGAGAGAGAGAAAAGAAAGAGAGAGAGAGACAGAGACAGAGACAGAGAGAGAGAGGGGGGGGGGGAGGAAGAGAGAGAGAGAGTGAGTGAAAAAGTAAGGAAGAGAGAGAGAGTAAAGGAGAAAGTGAGAGAAAGAGGGAGGGAGAGAGAGAGAGAGAAAGAGAGTAAGGGAGAGAGAGAGGGAGAAGGTAAGGGATAGAGAGAGAGAGAAAGAGAGAGGAGGGGGGGAGAGAGAGTAAGGGTGAGAGAGAGAGAGTAAGGGAGAGAGAGAGAGAGTAAGGGAGGGAGAGAGAGAGAGAGAGAGAGATACGTGCGAGATGACCTCGATAGACGAGTGATACTGGTTGTTACTCTTATTTATTGCACTTTACAACATTCTGAAGAGTTGTGCCAACCACTCGTGTTGAATATATGAAGAATATATATATATATATACACACATACATGTATATATATATATATATATATATATATATATATATATATATATATATATATATATATGCATGTATGTATGTATATACATACATATACATATATATATATATATATATATATATATATATATATATATATATATATATATATATATATATATATGTATGTATGTATGTATGTATGTATGTATGTATGTATGTATGTATATTTACAAACACATGTGCCTAAATGAACATGCATACACGAAATAAACAGAAAAAATGCATAAACTTTTCATACTCGTATCCAAAAGAATAACTATGTTCATTAAAAGAAATGTTTGCACAAAAAATACAGAATGGTTCGTTCAGGTAGACATGCGCATGTATCTCGCGAATGTATTCTATGACTAAACTATTCTGTTTAAATTAAAGTGGGCAGTGGCGATTCAAAGCAACCGATACAGTCAGATAGTTGTTTGTGATTGCTGTATTACGGGAGGAAAAGCTATTTGTATCTATACCTATCTCTCTCTCTCTCTCTCTCTCTCTCTCTCTCTCTCTCTCTCTCTCTCTCTCTCTCTCTTCTCTCTCTCTCTCTCTCTCTCTCTCTCTCTCTCTCTCTCTCTCTCTATCTATCTATCAATCTATCTACCTATCTCTCTCTCTCTCTCTATCTATCTATCTATCTATCTATTTATTTAACTCTCTCTCTATTTATCTAACTCTCTCTCTCTCTATCTATCTAACTCTCTCTCTCTCTATCTATCTATCTATCTATCTAACTCTCTCTCTCTTTCTTTCTCTCTCTCTCTCTCTCTCTCTCTCTCTCTCTCTCTCTCTCTCTCTCTCTCTCTCTCTCTCTCTCTCTCTCTCTCTCTCTCTCTCTCTCTTTCAGTCTCTATATCTGTCTGTTTCTGTATGCCCCCCCCCCCCCTCTCTCTCTCTCTCTCTCTCTCTCTCTCTCTCTCTCTCTCTCTCTCTCTCTCTCTCTCTCTCTCTCTCTCTCTCTCTCTCTCTCTCTCTCTCTCTCTCTCTCCCTCTCTCTCTCTCTCTCTCCCTCTCTCACTCACCATGTATATATATATATATATATATATATATATATATATATATATATATATATATATATATATATATATATATATATATATATATATATATATATGCATATATACATATGTCTGTGTGTGCAAATAGATAGATAGATAAACACACACACATCGAGTAAAAGAAGGATCAAAAGATTAAGAAACAGAATGAAAAAAGAGAAGAAAATGAGGAGAAAGAAGAGAACGGAGGAGCAGGAAACGAACGAGAACCAGAGAGAGAACCAGACAGACAGAAAGCAAGAACCCTTTGAGGAAATGTTCAAAAGGGTCAGATTAGGTCAGAGCGAACGAAGGCCGAGAGGAAATGGAAGGTCAAAAGAGGGTCAAGGTGGTTGTTGATCAAGAAGCCGATATCTAAGAGTTATTTTGATACCAACGGCCGCGAGGTGTCAACAGAATAACAGGCGAATAAAAAAGATAGATTTTATTACCGATAACTCCGTCAACCACTTGGCATCTATTTCCAAACGCTAGACAACCGACTGATAAAATAGCATGATGTATTATTATTACTTGTCAGTCAGGTAAATATGTTCGCTTTAGTGTAGATCTATTGTACAGAAAAAAACAACAACACAAAACTTAAACGCTTAAAAATATATGAACGAATAGATGGATAATGAGATAAATAAATAAATACGTATGTGTGAAAGTAGGTGGCTGTTTTGTGCGTGTGGGCATAACTACACGCACACAGACATGCACACTCAATCGAAGAAACAAAACTCGTTTCAATGCTCTATTCTAATGGCCTAAAGTGCCCAGTCCATCATCTCTCTTTCCACTCGAAATATCAAACCTTAAACAGTAAGACAACAGTGCTTATATTATCTCTAAGCTGTTAGCCTCTTCTGTGAAATGTATAATTTAAGAATAATTAAGTGAATATACAAGTGGAGTATGAGTTTTACTGGTTTTGTGTGCATGTTCGGTTGTTTGAAGATAAAAGAATAAATTTACAATTCTGTAATCTACTATTTGAAATTATCTTGTCCATATGATTGAAGTTGTGTATCAGGAGAGTTCGTTCTATGGGCTGAGTCGGTCAGAATTAAGGTTATCAATACACATCGATATTAATTTCGTGCAAGACTGCGTATTTTCCTCCGCGGAGTATACAGTCCGACAAAATCCATAGAATTAATACATCAGCCTTATCCCGTACAATAGCGCACCAGCCAACTAGAATTCTTTTATCGGGAAGAAGGGAAAGGGAAGTAGCAAAAAAAGGGAGCGGGGTGGGGGGGGGAGGGGCGGGGTATCAGATGGAGTTCCTGGTATGGAAGAAGAATACAGAGCAGCGAGCTTCACCCAGAAAAGGGGAAAAAAAGAGAACACCAGGCCTGGCTCCGCGAAGCAGCATTTCCGCGGCGCTGATGGAAATTTCCTCGGAGATTCATCCAATAAGGAGAGGAAATGCCCCGGAGCACGTGCGGCGGGTCTGTTTTACTGTTTATGAATCCACGTTCCGTCGTGCAGGGTCTCGGCGGCGATGGCCAACGACCCTGAGTGTTTTTTAATCTTGTTCTGATAATGGAATCAGCAGGAAATGGGAATTCCACTTCCCCCAAAAGTAAAATTTGCCCCGATGTTATTCCTCCTCCAGGAAGGCTAACGCGTTCGCCGGGGCCAGGATGAGACTCGGGCCGCTGTTGCTTCGGCAGGATAATTGTGTACACACGCGCTCGCCTCTGCAGGATTAGCCTCTGGCCGGAGCGAGGAGCAAGGACCATTTCCAAATGCACGCTTATGCACACACTATCTCGTCTTACCAATACAAGGCTGCACTTAGTTCATACACGCATATATATATATATATATATATATATATATATATATATATATATATATATATATATATATATATATATATATATATATATATATATATGTATATATATATATATGTATATATGTATAATATGTATATATGTATATATGTATATATACATATATATATATATACATACATATATATATATATATATATATATATATATATATATATATATTATATATATATATATATATTATATACATATATACATATATACATATATATATATATATATATATATATATATATATATATATACATACTTATAAATATATTTATATAATATATATATATATATATATATATATATATATATATATATATATATATACATACTTATATACATATATATATATATATATATATATATATATATATATATATATATATATACATATATATATATATATATATATATATATATATATATATATATATATATATATGTGTGTGTGTGTGTGTATATATATATACATATACATATTTATATTTATATATATCTATATATATCTATATATATACATATACATACTTATATATATATATATATATATATATATATATATATATATATATATATATATATATATATATATATATATATATATATACACATATACATACTTATATAGAGAGATAGATAGATAGATAGATAGATAGATTTATATATATATATATATATATATATATATATATATATATATATATATATATATATATATATATATATATATGTATGTGTGTGTGTGTGTGTGTGTGTTGTCATTATTGCCATCATTATTATCATTATTATTATTCTCAAAATTATTATTTTTACTATTATTATCATTGCTTTATCATTATCAGCAGCAGCAGCATTATCATCATTATTATTACTATTATTATCATTATTATTATTACTGTTATTATTGTTATTATCATCATTTTTAATTATTACTATTGTTATTATTATCATTATCAGTATTGTCATTACTATAATCGTAATCATCACTATTAATATTATGATGATTTTCTTTTTCATTACTATTACTATTATTATTGTCACCATTAATAGTATTGATGTTATTATGATTATTGCTATTTTCATTATAATTATCATTATCATTAATATAAATCATTATCATTTTCATCAGCAATAGTAGTAGCTGTTTCTGTGTTAGTCGCACCATCATCATTAATACTAATCTTATCATCATCATTATTATAATTAGCATATACATATTACAAGTACTACTGCTGCTGTTATTACCATTATCATTTTTATCATTATTACTATCATTATTATCATCCTTCGGATTATCATCTATCAGTAAGGCTGTATATACAAATATTATCACTGTTTTTTCATCTATCGCTCTTATTATCTCCATCATCATCATTATCATCATTCTACCTTGCTCCCTCGCTCAGGTATATTATCATTATGATAATTTAGTTTTCCTCCTTTCATTCCACTTACGAAAGCGCTCATTATTTTTCAACCACTCTCCTTTCATTCGTCTTCATCATTAGAAGATGTTTCTCAACTATCAGCCCTAATTACTGCACTTTTTCGAGTGTCTTTTGGATACGCATTTCAACATAAGAATCT
>NC_091554.1:15628263-15640763 GCF_042767895.1 Penaeus vannamei
CGATGATAATAATAATATCAATAATGTCATTAATAATAATGATATTATTAACAATAATAATAATAATAATAATAATAATAATAATAATAATCGCGATGTTTTATCATTACATCATCATAATCATTATAACTATCGTTATGATTATCATTATCATTATTATCAATGTTCATTATCATTATCATTACATCATCATCATCGTCACCATTGTCATTATTATTGCTATCATTATTGTTAATACTATTACTTTTATTATCATTATTATTAATGTCATACATAATCAGTAGTAGTAGTTTCATTATTGTTTTTACCATTATCAGTATCACTATCATTATTATCATTATCATCATTATCATCATTTTAGCAACAAAAATAGTAGTTGCCATCATTATCATAACATCCACATACATTCACCGCTGCAATATATCTTATTTGTTATCTTTACCACTACTTTTTTATAGTAACATTCTAACCATTATGGTATAAAAGGAATCAACAAATGATCAAGCAAAAGCCAGTAGGTAGGAAACTGATACTGAAAAAGATACTGACCCTTATGACCACTGATAATAAAAAAAAAAAAAAAAAAAAAAAAAAAATAACGTGCCACTGTCAGTCACGGTAAGAGTCTGAGCAGATAAGCGAGATAAGAGCTATCGACCCGACAGCGGTGTAAATCATGGTGACTGTAATGAGAGGATAAGATATCAACGATTGCAAAGTATTTGTTAGATACCTTATCACAATCGGTTTCAAATAAGATAAAAAAAAAATGCTGTAATCTTTTCAATCTCATTTCCGAAACAGTGAAACGGGCATTCGGACTGAAGCGCTTTGGCATAGTACATTTATTTGATATCAGGGTGTATACTTATGCTAATAAACCTTTCCTGTTTCATTCTCTTTACTCTAAAATACTGTGATAGGAAAACACGTAAACAAACAACATAATACATCAACAGAAACATTATTCTCAAAGCTTTATTAGAACGAATTAACATTTAGAATCCCGCGTTACTTCGAAACAACACATTTCTACACCATGTCTAGTAACACCAAATAAATATCAATATGAAAAAAGTATTTTCGGTGCTGCCCATGAATTATTTCATTATCATTCAAAATCTTTACAAAAGTATTATCTCAACGTCAGCGTTATTATGCTCGCTCTTTATTGTCCCCAAATTCTGAGTGTTATTGAAATCACGCATTTTTTTTTTTTTTTTTTTTTTTTTTTTTTTTTTTTTTACATAATTTAGAAGATCTGCCAAAATAAAGGTGAATCGGGTTTGTCTTCCTGCAAAATAGTCTTTTAAATAATGTAGAAGTCCGTAAGCTGATAAATTCAATCTATGAATATCGTATGAAAGCTTTTTTGCCGGTTAAGAAGAAAAAAAGTAAAGCACATAATTATCCACGTGCACCTACACGCAAGCTGCACGCAGACATGCACACGAGCATATTTTCCGAAAGTGATATTTATTGATAAACAATAAGCATGAATGAAATATACATTTCTTTCTTCTCCTTCTCTCTCTCTCTCTCTCTCTCTCTCTCTCTCTCTCTCTCTCTCTCTCTCTCTCTCTCTCTCTCTCTCTCTCTCTCTCTCTCTCTCGCTCGCTCTCTCTCTCGCTCCATCTATCTATCTATCTATCTGTATCTGTATCTGTATCTCTCTTCTCTGCTCTGCTCTGCTCTTCTCTTCTCTTCTCTCTCTCCCGTTCTTTCACATTCTATTTCTCCCCTTCTGATTTATATTCTCATTACACTCACGCACATACGCACGCGCACACATGCTTCCTAATGTCGTAAAACGTTTTTTCTTCTTCTTAATCACACTTCTTAAACCTTGCCTCCCTTACGGTACAAGCTCTCTCACACATCCATCATTACCTATTGCCGTAATCCGAGCTATAATTTATCCCTACTTCTTGCCGTGAACCTTAGACCCAACCTAATGTCTACCTCAGCCATCACGACGCTACGAACCCATGGCTAATTTCCGAGCCGCGTCCCCCCGTCGCTCCTTCGCCGCCTCCGCTGCCCTCCCGCGTAACGTCTGGATCACGAGAGCGTCTAAGGTCCAAGGCGAGATCATCAGGAGGGCGACGAATGTGCAATGAGCGAGGGTGCAATTGCGAACGATGCGGTTGTTGTGCTTCTCCAGCTGCGGGAGTCATTGGCCAGCGGGAGGCAATGGGGATCTGGCGGTGAGCAGGAAGTCAAACTCGAGGTCACGCCATAGTGAAAGAAAAAAAAATGCACTTCTATGGATCCGTGTTCGGCCATTTCATGCTTTGCGTCGTCGTTGTTATTGATCTGTAGGTCGGCACAGTGTAATTCTGACTGTTTGCTTTCCGCAGTTTTTCATTGGATGATCCTACACGCAGAGTCCTGTTTGCGATTGTTTTCAACACTTGCCAACTTGGAAAAAAAGAATGTTACTTTAATAGCTTTCCGTTTTCGCAACTTCGAAAATTTCGTGACTTGCAAAAAGTAATTCCGTGAGACTTGACAACGCCGCCAACCGTCTTTCTCCCGAGGCGATAAAACGCCTTTCTCGACAAGTGTGGGATTTATATAATTTTCCCAAACATGTATAGCGAGTGGTGGGCGGAGGCAGCAGGTAGGGTGGCCTTGACGGATCCACTGTTACTGGTGGGCGGCGCTGAGGAAAAGGGTTTTTATAGCGACGTTCGTCTGTGTTACTGCCTCCACCTGCTGAGAGGCCCTTAACATCTTCCACTTCTCCAGATAACAAGTCCTTATGGTTTAGAAAAAGGCTCACCACAACAACAACAACAAAACAACAAACACTCCAAATGACTTTAAAAGATACAGTTCCTGTTTCATGGAAGGGATTAAACAACTCTTCCTTAGAACAGCTTAGCAAGTCAGTCATTCTGAGGAGCAGAGGTAAAAAAAAAATAATAAATTGGTCTTAATGAGGGGCTTCACTGCTCTATAGAGGAACTGAGCAATTCTGTAGTCAGAATCAAGGACCATTTTTTGTCTAGTTCTGTTTAGACACTCAAACAATAACTCGGAGCGGAGGAGGAACGTGAGCTCCTCCTCGGCTGTTTCTTCACAATATGCGGATCGCCTTCCACAGCATAATTCATAATTATGTGTCTGGAGAAAGTATCACAATTTGACAATACGTCTGATATATTTCTTAGACAATCTTCTAGTACATACATAGCCTTTGGAAAAATATACAGTATATACTTTATTCCAAAATCAATAGAATATATTTGTTCACGGATATCATATTTCAACAGTGAGTTACACTCGGATATATATATATATATATATATATATATATATATATATATATATATATATATATATATATATATATATATATATATACATACATACATAAATAACACACACACACACACACACACACACACACACACACACACACACACACACACACACACACACACACACACACATATATATATATATATATATATATATATATATATATATATATATATATATATATATATATATATTTATATATATATATATGAATTTACAGATATCAAATAAATTTTTTACATCTCTCAGAAACGTCTGCTCTTTCTGTATGTGTACCTGTACATTTACTTACATATACATATATATTGTATTTATAAATGCATATGTATAACCTGTATGGGGTCGAGCTGGCAGGTAGAGAGTGCCCCTCCCCCCCCCCCCCCCCCATCCCTCCTGCTAACTCCATCACCTCCAGTTTCTCCCTCGAGCGATCTCTGACACCCCATTCCTCTTCCTCCCCACTAACTATAGCACCCCCCACCCTCCCCTCCACCCTCCCAGCCACCATTAGGGCAACCCCTTGCTAACTTCATGCTATTACCTGTCCATTTTAACTACCATGACTTCCTCATAATTAACTGTAATTTGAAACTACTTTATCCTCTTGAACCTTCAGCAACCTTCTCCGTTTTTAATTGCGCAACATTACATCAAACTTTTGTTTCGGTTCTCTGTGCAGTAATCTCTGCTCAAGCCTTAATAAGCTGTTAGTTGACTGGCATTATATTTAGTATTTGACTTCATCATTATCATTAGTAGTATATATTTGGTATCCATTATAGCTAATGGATACCGTTTCATCTAGTCGCTTGGCACAAAAGCACATATGTTGTTTCTAGCACTGTCTACGTTACCCAAAAGTGTTGATTAGACTTTTTTCTTCATTCTCCAGTTACACCTGCTTTCCGTCTTTAGGTCTGACAGCGTATCACTATTCCTGTCGACCCATAGTGTTTATCACCCAGTGCTGTTGTTTTTCTCCTGCTAGAGCAACACAAAAAAGCTTTCCCTCGACCCACGTCTCCCTGGCAGTGTTTTGGGAAATTGGACATTCGTTTTACCAACACTGCGGTTCGTGACGTCCTGAGTGAACGTGTCATCATCGGCTCCGGCTCTCGCTGTTGTCTGACACAGAAAACCTTCCCTTACGGAACCCTGCCATTATTCGGGCGAAGAACCATACCAGCTCCTCCAAGCCCGTCTGGACAGCGAGGCTCCCCGCGGGTTCCAGGCTTTGCCAGACGGTCCCCCACCCTGTGATTATGGCGAAGGTGTGTCCCTCTAAGCCCTCGAACGCCTCGCGCTATCCCTTTACTTCAAACAGCTTTTACATTCTTGTCCTCGCGAGTGTTCATAAGCAAGCATATGGTTGTGTATAATGTTATTTGCACATTCGGTGAAGGATGATATGCTATGTCTACTTCATATTATTTTTTCCGTATCGTCCACTTCCTTCTCCTTCCTCCTCCTCCTCCTCCTACGCCTACGCTTTATCCTCATTCATATTTGTTTCGCCCCAGTCGGCCCTTCCAAGTTTTTTTGTTTTTTTTTTTATCGTGATCCAGACCATCTGATTAACTTTTCATTATTACCACTGTCCACCCACGCCAATCAGATGTCAACGTCTCAACCACTACTCACCCTTGGCAGCAACATAACCATCCTGTCAGTCTCCTACCCACCTTCCCAACACCTTAGCCTCTCAAACTACAACCTTGCTCCCTCTGTCAATACCCTTTCTCCCTTGTCAGCATCTAATCACTGTACTAACAACCTTATTCCAAACCCTCTGGGAGTTGTGACGTTTTAAGCTGTCCATATGCCATTTTATAGTGTAATTTGTGTTTTGACAATGAAACGGCCATCGCGTTGTTCACCCCTCCTCTGCTAAGAGTAATAACTCTCTCAATAACCTTTAACGTTCTTCCTGCTCTGAACTTAGCCACCACTACATTCACTTAATCTTTATTATACTCACTTATTGTTGATAGTTATCGGCCGAACTCATCGTAGGGCTCGCACATCTACACGTTGATTTGGCCTCATGATACCAGATACTAAATCAACCTCAGACTGTCGCCTCAACCCCTCTTGGCCTCTCTCGTCTCCTCCACGGCGAAGCCTCCCTCCCTCCCTCTCCTCCCCCTTCCTCCCGTCTACTTCCCTTCCCCCGTTCCCTCCTCCTGTCTACCTTCCCTCCTTTTCTGCCTTCCTCTCCTCCCCCTTCCTCCCGTCTACTTCCCTTCCCCCGTTCCCTCCTCCTGTCTACCTTCCCTCCCTTTCTGCCTTCCTCTCCTCCCCCTTCCTCCCGTCTACTTCCCTTCCCCCGTTCCCTCATCCTGTCTACCTTCCCTCCCTTTCTACCTTCCTCTCCTCCCCCTTCCTTCCGTCTACTTCCCTTCCCCTGTTCCCTTCTCTTGACTACCTTCCCTCCCTTTCTGCCCCCTTTCCTCCCTCCTCTCTTCGCCCTTGTTCCTTCCATCATTTCTGCAATTGCTCACTTCGTGTCTCCCTCACGCCCTCCCTCCTTCTGTTTCATTTTCTGTCTTTTTTTCCTCCAATCACACCTCTTCTCTCCCTTTCACTGTCTCCCTTTGTGTGCAGTCTGTTCCTTTCTCCTATCTACCCCCTACTCCACTCCTGTCTTGTCCCATCTTCCTTCTCCCACCTATTATCCATTCCTCCCTCTTCCTGTCTCCCTTCAATTCCCCTTCTTTCTTTGCCCTCGACTCTCCTTCTGCTTCCCTTCAATGTATCCTCATCTCCCCCTTCTCTTCCTCATTTCCTTCCCTTCTGTTCGTGCCCCATTCACCTCTCTTTTTTTCTCTCTCTCTTCGTTTCTATCTCCCCTCTTTCTGTTTCCTTCTCTCCTCCAGCCCGTCCTCCTTTCCTCCCCTTCCCCTCATATTTCCCTCTTCCTACCTCTCTCAACTACCCTCTTTCTTGTCTCCCTTCTTCTCTCCTCCTGTCCGTCCTATACGCTCCAACCTATCTCCCTTCCCTCCCTTCCCCGTCCTCCTTACTGTCCAGGTCCTCTCCCACCCCCCCCCCCCCCCCCTCACGTAGACACACAGCGCCTATCAAATGCATGAGGATCCCACGATTATGAGTAGCCCGCACTTCCGCGCCCATGCCATCAACCCCTCCAACACCCCCTCCCCCTTCTACCCCCCCCCCCTTGCCCCCCCCCCCCCCCCCCCCCCGCTGTCCTTTTCCTGTCCCGGCACATCTCTCTCTTCTCCACTCCCTCTCCACTTCAATCTTTCCTATCCCCATCGCAAGCAAGCGCACCTGCGTGTGTGGGGGAGGAGTGAGAAGTGAGTGAATAAGTGAATAGTGTGTGTGTGAATGAGTGTGTGTGTGTGTGTGTGTGTGTGTGTGTGTGTGTGTGTGTGTGTGTGTGTGTGTGTGTGTGTGTGTGTGTGTGTGTGTGTGTGTGTGTGTGTGTGTGTGTGTTTCGTAGAGCACAAGTGTAGAAGAGAACGAGGTCTGTCTTTTATCATCAGCATTTCTTTTCTCCGATAAACTTTGACGTCCCACACCTTAATGAAGTCGCCATAACTTTTTATTAAAAAAAAAAAAACATTATTGGAATCTTTTAAAATATAACGCGATTTCCACAAGACAAGAAAATAGATGAATAAATGAATGGATGGATTTTAAAAATACATCAGAGTCTATCCTATGAATTATGGAGGAGGACTCACAGCCATACTTTACAACATATTTCTTTTTCATAATACATCGTTATTCGGCGTCATATTTCAACAAACTACTGTCGTTTCGGACTCCACTGCACCGAGACTTGCAACATCCGATGGGGTTTCATTATATCAGGATACAATTTTTTTTCTTTTTCTTTTTCTTTTGTCTCTTTTGCGGGCAAGTTAAAGCATCGCAATATTTCACGGAAATCGGAACCGCTGGAAAATCCGTTTGATGGTAGTAAGAAGAAATAGAAAATCAAATAAGGGGAGTGGGGGAGTACTAAAAATGTAAACGCAAAGAGATGGTAAAACTGAAAATTGAAAAAAGTATATATAATAACCAGTATAATTTTTCGTCCTCTTCCTTGAAAACTGCGACGATCCTGTGAATCTCGCTAAGTCCAGATTTATGGACTATTGATAAAATTATACACGGCATTCCACAGGCCTCTCTCTCCCTCTCCCCCCCCCCTCTCTCTCTCTCTCTCTCTCTCTTCTTTCTCCCTCTCCCTCCCTCTCTCTCTCTCTCTATCTATCTACCTATCTCTCTCTATCTATCTATCTATCTACCTATCTCTCTCTCTCTCTTTCTTTCTCCCTCTCCCTCCCTCCCTCTCTCTCTATCTATCTATTTATCTACCTATATTTCTCTCTCTCTCTCTCTCTCTCTCTCTCTCTCTCTCTGTCTCTCTCTCTCTCTCTATATATATATATATATATATATATATATATATATATATATATATATATATATATATATATATATATATATATATCCTCTCTCTCTCTCTCTTTGTATGTCTCTCTGTCTGTCAGTCTTTGTCTCTCTCTTTGTTTCTGGTATATATTCGTCTTGGCTAAAAATATTTAATAAAAATCGTGTGTGGGGATTTCCATAAAGCATTTCATCACGATTGCTATGATGAATAATACAAAAAAGAAAACACGAGAAAAAGAAACCAAGCGACCGTTTTTCTTCTTCTACTTCCCTTTTCTTTTCCTTCCGTCAGTTCCAGGAAAAGAAAGACACACGGCGGTCGAATCGCTTCACCTTTTTCCTCCTATTTTTTTTTTTCTTTCTTTTCTTCAAATGCAGCTTCAAGGAATGGACTCCCTCGCGTGCGGCCCCTGCCCCCCCCCCCCCCTTCCTCCGACGCTCACCTGCGCAAGGATCGTTTCGCTTTCTCTCACCTGCACGGGGATCCAGGGAGATGGACGACGCCTCTGCAACAGGGGGCAACAGTCGCTGGTTCTCCGTGTCGCTTCGGATATTTTTCTTCCTTCGATGTTTTCTCCTTTTTCTTCTACTTTTTTTTTCTTTCTTCTTCCTCTTCTTTTTCTTCTTCTTCTTCCTCTCCTTCTTCTTCTTCCTCTTCTTTTTCTTATTCTCCTTCTTTTTATTATTATTATTATCATTATTATTATTATCATTTCTCTTCTTCCTATTCTTTCTTTTTCTTCACCTTCTCATTTTTCAGAACTGCGGCCGTCTGGTGTTACGCATAATGGGATAAGAGAGGTGGAGAATCGACGTAGGGTTTGCCGGGGTCTAAAACAATGGTTTAGCTCCGGTCACGTACAGCGAGGTCGTGTATGGCAGAGGGGTCGCGGTGCCATTAACACGGCCATTCCCCCATACCCAGTTCACGCTTCAAGGTATTATACCCAGTGCAGCCCATAGCGTATAATGCACGGGTTCCCTTAGAGTTTATTATACGTCTGTGGTTCTGGATTATCAAAAGTGAAATGCTAATTGTTATTGGTGGGTACTACGTGATACATAACTGTCGGGGTGCCAGTTAAGACGGAGGAAAAGGCGAAGTCGTGGCGAAGTCGTCCTGGTCGTGATGCATCGTCGTAGCGAAGAAAAGAAAAACGTCGTAGCAAAAAAAAAAAAATCAGAACGGAATAAAGGTAAATGCTAATTTGTTTCGTAGAGATGGAGAAAAGAAGAATGTGTGTGTGTGTGTGTGTGAGAGAGAGAGAGAGAGAGAGAGAGGGGGGAGGGAGGGAGTTAAGAGAGAGAGAGAGAAAGAAAACGTAAATAACTGAGAGTTCTAGGTCATGTCAGAAATGTGCTGGTGTGTGGTGCATAGTGATGATCGAGGGAAAGATATGCTGAAAAAGACACGACGCCGCATAGGAGGGGGGATGGGGGGTAGTGGTAGAGGTGTAGGGGTGAGGGAGGAGAGGGGGGTGGTAATGGAGATGACAGGGCAGGGGAGGAGGGACGGAGAGGGGGGTAACGGAGCCATCGTAGGAAGGGGGAAGGAGTGCCTTGTGTTTACTGAGTTCCATCATGACGAGGTACCCAAAACTTTTCAGACACACAGGAGCCTCAGCGTCATAATTTGGGGCGATTTAGTACTCGCTGTGTCTCCCCCCCCCCACCCCCTCCCTACTCCCTCAGTGACTGTTAGCTTGGGGGGGGGGAGGAGGAGGGATTGGAGGGAGGAATATCTCTGTCGAGTTGGGAGCGAGCGAGTGGAGAGGGCTTCATATCAACAAGAAATGTGTATCACAAGTTTGCCTGAGCATTTATGGACCAGTTGAGTGCGTGACTGAGTCGTCGTGTTTTCGGTTTTTCTATCTCTTCTTTTTTTTTTTACTTTTGTCTTTTACTTTGCCGAAAAAAAAAACAATCTTCTCCGCTTCGGTTTTCCTCGGGAGCTCATCCATATCCGCACAGCTTCCACATCAACACCTAAAACCTCCGGTGCCGTCACATGCTTGGATTCCTCCCTTGAACGTGACGGTACGATGCCATAAACCAGAGGAAATTTGTCACGAAGCATATTTCCCTATGGCGCCCACACCTCCCTTAAAAACCGCCCTCTCTTCTCTTCCGTGATGTGCAAGCGATGTGATCATAGGTTATCAAACCATAGAATAAGAAAATTGTTTTGGTGGATGAGGGGAAAAAGCGGGAGAGGAACTCGGCAAACAGCTGCACTGCGGGTGTAGATACACTGGTGACAGTCTAGCGTGATAAATGTAGGTTTGGGAGACAGCATTACGAGACCTGTTTTCAGAGTGGTCTACCGGTTTTGTTAGATATGGAGGAATCTGAAAGGATCATACATTTAAAAAGCGACGAGGTTTCCCGCACACAACCTCTTGCATCAATACACATAACAGCCCGCGCATTACGGGACGAGTGTGTTTACGCTAACTCTTACTCTCCTCGATAACACCAAAAATAACAACTGGCCCAGAGTTCAAACAACTCCAACGTCCACATCACGCTACAAAAATCCTGCCATTGTACGGGAGGAAGCGGGACGCGGTTATCCTCTCCAGCCCCCGTGAGCTCTGTACTTCATCCATGTCCTGGGGCTCCCACAATCTACCGTATCCTGCATTATTAAAATGGCCCATTAGTTCTGTAATAAGCACACTAGCTGAAGTATAATCACGCTATCAATAACTTTTCCTGTGCACAGGAAGAGGAAAGGGTTTTTTTCGTATCGTGCGAAAGTGAGCGACAAAATAATTACAAATGGAAGGTCATGCAATGAAGCGTCAGTCGAGATAATGTATCTGCCAAGTCGACGGAATATCTGCCTCGGGAGCAACAGCACTTGGCCTCAGCCTCCCGGGCAGCAAATATAGAGCATTAGAGGAATTCGCAACAGCCATTCATGCACAATATCCATCATTTGGGCGATAACTGACACGCAAACAAGCCATCTTCTGTAGAGATAAAAATACCCATTATGTGAACTACGAAATGAATACAGTGAGAGGTACTGCAGGTAAGCCTCGCGGAATGGCGAATTATTGCGATTACCAGATAATGCACTAACCGGGTGGCTGCATTTGCAAGGATATATTGCAGCTAAACGCGATGGAAGTTATGCATACCACGAAAGCAGAATTTGCGAGTACATTGCTGTTGTTATGCTGGTTTGATAATCGCCTACGTTACGCTGAATGAACAACTAGGCTACTTCACTCTTGTGTATTGTATTGCTGTTAAAGCTGTACGTTTGGCTGCATGGCTGATTATGGAGAGTGGGCGCTGTGTACCGTTGTGCTGTGTGATCGACGATCTCCGAGGACCGTGTTGCATCATTAATATTTTATGATTCTTGCTTTGCACGATCGATCAAGCAGAATGTTACAGGCCCGCGTATGGCCCATAAAAACGGATTCCCCGCCAGAAAAGCAAATTAGAATGACTTATCACAACTCGCAACAGACGAAACGCTCCTTAAAGACAGGAACAAGTGTCCCAACGCTAAACAGGTTTGCTAAGCTGAAGTTTATGGTCTAATTCATGTTGATGATCACTCTGCAACGTGCCATAGTGCAAGATCGTGGCAATGAATCGCCCGGCGCTGTATACACTCCATAAAAGTACTGTGTCTGAACAGCTGATCCTCATTACCTGCTAATTATATCTCGAGCAACATGTTTACGCAGCTGCGAGGCGGCGAGATCTCGGCTGACTCTCGGCGGCGGCGGAGACAGCGCTAGGGGGGGGGGGGTCTCACGTGCTTAGACAATTTCCGAGAGACAAATATCTAAACAACACAAAATAATGATAATAACAATAACAAATGCCGGCAACGTGCTCATCCTCCCTTGTAAGTATCCTTACTGATGAAAAATGTGTACTTTTTTTCCTAGTTTCTCTCTCTCTCTCTCTCTCCTTCTCTCCCTCCCACCCACCCACCCACCCTCCCTCCCTCCCTCTCTCTCTCTCTCTCTCTCTCTCTCTCTCTCCTCTCTCTCTCTCTCTCTCTCTCTCTCTCCCTCTCTCTCCCTCCTTCACTCTTTTCCTCTCCCTCTCCTACGCCCCCACCTCTTCTTCCTTCCCCACACGCATCCTTCCTTCCACCTTCCCCACCCCCCTCTTCCCTCCTCACCCCCACCCTCGTGCCCACATTTACGGTCAATAACCTCCGCGCGATACGATAGACTGAGCGATACGGCGGCGAGAGTCATAATCCCGATCTCATCACGATAAAGAGGTGAAAATGTCGCGCAGATTAAATACCTGAGAATCTGACAGCGCTCTGGGAAGGCACTTCGCTTCCTCAAAGACCGATATAAAACATCTTCTCCCTTGATTCTTTGAGATTCCGATGCAGAGCGACACAATGGATTAATCGCCGCGCTGTTTCTTATCTTGGAAGGGGACGAGGAGAGAGGAGAGGAAATAAGAGATAAAATACTTGAAAGAACAATTCCATATGAAATTTATATTACCTACATCAAAGAGCAGTGAATACAACAGCTAGATATTTTTTTAATGATATAAGTAGACTTTTGTATAACGAGTTAGAGTCTCAAACAGGGGCTGAATGATAATAAAAAAAGACAAGCCTACACTACTTCCATCTTCCACCTTTTTGGACGATACTTGAAAAAGGAGAGAAAAAGAAGGAAGCAGTACGAATTTGGTGCAATTACAGTAATGGCAGGAATCAACACGGTCGTTTCTCTGCAAGGGAGAAATTG
>NC_091554.1:15718263-15720763 GCF_042767895.1 Penaeus vannamei
CACTCATTACACTTACACTCATTACACATACACACACACACTCATTACACATACACTCATTACACATACACACACACACACACACTCATTACATATACACACACACACACACACTCATTACACATACACACACACACACACACTCATTACACATACACACACACTCATTAAACATACACACACAAAATTACACATATACACACTCATTACACATACACACACACACGCCTTACACATATACACACACTCATTACACATACACACACTCATTACACATACACACACACACTCATTACACATACACACCCACGGCCGCCCATACACACAGAACCTGCATGTTCGCCACACAACCGCATAGCAGTTTGGTCCCTTACTCACAAACCCCCCAGACAACATAGCTCCCTCATACCAGTCCCTCGCCACACCGCACGTCAAACAACACCTCACACCTCGCCGCCGGTCGCCATGAAGCCAGGAGTTCGTCAGGAGACAGAGAGACGGGGCATGCGAGGGGTAATTAGAGTTTGGGGGAGAGGAGGAGAAAAACGGGAATTAGAAAGTGAGAGACAGAGGGAGAGTGTGTTTGTGAGAGAGAGACAGCGGGAGAGAGAGAGAGAGAGAGAGAGAGAGAGAGAGAGAGAGAGAGAGAGAGAGAGAGAGAGAGAGAGAGAGAGAGAGAGAGAGAGAGAGGAAGAAAAAAAGAGAGAGAAAGGGAAAGAAACAGAGAAAGAGAGAGAGATGGCTCCAAACAACCAGACAAAACAGACGGAGAGAACGTGCGAGACAAGACAAGACAGACAGACAAACGAGCGAGACAGCGCAGGAGCGAGACGATCGCGACCCCGAGAACGAGCGCGACCCCGAGAACGAGCGCGACCCCGAGAACGAGCACGACCCCGAGATCGAGCGCGACCCCGAGAACGAGCGCGACCCCGAGAACGAACACGACCCCGAGAACGAGCGCGACCCCGAGAACGAGCGCGACCCCGGGAACGAGTGCGACCCCGAGAACGAACACGACCCCGAGAACGAGCGCGACCCCGAGAACGAACACGACCCCGAGATCGAGCGCGACCCCGAGAACGAGCGCGACCCCGAGAACGAGCGCGACCCCGAGAACGAGCGCGACCCCGAGAACGAGCGCGACCCCGAGAACGAGCGCGACCCCGAGAACGAGCGCGACCCCGGGAACGAGTGCGACCCCGAGAACGAACACGACCCCGAGAGCGAGCGCGACCCCGAGAGCGAGCGCGACCCCGAGAACGAGCGCGACCCCGGGAACGAGCGCGACCCCGAGAACGAGCGCGACCCCGAGAACGAGCGCGACCCCGAGAACGAACACGACCCCGAGAACGAGCGCGACCCCGAGAACGAACACGACCCCGAGAACGAGCGCGACCCCGGGAACGAGCGCGACCCCGAGAACGAACACGACCCCGAGAACGAGCGCGACCCCGAGAGCGAGCGCGACCCCGAGAACGAGCGCGACCCCGAGAACGAGCGCGACCCCGAGAACGAGCGCGACCCCGAGAACGAGCGCGACCCCGAGAACGAGCGCGACCCCGAGAACGAGCGCGACCCCGAGAACGAGCGCGACCCCGGGAACGAGTGCGACCCCGAGAACGAACACGACCCCGAGAGCGAGCGCGACCCCGAGAACGAGCGCGACCCCGAGAACGAGTGCGACCCCGAGAACGAACACGACCCCGAGAGCGAGCGCGACCCCGAGAGCGAGCGCGACCCCGAGAACGAGCGCGACCCCGAGAACGAGCGCGACCCCGAGAACGAGCGCGACCCCGGGAACGAGTGCGACCCCGAGAACGAACACGACCCCGAGAACGAGCGCGACCCCGAGAACGAGCGCGACCCCGAGAACGAGCGCGACCCCGAGAACGAGCGCGACCCCGGGAACGAGTGCGACCCCGAGAACGAACACGACCCCGAGAACGAGCGCGACCCCGAGAGCGAGCGCGACCCCGAGAACGAGCGCGACCCCGAGAACGAGCGCGACCCCGGGAACGAGTGCGACCCCGAGAACGAACACGACCCCGAGAACGAGCGCGACCCCGAGAACGAGCGCGACCCCGAGAACGAGCGCGACCCCGAGAACGAGCGCGACCCCGGGAACGAGTGCGACCCCGAGAACGAACACGACCCCGAGAACGAGCGCGACCCCGAGAGCGAGCGCGACCCCGAGAACGAGCGCGACCCCGAGAACGAGCGCGACCCCGGGAACGAGTGCGACCCCGAGAACGAACACGACCCCGAGAACGAGCGCGACCCCGAGAACGAACACGACCCCGAGAACGAGCGCGACCCCGAGAACGAGCGCGACCCCGAGAACGAGCGCGACCCCGAGAACGAGCGCGACCCCGGGAACGAGTGCGACCCCGAGAACGAACACGACCCCGAGAACGAGCGCGACCCCGAGAACGAACACGACCCCGAGAACGAGCGCGACCCCGGGAACGAACACGACCCCGGGAACGAGCGCGACCCC
>NC_091554.1:15733263-15735763 GCF_042767895.1 Penaeus vannamei
AATGTTGATCTTGGAGAATGAAGGCTATGGGTTGCTTGTTTGGGAAAGGCAGATGAAAGGGGTTTACATGGCGTGTGCGGAGTGACGCAATAGGAATTAATAATGAAGGAGACAGATTAAATCAAGGTCTTTGTTGGCAGACTTTGGACTGGGTATCAGAACGACCCACGTGGTTCCACCGTCGGGTTCACAGGTCAGTCTTCCGACTAGGTCAAGGGTGGGTCTTCCCCCTCATCCCCCCCCACACTCCCGCCGTCTCTCTTACCCCCCCCCCCACCCTCTTCCCACTCACCCTCTTCTTTCTCCCTCCTTCCCCCCCTCCCCCCCATTCGCACCAGATCGCGGTTCACACGGGGACGGCCACAGTCACTCAGCACAGATCAGCCATCACGCCAGTTCCTTCCCCTTGCCCCCACCCCTCCATCCCTCCCCTACCCCTCCATCCCTCCCCTACTCCTCCATCCCTCCCCTACTCCTCCATCCCTCCCCTACCCCTCCATCCTTCCCCTACTCGTCGTCCCTCCCTCCTCCTCCCTCTCCTCCCTCCCCCTCCCTGCCCTCCGGGTCCGTGAGCCGCGGTGCGTGGAGAACCCTCCTGGCCTGCTCGCCCTCTAATGTTTTCCCATTATCCCCAAAGGCGTCTGCCCTCTTCTCCCTCTTCTTCCTCCCCCCGCCTCCTCCTCCTCCTCCTCCTTCTTTTAATCCACCTCCACATCCTCCTCCTCTTCTTCTTCCTCCTCCTCCTCTTCCTCTTCCTCTTCCTCCTCCTCCGACTCCCCTCGTCCCGTCCCTCTCCTCCTCCTCCTCCTCCTTCTCTTTCTCCTCCCCCTCCTCCTCCTCCTCCTCCTCCACCACCACCACCACCTTCACCACCTTCTCTTAATCCTCATCCTCATCCTCATTCTTATCCACCTCCACCTCATCATAATCATTTTTTTTCCTTTTCATTTAATTCACATTCTCATTCTCCTCTTCTGTCTCCTTCTCTTTCTCCTTTTCCTCCCCTTCCACTTCCTCCTCCTCCTCCTCCTCTACAACCTACTTCTCCTCCTCATCTTCCTCTTCCTCCTCTTCCTTATCTTCTTCTTCTTCTTCTGCCTCCTGCTACTCTTCTTTTTTCTCCTTCTCTTTCCTCTTCTTCTCCTCTACCTCCTTCTTCTCCTTTTCTCTTCCTCCCTATTCTCCCTCTCCTCCTAATCCCCCTAATCCTCCTAATCTTAATCCTAATCCTACTCTTCTTCCTCCTCCCCATTTTCTTTCTCCTCCTTGCCTCCTCCTCTTATTATCATTATTCTACCTCTTCCTCATTCTTTTTCTACTCCTCCTTCTTCAGCCGCCACTTCTTTCCTTATGCTCGCCCTCCTCCTCTTTGTCGTCCACATCCCATTTACTCTTTTCCTCTCTTTCCTCCTCCTCTTCCCCCTCCTCTTCCCTTCTTTATTCTTTCCCCCTCCCTCCCACTCCCTTCTCCCCTCCCCACTCAATATCTTTTCTTCATCCTTCCCCTCTCTTTCTCTATTCTCCCTCTCCCCTCCCCCCTTCTCTCCTCCCCACTCATCCTCTTCTTCGTCCTCTTTCCCCATCCCTCTACCCCTCCCCAATTCTCCTCTTCCCCTCTTCTCTCCTCCCCACTCTTCTTCTTCGTCTTCGCCCCCTCCCTTCTCCCTTTTCCCCCTCCCCTTTTCTCCCCTCCCCACTCCTCCTCTTCTTCTTCCTCCTTCCTTTCCCCTCCTCCCTTCTCCCCCTCCCCTTCTCCCTTCCCCATTCCTCAATATCTTCTTCATCCTCCCACCCTCTCTCCTCCCTCCCCCCATTCTCTCCACACTCCTCTTCTTCTTCACCCCCTCGCTCCTCCCTCCTCCCCTTCCCATTTTCTCCCCTCCCTACTCCTCTTCTTCTTCCTCCTTCCCCTCTCCCTCCTCCCTTCTCATTACATAGTGTAAATACCATAAATGTAAACAGAATACCCATTGTAATTAATAGAAGAAAGAGTGTCGAATTTGAATTCTCCCCCTCCCCCCTTCTCCCCTCTACGCTGCTCCTCTTCTCTTCTACATACCCTCCCTCCCCCTACGCCTCCCTCCCTCTCTGCTTCTCCCCTCCCCTTCCTCGCCTCCACCTTTTCCTCCCTCCTCCCTTCTCCCCTCCCCTCCCAATCCTTTTTTCTTCATCCTTTCCCCCTCCCTCCCCCTTCTTCCCTCCCCCTCTCCCTATCCACTCCTCTTTTCTTCTTCATCCCCTCCTCCCTCCCTCTCTGCCTTCCCCCTCCCCCTCACCCACCCCACTCCTCTTTTTTTCTTTATCCTTTCCCCCTCCATCCCCCTTCCCCCTCCCCCTCCCTCTCCCCACTACTCTTGTCTTCTTCATACCCCCCTCCCTCCCTCTCTGCCTTTCTCCCTCCCCCTAACCCACCCCCAATCCTTTTTTCTTCATCCTTTCCCCCTCCCTCCCCCCTCCCCCTCCCCCTCCCTCTCCCACTCCTCATTTCTTCTTCATTCCC
>NC_091554.1:15745763-15753263 GCF_042767895.1 Penaeus vannamei
CCTTCTCCTCTTCTTCCTCCTTCTCCATATTCCACCGCTTCCTTCTTCCCTGCCTTTCCTTTCCATCCTTCCCTTCAGTTCTTCCACTTCTTTATCTTCCTTCTCTTCCTCTTCTTCTTCATCTTCTTCAACTTCTTCTTCCTCCTCTTCCCTCTTCTTAGTCCTCTTCTTTCGCCTCTCCCTTCCCCTCCTTTTCCTCCTCCACCTCTTCTTCTTCCTCCTCCACCTCTTCTTCTTCTTCCTCCTCCACATCCTCTTCTTCCTCCTCCACCTCCTCTTCTTCTTCCTCCTCCACCTCCTCTTCTTCCTCCTCCACCTCCTCTTCTTCTTCCTCTTACTCCTCATCCTGCTCATCCTCTCCCTCCTCTCCCCCCTCTTTCACACCCACCTCCTCCTCCTCCTCCTCCGCGTTCAGTAACACCCTTTCACCCTTCCTTCTCCATCTTCTTATCAACCCATGTACTTCCTCAAGTGTCTAACCCACCCCCACCCCCTCCCGACCACCCCCCTCTCATCCTTACCCCGATTATCCCCACGCCTCCCACCAACCCCTCCTAGGCCCCCCTTCCCCCCTCCCTCTCCCTTCCCCCACCCCTACCTCGTCCCCCTCCCCCTTCCTCGTCCCCCTTCCCCCTACCTCCCTCTCCCTTACCCCCCTCCCCCTCCCATCATCCCACCCGCACCCTACCTACCCCCCTACACCCTACCCCTCCCCCTCCGCTCATGCAGAAGTCAAGGTCAATCGAGAGCGCTGATCGAGAAGCGCAAGTGAGGTTCAATTCGGGGTTCAATTCGGGGATAAGGTTGTGCCATCCCGGGACACCTGAACGCCATTACGAGAGGTGCGGCGCGGATCGGCGGGCTGGGGGGGGGGGTGTTAGATCGGCAATCATTCGGTTTTTTTTTGAGGGGTGTCAATGGGGGGAGAGAGGGGTTTGGGGGGGAAGGTAGGGGGATGGGGGGATGAAGGGGTTTTTGGGGGGAGGTAGGGGGTGTGAGGGTGGGGGAAGGAAGGGGTATTGGGGAGGATAGGGGGGATGAGGAGGTAGGGGGTAGGGGTAGGTAGGGTGTGGGGGGGATGACGGAGAATGGGGGGATGATGGGGGGATGGGGATGTACGAAATGGGGGTGTGAGGGTGGGGGAGGTAGGGGGATGGGGATGTAAGTGGGAGGGGAGGAAATAGTCAGGTGGCGGGTGTTAGAAGGATGTAGGTGGGGGGGTGGGGGTGGGGGAGGAAGTGGAAGTAGATACGCATGCTCATACATAATGCATACGCACACGCTCGTAAAGATATACGGACATATACATACAAACAGACAAACCCACAAACAAACAAACACATACAAACAAAAGCGTGCATTAGGGGAGAGGGGAAGGGGGGGTGGAGGGAGTGTGATTGGAAGATAAAGAGAAACACTTAAGGAAGATACTTAGAATTTTAACAAACGATATTAGACAAATGAAACAAACAAACACACATCGAAATGGCATAGAGTCATCGATAAATACACAGAAAAATATTTATATAAAAAAGAGATCCACTTTATGAATAATAAATCGATCAATTGATAAATGCTGAAAGAAGTTTCAAGATTATTGTTCTTTATCTTTATTTCCTTACTTGTTTATTTACCTTTTCTTTATCTTACTCATTTATATCTGACTCTACCCCGATCTCACACACGTAGAGCCACATTCTCGCACCGAAAACCACTTTCTTTTTTTTCCTTCTCTTTATTATTTCTTTCGCAGACGAAAAAAAGAGGTGATTATTTTTCCCCCTTTTTTGTACGAGAGATGCGGATCGACACGAGATGAGTTCGTAATGAGATTAGGAGGCTGGGCTCAGCATCGACGACGCGGATCAACCTCTTCGCGAGCTCCTTGAGGCGCGGGTGGGACGGCTTCCACAGGGACGAGATTCGGTGGGCGTCTTTCTACGGGAGATGGAGGGGGGGTATGGCTCGTGTGTGTGTGAGGGGGGTGGAGGGTCCAAGAACGTGTGTGTGAGGGGGATGGAGGGTCCAAGAACGTGTGTGTGTGTGAGGGGGTGGAGGGTCCAAGAACGTGTGTGTGAGGGGGATGGAGGGTCCAAGAACGTGTGTGTGTGTGAGGGGGTGGAGGGTCCAAGAACGTGTGTGTGTGTGAGGGGATGGAGGGTCCAAGAACGTGTGTGTGTGTGTGTGTGAGGGGGTGGAGGGTCCAAGAACGTGTGTGTGTGTGTGTGTGTGAGGGGATGGAGGGTCCAAGAACGTGTGTGTGTGGGGGGGTGGAGGGTCCAAGAACGTGTGTGTGTGTGTGTGTAGGGGGATAGAGGGTCCAAGAACGTGTGTGTGTGTGGGGGTGGGGGTGGAGGGTCCAAGAACGTGTGTGTGTGTGTGTGTGTGTGTGTGTGAGGGGGATGGAGGGTCCAAGAACGTGTGTGTGTGGGGGGGAGTGGAGGGTCCAAGAACGTGTGTGTGTGTGTGTGTGTGAGGGGGATGGAGGGTCCAAGAACGTGTGGGGGGGGGGGTGGAGGGTCCAAGAACGTGTGTGTGGGGGGGGTGGAGGGTCCAAGAACGTGTGTGTGGGGGGGGGTGGAGGGTCCAAGAACGTGTGTGTGTGTGTGTGTGTGTGTGAGGGGGATGGAGGGTCCAAGAACGTGTGTGTGTGTGTGAGGGGGATGGAGGGTCCAAGAACGTGTGTGTGTGTGTGTGTGTGTGTGTGTGTGTGTGTATGTGTGTGTGTGTGTCCAAGAATGTGTGTGTATTTGTACATGACTGTGCCCGTTTGCATAAGTAAGTGTATGTGTGTATATGGGGGGGGGGTGAGTGTGTGTTTGTGTTCGAAACATGAATTTTCTCCAAATATTTCATCCGTTCCTGGAATCTGAACGAATCCTTCTTCTCATTCATCCTTCAAACTTCCGTTCTTCGCTCTCTGACTTGCATTTCCTTCTAAGAGAGGAAAACAAAACCAAATCATCTTTTAGAATGAAACGTTAATGATCTTTTTTTTTTCTCTTGATTCACTTTAATCGTAATAATAACAAAATTACCTCCACCACTAACACATAAACCAGTTTCAGTATTTTCGACGATTGGACAATGTACTTCACTTTATTATTTTTTCCCCTTTGCACTTAGCTATTCCTCTGTCTCCTCCCGTTGCAAATTGAAACCATCATTGCCCCGAGCACCACACCCAGGATTCACCCTCCTCGCTACTCAAGCTACATCCTCTTTACCCCTTCCCCCCCCCCCTCCTCCTCCTCCTCCTCCTCCTCCTCCTCCTCCTCCTCCTCCTCCTCCTCCTCCTCCTCCTCCTCCTCCTCCTCCCTCACCCTAGCCCTCTACCCATCCCCTCCCCCCGCCCCCTACCCCCTAGTCCCTTAGCAGCATCCTTCATCCTAATCTCCATCCTCAGTGCTTTGCCTCTTATCTTCCCTTCTCCTTCTTCCTTGCCGCCTCTCTTCGTCGCTTGCCTTCCTCTTCTCGTCTGTTTCTTTCTTTCTTTTTTTCTTTTCTCTCCTTATTCTTTTTTTTTTTCTTTCTTTTTTGTTTCATCCTATTTTATTCTTTCCTCTGTTTCGGCCGTTCATTTTCCTTTTTCTTTTTTATCTCTTTCTCCTTCTCTCTCTCTCTCTCTCTCTCTCTCTCTCTCTCTCTCTCTCTCTCTCTCTATCTATCTATCTATCTATCTATCTATCTATCTGTTTATCTATCTATCTATCTATCTCTACCTCTCTCTCTCTCTCTCTCTCTCTCTCTCTCTCTCTCTCTCTCTCTATCTCTCTCTCTCTCTCTCTCTCTCTCCCTCTCTCTCTCTCTCTCTGTCTCTCTCTCTCTCTCTCTCTCTCTCTCTCTCTCTCTCTCTCCTTCCTCTCACGTCTTCCATTCACCTCTCCTCCCTTTCTCCTCACTCATCTCCCCTCTCTACTCCCCCTCTCCTCATCTTCCTTCTTCCCTCTCCTCCCATCTTCCCTTGCTCCACTCATCTACCTGTCCCTCTCTCCCTCTCCCTCATTCTCTATTTTCTCCCCTCCACTTCTCTTCTCCATTCTTCTTTTCTTCCTCTTTACTTCTCTCCCCCATTTTTTCCCATCCCTCTAAGGCCCCCAGCCTTGCTTCTTCCGTTTTCTCCTTCTCTCTTATGCATTCTTCCTTCTTTCTTTCCTCCTCCCTATATCTCCCGTATACTCTCTCCTTTCCGTCCTTCTTTACTTCTCACTTACCCTCCTTACTTCTCCTTCACTTTCCTCTCCTCTCCTCTCTAAATCTTTTTCAATCCTTTTCTCTTCTCCTCTCTTCTCATTTCCTTTTCTCTTCTTCCACTCATCCCATTCATTCTTCCCTCTTCCACTCCTTTCCCTTTCTCTTCTCCTTTGTTCTCTCCTTCCTTCGTCCTCCTCTCTCCCTCTTCCCTTTCTTCTCTCTTTCTCTCTCTGTCTCCCTCATCTCTCACTGTCCCATCCATCCTTTCGTCGTCCACTCCTATTCCTTTCTCCTCTTCTCTTCCACGTACTTCTTTCCCCTTCTCCTCTACTTTCGTTCTCTCCTCCCCTCTTCCTCCTCTCTTTCTCCTCCCCTCCTTCTCTCTTTCTCCCTCCTCTCTATCTCCTCTCTGCACTCCTTTCCCCTTCTCCTCCCCTTCGTTCTCTCCTCTCCCTCTGCTCCCCTCCTCTCTTTCTCCTTCCTCTCTCACTCTCCTATCCATCCTTTCGTCTTCCACTCTTATTCCTTTCTCCTCTCCTTCGTGTTCTCCTCCCCACTTCCTCCTCTCTCTTTCCTCCCCTCCCTCTCTCTCCTCCCCTCCCTCTCTCTCCTCTTCTTCTTTTCTCTTTCTCCCTCCTCTCTCTCTCCTCCCCTCTTTCTCTCTTTCTCCCTCCTCCTCTCTCCTTCCCGTCTTCTCTCTTTCTCCCTCCTCTCTCTCTCCTCCCCTTCTTCTCTCTTTCTCCCTCCTCTCTCTCCCTTCCCCTTCTTCTCTCTTTCTCCCTCCTCTCTCTCCCTTCCCCCTTCTTCTCACTTTCTCCCTCCTCTCTCTCCCCTCCCTACTTCTCTCTTTCTCCCTCCTCTCTCTCCCCTCCCCTTCTTCTCTCTTTCTCCCTCCTCTTTTTCTCCTTCTCTTCTCTCTTTCTCCCTCCTCTCTCTCTCCTCCCCTCCCTCTCTCTCCTCCCCTCCCTCTCTCTCTTCTTCTTCTTTTCTCTTTCTCCCTCCTCTCTCTCTCCTCTTCTCTTTCTCTCTTTCTCCTCCTCTCTCTCCGCTCCCCTACTTCTCTCTTTCTCCCTCCTCTCTCTCCCCTCCCCTACTTCTCTCTTTCTCCCTCCTCTCTCTCCCTCCCCTTCTTCTCTCTTTCTCCCTCCTCTTTTTCTCCTTCTCTTCTCTCTTTCTCCCTCCTCTCTCTCTCCTCCCCTCCCTCTCTCTCCTCCTCCTCTCTCCTCCTCTTCTTCTCTCTTTCTCCCTCCTCTCTCTCTCTCCTTCCCTTCTTCTCTCTTTCTCCCTCGTCTCTCGCTCTCCCCTCCCTCTCTCTCCTCCCCTCCTCTCTCTCCCCTCCCCTTCTTCTCTCTTTCTCCCTCCTCTCTCTCCCCTCCCCTTTCTTCTCATTTTCTCCCTCCCTCTCTCTCCCCTCCCCTTCTTCTCTCTTTCTCCCTACTCTCTCTCCCCTCCCTTTCTTCTCTCTTTCTCCCTCCTCTCTCTCCCCTCCCCTTCTTCTCTCTTTCTCCCTACTCACTCTCTCCTCCCCTCCCTCTCTCTCCTCCCCTTCTTCTCTCTTTCTCCCTCGTCTCTCGCTCTCCTCGCACTCCTCCTACTCAAGGTTTCAGTCACCCGAACCCCTGGGCATCTTTCTCTCGCCTGTAATTTTCTTATTAACCGTTTCTTGCAATTAATATTAAACTTTGGTGTTGTTGATGTTGTTTTCTTATCCTCTTTCATCTCTCTCTCTCGCGCTCTCTCTCTCTCTCTCTCTCTCTCTCTCTCTCTCTCTCTCTCTTTCTCCCTCTCTCTCTCTCGCTCTCTCTCTCTCTCTCTCTCTCTCTCTCTCTCTCTCTCTCTCTCTCTCTCTCTCTCTCTCTCTTCACCTTCTCATCTCTTCTCTTCTCTCCTCTATCCTCTTCGTCTCTCTACAACCATGTTATCGTCAACATTGCAAACCTCTGAGCAAGTCATTGCTATGATATCAGTTTTGCAGTAAGCATTATATTGGAGTTTGGGCACCTGTTGGCATCGTCGGTACAAGGTCGGGCCTCTTTTTAACGGGCTGGTTCCTGAAAAGGCCCTTTATATTGTTTCTGAAGTACGTGGAAGGACGTGACATCATTCACAGCTGTTCTTATTAAAAGAAATTGAAGAATTGGAAGGGTTTATGCTCTCTTAATTATATTTAGCTTGGCTCTCTTTTTTTTCTATTAGTGTTTTTGTTTTCTCTCTATTTTTTTCCTCACTTTCTTTTGTTATCTATTTTTCTTCCTTCTAATACCTATCCTCTCTACCCTCCTTTCCTCCATTCCATCTCCCATTCTATCTTTTACCCTCACCACCTTATATCCTTCTCTTCCCCCACCCCCTCCTTCATTCCTTTCTATACCCCCATACCCATACCCACCCACTCTCCTGCCTGCCCATGTCTTTCACCCTATCCCCCCTTCCTTCCCTCTATGCCCCCCGCTTCCTTTCACCCTATCCCTCCTTCCTTCCTCCTATGCCCCCTCTTCCCTCCCTCCTATCCCCCTTTCCCTTCCCCCCTATGCACCCGCTTCCTTTCACCCTACCCCTCCTTCCCTCCCACTTTGCCCCTCTTCCCTCCCTCCTATCCCTCTTCCTTTCCCCCTATCCCCTCATTCCCTCCCCCCTATCCCCCTTCCAATCCCCTATCCCCTCCTCTTCCCTCCCCCATTCCACTCCCCCAATTCTTCCCCCCATCCCACCTCCCCCTCTATTCCTCCCCACCCCCTCTATTCCCCCCCCCCTCTATTCCTCCCCACCCCCTCTATTCCTCCCCCCCCCTCTATTCCTCCCCACCCCTCTATTCCTCCCCACCCCCTCTATTCCTCCCCACCCCCTCTATTCCTCCCCCCTCTATTCCTCCCCACCCCCTCTATTCCTCCCCACCCCCTCTATTCCTCCCCACCCCCTCTATTCCTCCCCACCGCCTCTATTCCTCCCCACCCCCTCGCCCCCGTCCCCGCCAATGTCCTGAGTGGGAGTCCGTTCGGCGCATGAAATGTATCAGTCAAGGATTTGAAGATTTTTTTTTTTCTCCCTCCAAGTTTCTCGAAGATTCCGCCAAGATCACACTCCCGCCATTGACTCAGTCGGGCTCCGGGGTCGCCAACGTTGAAGTGGAGGGAGGGAGGGAGAGGTGGAGGGGGAGGGGGATGGGATGGTGTGGAGGGAGGGAGAGGTGGAGGGGGAGGGGGATGGGATGGTGTGGAGGGAGGGAGAGGTGGAGGCGGAGGGGGAAGTGAATGGGATGGTGTGGAGGGAGGGAGAGGTGGAGGGGAGGAGGGGATGGTGTGGAGG
>NC_091554.1:15760763-15768263 GCF_042767895.1 Penaeus vannamei
AATGAAGACACCCCCCCCCACGCTCTTCATCAACACCTCCATCATCTCCAACATAATGAAGACCGCCCCCCCCCCCACGCTCTTCATCAACACCACCATCATCTCCAACATAATGAAGACCCCCCCCCACGCTCTTCATCAACACCTCCATCATCTCCAACATAATGAAGATCCCCCCCCACGCTCTTCATCAACACCACCATCATCTCCAACATAATGAAGATCCCCCCCCCCACGCTCCTCATCAACACCACCATCGTCTCCAACATAATGAAGACACCCCCCCCACGCTCTTCATCAACACCTCCATCATCTCCAACATAATGAAGACCGCCCCCCCACGCTCTTCATCAACACCTCCATCATCTCCAACATAATGAAGACCCCCCCCCCCCCACGCTCTTCATCAACACCACCATCATCTCCAACATAATGAAGACCCCTCCCCCCCCACGCTCTTCATCAACACCTCCATCATCTCCAACATAATGAAGACCCCCCCCCCACACGCTCTTCATCAACACCTCCATCATCTCCAACATAATGAAGACCCGCCCCCCCCACGCTCTTCATCAACACCTCCATCATCTCCAACATAATGAAGTCCCCCCCCCACGCTCTTCATCAACACCACCATCATCTCCAACATAATGAAGAACCCCCCCCCCCACGCTCTTCATCAACACCTCCATCATCTCCAACATAATGAAGACCCCCCCCCCCCACGCTCTTCATCAACACCTCCATCATCTCCAACATAATGAAGTCCCCCCCCCCCCACGCTCTTCATCAACACCACCATCATCTCCAACATAATGAAGAACCCCCCCCCCCCCCACGCTCTTCATCAACACCTCCATCATCTCCAACATAATGAAGTCCCCCCCCCACGCTCTTCATCAACACCTCCATCATCTCCAACATAATGAAGATCCCCCCCCCCCCCCCACGCTCCTCATCAACACCACCATCATCTCCAACATAATGAAGACCCCCCCCCCCACGCTCTTCATCAACACCACCATCATCTCCAACATAATGAAGACCCCCCCCCACGCTCTTCATCAACACCTCCATCATCTCCAACATAATGAAGACCGCCCCCCCCCCACGCTCTTCATCAACACCTCCATCATCTCCAACATAATGAAGACCCCCCCCCCACGCTCTTCATCAACACCTCCATCATCTCCAACATAATGAAGACCCCCCCCCCACGCTCTTCATCAACACCACCATCATCTCCAACATAATGAAGACCCCCCCCACGCTCTTCATCAACACCTCCATCAACTCCAACATAATGAAGACCCCCCCCCCCCAAGCCCTTCATCAACACCACCATCATCTCCAACATAATGAAGACCCCCCCCCCCACGCTCTTCATCAACACCTCCATCATCTCCAACATAATGAAGACCCCTCCCCCAAGCCCTTCATCAACACCACCATCATCTCCAACATAATGAAGACCCCCCCCCCCACGCTCTTCATCAACACCTCCATCAACTCCAACATAATGAAGACCCCCCCCCCAAGCCCTTCATCAACACCACCATCATCTCCAACATAATGAAGACCCCCCCCCCCCACGCTCTTCATCAACACCTCCATCATCTCCAACATAATGAAGACCCCCCCCCCCACGCTCTTCATCAACACCTCCATCATCTCCAACATAATGAAGACCCCCCCCCCCCACGCTCTTCATCAACACCTCCATCATCTCCAGCATAATGAAGACCCCTCCCCCCCCACGCTCTTCATCAACACCTCCATCATCTCCAACATAATGAAGACCCCCCCCCCACGCTCTTCATCAACACCTCCATCATCTCCAACATAATGAAGACCCCTCCCCCCCCACGCTCTTCATCAACACCTCCATCATCTCCAACATAATGAAGACCCCCCCCACGCTCTTCATCAACACCACCATCATCTCCAACATAATGAAGACCCCCCCCCACGCTCTTCATCAACACCTCCATCATCTCCAACATAATGAAGACCCCCCCCCCCCACGCTCTTCATCAACACCTCCATCATCTCCAACATAATGAAGACCCCCCCCCCACGCTCTTCATCAACACCTCCATCATCTCCAACATAATGAAGACCCCCCCCCCACGCTCTTCATCAACACCACCATCATCTCCAACATAATGAAGACCCCCCCCCACGCTCTTCATCAACACCACCATCATCTCCAACATAATGAAGACCCCCCCCCCCACGCTCTTCATCAACACCTCCATCATCTCCAACATAATGAAGACCGCCCCCCCACGCTCTTCATCAACACCTCCATCATCTCCAACATAATGAAGACCCCCCCCCCACGCTCTTCATCAACACCTCCATCATCTCCAACATAATGAAGACCCCCCCCCCACGCTCTTCATCAACACCTCCATCATCTCCAACATAATGAAGACCCCCCCCCCCCACGTTCTTCATAAACTCTTCCATCATCTCAAACATAATGAAGACCCCCCCCCACGCTCTTCATCAACACCTCCATCATCTCCAACATAATGAAGACCCCCCCCCCCACGCTCTTCATCAACACCTCCATCATCTCCAACATAATGAAGACCCCCCCCCCCACGCTCCTCATCAACACCTCCATCATCTCCAACATAATGAAGACCCCCCCCCCCACGCTCCTCATCAACACCTCCATCATCTCCAACATAATGAAGAACCCCCCCCCCCCACGCTCTTCATCAACACCTCCATCATCTCCAACACAATGAAGACCCCCTCCCCCCCCATCCTCATCAACACCACCATCATCTCCAACATAGTGAAGACCGCCCCCCCCACGCTCCTCATCAACACCTCCATCATCTCCAACATAATGAAGACCCCCCCCACGCTCTGCATCAACACCACCATCATCTCCAACATAATGAAGGACCCCCCCCCCCCACGCTCCTCATCAACACCTCCATCATCTCCAACATAATGAAGACCCCCCCCCCCACGCTCTTCATCAACACCTCCATCATCTCCAACATAATGAAGACCCCCCCCCCACGCTCTTCATCAACACCACCATCATCTCCAACATAATGAAGACCCCCCCCACGCTCTTCATCAACACCTCCATCATCTCCAACATAATGAAGACCCCCCCCCCACGCTCTTCATCAACACCTCCATCATCTCCAACATAATGAAGACCCCCCCCCACGCTCTTCATCAACACCTCCATCATCTCCAACATAATGAAGACCCCCCCCCCCACGCTCTTCATCAACACCTCCATCATCTCCAACATAATGAAGACCCCCCCCACGCTCTTCATCAACACCTCCATCATCTCCAACATAATGAAGACCCCCCCCCCCACGCTCTTCATCAACACCTCCATCATCTCCAACATAATGAAGATCCCCCCCCCCACGCTCTTCATCAACACCACCATCATCTCCAACATAATGAAGACCCCCCCCCACGCTCTTCATCAACACCTCCATCATCTCCAACATAATGAAGACCCCCCCCCCACGCTCTTCATCAACACCTCCATCATCTCCAACATAATGAAGACCCCCCCCCACGCTCTTCATCAACACCTCCATCATCTCCAACATAATGAAGACCCCCCCCCCCACGCTCTTCATCAACACCTCCATCATCTCCAACATAATGAAGACCCCCCCCCCACGCTCTTCATCAACACCTCCATCATCTCCAACATAATGAAGACCCCCCCCCCCCACGCTCTTCATCAACACCTCCATCATCTCCAACATAATGAAGACCCCCCCCCCACGCTCTTCATCAACACCTCCATCATCTCCAACATAATGAAGACCCCCCCCCCACGCTCTTCATCAACACCTCCATCATCTCCAACATAATGAAGACCCCCCCCCACGCTCTTCATCAACACCTCCATCATCTCCAACATAATGAAGACCCCCCCCCACGCTCTTCATCAACACCTCCATCATCTCCAACATAATGAAGACCCCTCCCCCCCCACGCTCTTCATCAACACCTCCATCATCTCCAACATAATGAAGACCCCTCCCCCCCCACGCTCTTCATCAACACCTCCATCATCTCTAACATAATGAAGAACCCCCCCCCCCCCCACACGCTCTTCATCAACACCTCCATCATCTCCAACATAATGAAGAAACCCCCCCCCCCACGCTCTTCATCAACACCACCATCATCTCCAACATAATGAAGAAACCCCTCCCCCCCCACGCTCTTCATCAACACCACCATCATCTCCAACATAATGAAGACCCCCCCCCCCCCCACGCTCTTCATCAACACCTCCATCATCTCCAACATAATGAAGAACCCCCCCCCCCACGCTCCTCATCAACACCTCCATCATCTCCAACATAATGAAGACCCCCCCCCCACGCTCTTCATCAACACCACCATCATCTCCAACATAATGAAGAACCCCCCCCCCCCCACGCTCTTCATCAACACCACCATCATCTCCAACATAATGAAGAACCCCCCCCCCCACGCTCTTCATCAACACCACCATCATCTCCAACATAATGAAGACCCCCCCCACGCTCTTCATCAACACCTCCATCATCTCCAACATAATGAAGACCCCCCCCACGCTCTTCATCAACACCTCCATCATCTCCAACATAATGAAGACCCCCCCCCCCCACGCTCCTCATCAACACCTCCATCATCTCCAACATAATGAAGAACCCCCCCCCCACGCTCTTCATCAACACCACCATCATCTCCAACATAATGAAGACCCCCCCCCACGCTCCTCATCAACACCCATCATCTCCAACATAATGAAGACCCCCCCCCCCCACGCTCTTCATCAACACCACCATCATCTCCAACATAATGAAGACCCCCCCCCCCACGCTCTTCATCAACACCACCATCATCTCCAACATAATGAAGACCCCCCCCCCACGCTCCTCATCAACACCTCCATCATCTCCAACATAATGAAGACCCCCCCCCACGCTCCTCATCAACACCTCCATCATCTCCAACATAATGAAGACCCCCCCCCCACGCTCTTCATCAACACCTCCATCATCTCCAACATAATGAAGACCCCCCCCCCCCACGCTCTTCATCAACACCTCCATCATCTCCAACATAATGAAGACCCCCCCCCCACGCTCTTCATCAACACCTCCATCATCTCCAACATAATGAAGACCCCCCCCCCACGCTCTTCATCAACACCTCCATCATCTCCAACATAATGAAGACTCCCCCCCCCCACGCTCTTCATCAACACCTCCATCATCTCCAACATAATGAAGACCGCCCCCCCCCACGCTCTTCATCAACACCTCCATCATCTCCAACATAATGAAGACCCCCCCCCCCACGCTCCTCATCAACACCTCCATCATCTCCAACATAATGAAGACCCCCCCCCCCACGCTCCTCATCAACACCTCCATCATCTCCAACATAATGAAGAACCCCCCCCCCACGCTCTTCATCAACACCTCCATCATCTCCAACACAATGAAGACCCCCTCCCCCCCCATCCTCATCAACACCACCATCATCTCCAACATAGTGAAGACCGCCCCCCCCACGCTCTGCATCAACACCACCATCATCTCCAACATAATGAAGGACCCCCCCCCCCCCACGCTCCTCATCAACACCTCCATCATCTCCAACATAATGAAGACCCCCCCCCCACGCTCTTCATCAACACCTCCATCATCTCCAACATAATGAAGACCCCCCCCCCCACGCTCTTCATCAACACCACCATCATCTCCAACATAATGAAGACCCCCCCCCCCACGCTCTTCATCAACACCACCATCATCTCCAACATAATGAAGACCCCCCCCCCACGCTCTTCATCAACACCTCCATCATCTCCAACATAATGAAGACCCCCCCCCCCACGCTCTTCATCAACACCACCATCATCTCCAACATAATGAAGACCCCCCCCCCACGCTCTTCATCAACACCACCATCATCTCCAACATAATGAAGACCCCCCCCCCACGCTCTTCATCAACACCTCCATCATCTCCAACATAATGAAGACCCCCCCCCCACGCTCTTCATCAACACCTCCATCATCTCCAACATAATGAAGACCCCCCCCCACGCTCTTCATCAACACCTCCATCATCTCCAACATAATGAAGAACCCCCCCCACGCTCTTCATCAACACCTCCATCATCTCCAACATAATGAAGACCCCCCCCCCACGCTCTTCATCAACACCTCCATCATCTCCAACATAATGAAGACCCCCCCCCCACGCTCTTCATCAACACCACCATCATCTCCAACATAATGAAGACCCCCCCCCCACGCTCTTCATCAACACCACCATCATCTCCAACATAATGAAGACCCCCCCCCCACGCTCTTCATCAACACCACCATCATCTCCAACATAATGAAGAACCCCCCCCCACGCTCTTCATCAACACCTCCATCATCTCCAACATAATGAAGACCCCCCCCCCACGCTCTTCATCAACACCTCCATCATCTCCAACATAATGAAGAACCCCCCCCCACGCTCTTCATCAACACCTCCATCATCTCCAACATAATGAAGAACCCCCCCCACGCTCTTCATCAACACCTCCATCATCTCCAACATAATGAAGACCCCCCCCCACGCTCTTCATCAACACCTCCATCATCTCCAACATAATGAAGACCCCCCCCCCACGCTCTTCATCAACACCACCATCATCTCCAACATAATGAAGACCCCCCCCCCACGCTCTTCATCAACACCTCCATCATCTCCAACATAATGAAGAACCCCCCCCACGCTCTTCATCAACACCTCCATCATCTCCAACATAATGAAGACCCCCCCCCCACGCTCTTCATCAACACCACCATCATCTCCAACATAATGAAGACCCCCCCCCCACGCTCTTCATCAACACCACCATCATCTCCAACATAATGAAGACCCCCCCCCCCACGCTCTTCATCAACACCACCATCATCTCCAACATAATGAAGACCCCCCCCCCCACGCTCTTCATCAACACCTCCATCATCTCCAACATAATGAAGACCCCCCCCCCACGCTCTTCATCAACACCTCCATCATCTCCAACATAATGAAGACCCCCCCCCCACGCTCTTCATCAACACCTCCATCATCTCCAACATAATGAAGACCCCCCCCCCACGCTCTTCATCAACACCTCCATCATCTCCAACATAATGAAGACCCCCCCCCCCACGCTCTTCATCAACACCTCCATCATCTCCAACATAATGAAGACCCCCCCCCCACGCTCTTCATCAACACCTCCATCATCTCCAACATAATGAAGACCCCCCCCCACGCTCTTCATCAACACCTCCATCATCTCCAACATAATGAAGACCCCCCCCCCCCACGCTCTTCATCAACACCTCCATCATCTCCAACATAATGAAGACCCCCCCCCCACGCTCTTCATCAACACCTCCATCATCTCCAACATAATGAAGACCCCCCCCCACGCTCTTCATCAACA
>NC_091554.1:15815763-15818263 GCF_042767895.1 Penaeus vannamei
TGTGTGTGTGTAGATGTAGATAAATAGGAATGTAGACAGGTAGATAAATCGATTGATTGATTGGAGGATATGTAGATAGTCAGGTAGATAGATAGATTGTTATGTCGGTAGGTGTATCGATATTCAAATAGACATATAGATAAACTGACACTGATAGATAAGTAGATAGCTAGATAGATAGATGGATAGTTGAATAAACAACCATACATATTCTATTCTATTCTCTCAGCTTTACAAAATCCGTTGCAGGGCACACGTGTCGAGGAGAATCGACAGGAAATGGACATGTAACCGATAGTCAAATAACTACTCATACCCTTTACCCATGCCCGAGAAAAACAACCGAACAAGCGTGTAATAACAAAAGTTTCACACGTGACTCATACGCGCATCTGGGAAAGTGAATTCTGGCCGTATGAATTACACAGAGGTAAGGGGCGATCTCCATGCATAGAGGCAACACCCAAAACAGGCCGCTTACATGGCTCATGGACCTTTGGCGAGAGAGAAAAGGGTGAGAGAGTGGACGAGGAAGGGAAAGAGAGAGAGAGAGAAAGAAGGGGAGAGGGGGAAGGAAGGAAGGAGGGAGGGAGAGGGGGAGGGAGGATGGGATAGGGAGAGAGAGAGAGAACGTATGTGTGTGCGTATGCCTGTGTGTGTTTGTGTGAGGGGAGAGAGAGAGAGGCTCATGCAGTATTGAAGGGCTCCGGAGGGTCAGTAAAGTGCGAAATAGCATTTGTCCGCAAGGTCGATTCAAATACTCTCGCCTGCACTACTGTCGGCCTTATTGGCGACGAAAGGAAACATACCAAACTTGCAACTCCAACTGAATGCCGACTGAAGCTCTTACTGTATGTGAACTCCGGTTAAATGTTATCCTTTAAAAGAAGATGGGAGCAAGAGCGAGCTATCCCACGCTAAAGAGACATAGGAACTTCCCGTTTTATAGGAAATCGATTGCCTTGTCCGCTGTTTATCTTATGGCCCACATTCATTCATGCAATCAGGGTCTCAAAGTTTGAAAGCGCGCGAGTGTGACACGAGGACAATGACGGAGGATCAGAAAAAGAGGGAAAATCCGAGAGGGAGATTTAGGATCACACATCTCACGGGTTCTTTACGACGATCGTCCCTTTTTTTTAACACGCGGAGTTCATTCACTTATACATTCTCGGACGGGGAAACTCGGCGATGATAACTCCGACGGCGAGCGCTCCTTCGTCACTCTGAGTTATGGCAGGATCCCATTTCCTTCTCAACGACGGGGAGGTAAAATGCGGGGCTTGTGAGGCTGGATTCTGACCCACGCCCATCTACTAAGGCGCTAACTTTAATGCTTAAACGATTGGTTATTCAGTTTTGTGAGGCGACTTAGAACCTTCCCCTCATATGAAGCATTCAGGTGAGCTTTCCCATATGAATGAGCGGGTTGGTCCACATAATACTAAACTGATCTTTGCATTTCGTGCTTGGAGCTACAAATTAAATTTTGCTTTGAAACGGACGATTATGGAGGATATAATAGACAGTGCACGCATTCACGGGATCCCTTCCTTTACACCAAAAATGTCAATGACACCTTCTCATGCAAAGTTACTAGCAGAGCGTGGAGAGTAACATGACAATTTTTTCTTCTTCTGTCATGCACTTGCGTCCTAAAAAATGCATTGCCCATGTTGCCATATCTTTATTATATCGGGTTGATGTTCTTCAGTCCAGCGATTGAGATACAGTGTTATACTGAGCGACAATGTAAGTTATCGAACGCTGCTCTTGAGAGGCTAAAGCAAGCAAGTGTCTGCTTTAGAATACTGTTATTGGATGCATACTGCCCGGACGCCCACCCGCCCGCACGCTGATATCGCGCACAATCTCACTTCATTTATTTTACAGATGCAGAATGTACACACGCATAATGTATGAGTGTGTGTGGATGTGTGTGTGTGTGTGTGTGTGTGTGTGTGTGTAGTGAGTGTGCGTGTGTGTGTGTGTAGTGTGTGTGCGTGTGTGTGTGTGTGTGTGTGTGCGTGTGTGTGTGTGAGTGTAGTGCAATATATCTTTTTATAAATATATGGTTGCAAAAGCTGTGATTAGCTGCAGATTATTATCCGTACATTTTTTTGATAATTACACAGTCATTCTTGGTTTAGCTTCAAAAATACCCCCGTGAATTTATTATTCCATTTACCTGGCGTTCATTCCCCTTTCTCCTTTCCCCCTGTTCTCCTCCTTGACACACGCTATTTTACCATCTTTCTCCCTTTTTTCTTCTTCATTTTCTTTCCTCTCTTTCCCTCTTTCTTACGGTTTTGCTTGTTTGCTTTTCTTGGTTTTCTTTTTTTTCTTTCTTTCTTTTTTTCTTTCATTCTCTTTTTCTCTTTCTTTTCTTTTTGCTTTCCTTCTTATTATCTTCTTCTCTCTTTCTTTCCCTCTTCTTTCTTTCTTTCTTTTCCTCTTCTTCCTTTCTTTCATTCTGTCTTTCTTTCAGCCAATTTTTCAA
>NC_091554.1:15900839-15905839 GCF_042767895.1 Penaeus vannamei
GCACAATCTATATCTAGTGATAACTCATTTTTCGCGTCAAATGATTTAGTAAGTCAAGTAACACGAAATATCGATTCATTATGCAATGTCTACAATTGCACTTATACCTTGTTTAAAAAAAGAATATATATATATATATATATATATATATATATATATATATATATATATACTTACATTTATACTTTACTTTTTTTTTTAATCGTTAAAAAAATATTAATACAGTTTTAGGATATTATCGGTTACAAATGCGCGTCCACATTATATATCGTATATTTGGCATGTTTATAGAAATACAAGAAGTCACGCATTTATTCAATATGTGCGTAGTCATACGTTTATACAACCACGTAGCCTACATATATAGGGAGAAGTTGATTTACAAACATATACCCCCAGAAGTGACTATGTACCATCTTTGGAAAGAAAATTTGATCAATTGTAGTGAGGAATCGATTTCTCTCTCACTCACTCACTCACTCACTCACTCAATCACTCACTCACTCACTCACTCACTCACTCACTCACTCACTCACTCACTCACTCACTCACTCACTCACTCACTCACTCACTCACTCACTCACACACACACACACACACACACACACACACACACACACACACACACACACACACACACACACACACACACACACACACACACACACACACACACACATGCAAATTGTTACATCATTCACAATCATGTTTTCATTACCATAATACGTCCCTGCTAATACATGCATATATTCGTTAATTCGTGCTTTATATTCGTTATATAACGATAACATCCACAGTATACTTCGACATACGTGTATGGAGAGTTCACCCACAACACATATCCGGTGTATAACGAACACATTTGATATGGTGTGTTGGTATATCTGTGTTCACGCGCTACCAGTTTGTTAAGAATTTTTTTCTTTCTTTTTGGTATATTCAAGGATAGCAACTTTTTTGTATGATTATAAAGTCCTAATTTCGCATGTAACATTGCACGTGCATTGTATATCTCTTTGTATTAGTATTTATTACTAACGGAGAGAGAGAGAGAGAGAGAGAGAGAGAGAGAGAGAGAGAGAGAGAGAGAGAGAGAGAGAGACACAGAGAGAGAGAGAGAGAGAGAGAGAGAGAGAGAGAGAGAATGGTACAGGTATTTTCTGTATTTTAACATGTTACTTGCGTGAAAAATACCAATAAAGTTTCAGATTTACTTAAGAATTCCATGAACCCTCCAACAGATTTGGTTTAACGTTAGTAGCGTGCTAATGTGTAAATATAAACTAAGGCTAAGTGAAACACTTTTGTCTGTGAAACAATATTAAAACGAAAGAAGTGTATTCATAATTCTGTGTCGTTTATATATCCATTTATATACCTATTTGTCGAGAGTAAATTCAAGGATTTGTTTAAAAAATGTAAACAGATATCAGATTCCCAAACCCATCTAAATTTTGTAACGGCTAAACCGCAAATTAATTTCGTGAATTTCATTACATTAAAATCAACAGCGGACTTAATAATCACTCATTTAAAACCTCAATCCTCGCCCTCAAAACCTGACCAGGTCAAGAAAGAGAACCTCACGTATTTCAAGTCGTGAAAGTCATGTGAACCCCGCGAGTATAAAGCGAACCCCGTCGGCCCCGAACCCCGTCGAACCGCGAGGAGAACCCGAAGTGAAACAAGACAGTGTGTGTGGAAAGGAAAGAGGGAAAGGGAGAGAAAAGGAACGGATAATGTCACGAAGAGAGAGAGAAAGAAGACGACCCGCACCCAGGCCGGAGAGCGAGAAGAACCCAAATGCCGAGGAGAACCGTGTGGCGAGCGAACGAACCGGCCCGACCAACCTCCTCCCTCTAATGCTGGCCTGCCGTGTCCTGTCCTCGAGGCCTGCTGCTGCCATCACTATCTAAACCTGTTCTTGCACGTCTGCCTCCATTATACAAACAGCCGACATGATATAAACCTGTTTGAGACACGACGGCAATGCGGGCGTGATTCACCTAGTTATCGTCGTGATTAATAAAGGATGTTCGGGCGTTTTATTAATTGAGCGGGCGGTGGGGTAGGGGTAAGGGGGGTTGAGGGATAGGTCTTGGGTGGGGAAGAATAATATTATGTTAATTATAGCGAAACTACCCACCCAGCCTTGACTGTGGTGGTCGCGGAGGAGGAACTGCGGAGGACAAATCAGTCAGGAGTTATTGGCCAAGTGGGTAGTTCGAGCCGGGGATTCGGGGGGGGGGGGTGATTCGTGTGTGGAGGGAATTGGCTCTTTATACAGTATGGGAAGAAGCTTTTGCATTTTCTGTGCTTTGGGTGTGTGTGTGTGTGTGTGTGTGTGTGTGTGTGTGTGTGTGTGTGTGTGTGTGTGTGTGTGTGTGTGTGTGTGTGTGTGTGTGTGTGTGTTATCGAGAACTCTTTCATTTCCCCCCATTTCCTCTCTCATTCTATCCTTCTCTCCGTCTTCCCTTCCCCCAGTATTTCAAGATTCATTAAAAATGCTGTTTCAAAGTTTTAGATTTTTATCTCTTGTAAGAAAAATAAAATGGTTTCTACATACTGGGGCTAGTGGATGTGATACATATGTCACTCTAACAAACCTGTAAAGCAAAGAGCAAATACGAAAATATACTCTCACCAAAATATACCATCACGTATATTCTCCCTTGCCTAGCTACGGCGAAAGTATATTCACTTCCCGAGCGAAGCTAAAAATATGTGGCAAGTTTAGTGGCGGTTTGATTGAATTCCACGAATTTGAATGTGATCATCGACTCCCTTTCCTATTCTCGCTCGCGTAAGGACACTGTTGTAGCAGCAGGTAACTTTAGCTTACGTCGAGCCCGAACTAATGGAACAAGTCTCAAGGTCTGTTGTGTAGGATGCAACTAGGTGGTTTGCGGTTTGTTATTATAGATGGCGTGCTCTCCGGTCTCTCTCTCTCTCTCTCGCTCTCGCTCTCGCTGTTTCGGTTTTTGTTTTTGCCTTACCCCTCTTTTCTCTCTGGCTGTTGATGCTTCTCCCTCGTTCTCTCTCTGTTTCTCTCTCTTCCTCCCTTCCCCCTTCCCTCCCTCCTTCCCTCCCTTTCCCCCCTCCCCTCCCCCTCCATTTCCCCCCTCCCCTCCCCCTCCCTTTCCTCCCTCCCCTCCCCGCTCTTTCCCCCCTCCCCTCCCCCCTCTCTCCCTCCCCTCCCCCCTCTCCCTCCTCTCTCCCCCCTCTCTCCCTCCTCTCTCCCCCCTCTCCCCTCCTCCTCCCCCTCCCCTCCTCCTCTCTCCCCTTCTCTCCCTCCCCTCCCCTGTCTCCCCCCTCTCCTTCCTCTCCTCTCCCTTTTGCAACGTAAGCGAGGGCTGGTGCAGCCAACTCGCCATTGAGTGTACGATCCGAAGCCATTTAATATTATTGCCGATGAAGAGTTTTCCTCAAGAGAAGTTTAGTGGACACCTCTAACCACTTATTCGCGACGAGTAAGTGGTTACGAGTATTATAATTGGGAAGAGTCGAAGGGTTGTGCACCCCCCCCCCCAACCCTCTCGGTTAATTACAGTGAAACATATAGTCTCCTTCGTTAAAATTCAGCCAGTCCCCCCCTCCCCACCCTCTGCCCCCCCCCTCCTCCCACCCCTCGACGACGATTTGACTGTTTACGAGCGCGAATAGGAAATTTTGTTAGTGGCGCCACCTGCAACTTTGAGGGAGGGAGGGAGAGAGAGAGAGAGAGAGGGAGGGAGGGAGGGAGGGAGGGAGGGAGGGAGGGAGGGAGGGAGGGAGGGGGTAGGGGAGAGGGAGGGAGGGAGGGATATGAAAGAGAGAAAGAGATAGAGAGAGAGAGAGAGAGAGAGAGAGAGAGAGAGGGAGAGAGAATATGAGAGCGAGAGGGCGCATTCGGTAGAGCAGAAAGGAGTAACTTTGTTGGGTATTTATATATGGACTTCGCACACGGAAGAGATGAAGGTCTGATAAGTGAAGAGCCGAGAGGAGCCACACCTGAAGACTAGACGTGAAGTGGCAAGCGAGGCGTCGGTTCTTGCTTCCATAAATTCTCTAATTCTCTCTCTCTCCCTCTCTTTCTCCCTCCCTCCCTCTCCTTCCCCTTCTCCCTCTTTCCCCTCTCCCTCCCTCTTTCCCCTCTCCCCCCTCCCTCTTTCCCCTCTCCCTCCCTCCTTCCCCCCTCTCTCCCTCACATCCCTCCCCTCCCTCCTTAATCCACCATATCACCCTCTCTCTCCCCTATCTCTCCCTTCTTCCCCTCCCTCCCCTTCCCCTCCCCGCTCTCCTCTTCTCCTTTTGGTCCTCAAATACTTTGTATCGGAAACGAACTTGGGAAAGTAATTATAAGAGTCTCGCGCCGTGGCTGGCTGTCCGCGACGCTCTCTCGGGTAAAAAAAAATAGAGAAAGAGAGAGAGAGAGAGAGAGAGAGAGAGAGAGAGAGAGAGAGAGAGAGAGAGAGAGAGAGAGAGAGAGAGAGAGAGAGAGAGAGAGAGAGAGATAAAAAGGAAGAGAGAGAAAGAGAGAAAGATAATGAGGAAGAGAAAGAAAGAAAGAGAGAGAGATAATGAGGAAGAGAAAGCGAGAGAGATAGATAGATAGATAGATAACCGGCAACAAGAGCGAGCGAAAGGTGTCTGTCTGTACTAATATCGCCCATTTGTTTTGGTTCCCGCTGTTGCTAAGCTAAGGTCTGTCTGTGCGTCTCGTCTGGCCAGCTTGACTGACTCGCTCGCTCTCGCTTTCGAAAAAGGCTCTGGGGCCCGAGAGGTGAGAGGTGGCGGTGGGGGGAGGGGGAGATGTGGAGGGAGGGGGAGTGGGAATGGTGGGGGTGAGGGGTGGGAGGGAGGGAGAGGGGAGGGGGAACTCGTTTAAATTCTAATATTCGTCCTTCTACCGACCTACCTATCTACCTAACCTTACAGCATAGCAGAGGCAGGAAATGAATTTAGAAAAGTTTGATATTGAAATTAGGGATGGCGGGGTGGGGATGAGAGGTGAGGGCGGG
>NC_091554.1:15910839-15913339 GCF_042767895.1 Penaeus vannamei
CCTCCCATGTACCCCCGCTCCCCCCCCCCCCTCTTCCCAGCCACCTATTGAAACCTTCACATTCACTGAGGCAGGGGCGGCCCCCACTTCCCCTTCCCCCTTCCCTCCCCTCCCTCCCCTCTCCTCTCCTATCCTTTCCCTTCTGCCCTTCCCCCTCCTCCATCCCTTCTCCTGCCCTTCCCCCTTCCCCTCTCCTCTCGTCTCCATGCCTCTCCGTTACCCTCTCCTTTCCTTCCCTCCTCTCTTCAACTTCCCTCCTCCTCTTCTCTATCCTCCTCTCCTCTCCTCTCCTCTCCTCTCCTTTCTTCCTTCCTTTCTTTCTTCCTTTACCTCTTAACTTCCAGTCTCTCTCGTACCTTCCCTCTCTTCTCCTTTTCCTACGCCTCTCCATCTCCCCCCCCCCTCTACTTCTTTTCCATCTTCCCCCCTCTCTCTCTTTTCCCTTCTTCCTTCCCTCTTCCCCCTTTCTTCTTCTCTCTCCCTTCCTTTTCCCTTTCCTCTTCTCTCACCCTTCGCTTTCCTTCCCTCTTCTTCCCTCCACCGTTTCCCTTCCCTCACATCAAGTTATTCGCTTCACTGTCCACACATGCGCTTCCAGTGGAGGTTGAGGGGGGTAGGGGGTAGGGGGAGGCGGAGAAGAAAGAAGTAGGTGAAGAAGGGGGGAGGGGTTAATTGAGGAAGGGGGGGGGGGCAAGGAGTGAGGAATGGGAGACAGAGAGAGGACATGTATGGGGGATTTGAGTGTATATATATGTGTGTGTGCGTGTATGAATGTATGTACGTATGTATGTATTTGTATGTGTGTGTGTCTGTCTACCTGCTTGCCTGCACACTGGTATATAATGAGGTACGTATGCTTTTGTGCCTGTGCCTGTTTATCCTTTCAGCGCCCATGCCTGCGTTTCCGTGCTCTGAGCCAGTGCCTCTCTACACGCGCTTGCCTGCGCTGCCTGCGAAGGGTCGTGTTCGCGCTGAGCCGGGAAGCCCGCGTTTGCCGTCGTCGTCGTCGCGGCGATGGCGACCGCGCCGACAAAAGCGCTTTCATCTGGCGCGCGTTTCCGTCCCTGTGTTCGAGGGAAAAGGTCAATAAGTTACCGTCTTTGTTAGGTAGCTTTTTATCTCTCTTTTTGGTACAATTTTTATTTTTTTTTATGAACTGTCTCTTCCTTCCCCTCCTTTTTCTCTCGCAGCCTTTTTTCTCTGTTCCGCCTCTCTTTCCTCTGCCATTTCCTCTCCCTTTCCTCTTCTTGTTCTCCTTTTTGCCCCCCGTCCCTCTCCTTCTCCTCCCCGCCGCCCCTCCCCCTCCCCGAGGGACCCAGACCTTACCTTGGGCGCGCCTCGAGGGCGTAGGTGGTCGTGGGCGCGCTTGAGCGGCGACCCAGAATGCCGCGCGGCCGCCGCACTTGTTGCTAAGTTGTAGTGTAACGTGGGTTAGCCATTGTTGCTATTATTGTTAGGTAGATTAACCTGTGATCTTTTGTTTATTATTACCTACGGTTATCTGTTCTATTTTCTGTTGTTATCAACATATTCTCTTTATATGCTCTTTATCATGCTATCCGTAATATGTAGTCTAGAATATTCTTTCTGCGCTGAACAGTCAAAAGGTTGAGGTAGTGCAGGGCGCGGAACCGCCTTGCTCTGCGGGGCCGGGGGGGACGCCTCGGGCACAGCGGGGGGGGGGGGGCAGCTGTGGACAGGGAGAGAGAGAGAGAGGGAGAGGGAAAGAGAAGGAAGGAATGATTGGAGTTGAGTGAGAAGGGAAGAGTGAGAAAGAGAGAGATAAGAAAGGGGAGAAAGAAGGAAAGAGAGACGAAGGAGAGAAAGGAACAACATCCTGATGCGAAATTTCATCTATCATACCCGTCGATCGCCCCTCCCTCCCCCATCCCCCCCCCCTCTGCCCTCCGCCCTCCAAGCCGATTAGGGAGGAAGACATCACATAATTTCACCGTATCATTCATCATCAATCATGGAAGGTGACGATACGCACCTATGAAATAAGGAAGAGGGTGGGATTAGGGGGGGGGAGGGGGGCATGTGGATTAGGAGCACGAGGTTGGAGAATCGGTATTAGCGAATCGCCGAGTCATGGTGGCTTTGGAACACTATTAAAGGTTGGTGTTAAACGGGCTGTCTTTGTCGCCAACATCAAGCAGTAGAATAGTGATGCCAAAATCAAATTAATCTCTCTCTTTCCTTTTCTCTCTCCCTCTCTCTTTCTTTCTCTGTCTCCCTCTCCTTCCCTTTCTTCTTCCCAAGTTGTCTCCTCTCTCTCTCTCTCTCTCTCTCTCTCTCTCTCTCTCTCTCTCTCTCTCTCTCTCTCTCTCTCTCTCTCTCTCTCTCTCTCTCTCTCTCTCTCCCTCTCTCTCTCCTCTTCCCTCTCTCTCCCTCTCCTCTCTCCTCTCCCTCTCCCTCTCCCTCTCCCTCTCCCTCTCCCTCTCCCTCTCCCTCTCCCTCTCTCTCTCGGTTTGGGTGTTTCTCATTATAAAAAATGACT
>NC_091554.1:15918339-15975839 GCF_042767895.1 Penaeus vannamei
TTTTTTTTCTTTTTTTTTTTCTTTTCCTTTTTTATATTCTTTTTGAGTTACGGTAGGCTGTGTATGACTATTTGATGTGGACGGGAAGTTTGACCATTATGATGGTTTTATTTCGCGGGACAAAAGAGATATAGCGGGAGCGAGAGCATTCAGTGTTGAAAAAAGAACTGTTGCACATTTGCATATGCAGAATAGGTTAATGGAAAATATCCTCCGCCTCCCCCCTGCCCCTCCCCTGCCCCTCCCCTGCTCCTCCCCCACCCCTCCCCTGCTCCTCCCCCACGCCCACCCGACGCCCCCGGCATTGCAATGCAACCAGATGTCGCAACTCATCATGCACAGGAAGGAGGGGGGAAAGTTCGTATAAATTGCATGAGTACTTTCGTTTTCCAAGAGCCCTTCCCCGGAGACAGCCTCCCCCAGCGGGTCTCTTTGTATGAAAAGGGGAAAAATTCTCTTTCTCTCTCTCTCTCTCTCGCTCTCGCTCTCTCTGTCTCGCTCTCTCTCTCTCTCTCTCTCTCTCTCTCTCTCTCTCTCTCTCTCTCTCTCTCTCTCTCTCTCTCTCTCTCCTCCCTCCCTCCCTCCCTCCCTCCCTCCCTCCCTCCCTCCCTCCCTCCCTCCCTTTCCCTTTTTCTTATCCCTGACCCCCACTCTCCACCAACATTTCATGTTAGTGATGCTGCAGTTACTCACTCTCTGGTAACTTATCGTTGCGTACCTAGTCCCCTCGCTTCCCCTCGGAATGCTGGCACGTTGCGTCCGCACTGCCAGATGCACTCTGACACCTCCTTCTCTTCCTCTTCCTTCTCTTCTTCCTCCTCCGCCTCCTCGTCCTCCTCCTTCGTCCACTTTCCTCTGTTCTTCCTCACCTTCCCACCGACTCTTCCTCCGCCTGATATTCATCCACTTTCTCCTGTTCTTCCTTCTCCTCCCACCATCTTCTCTTCCTCCCCCTTCTGCTCCTCCGCCTCCTCCTTCTCCTCCTTTATATTTAATTTATCTCTATTCAAATCTTTATCCAAATGCCCTCTCCCCGGTCCCCTGTGCTCTCTCTCTCTCTCTCTCTCTCTCTCTCTCTCTCTCTCTCTCTCTCTCTCTCTCTCTCTCTCTCTCTCTCTCTCTCTCTCTCTCTCTTTCCCACACTCCATCTATGCTTTATCGGCGTGTGCGTGTCACCCCCTTTAAGTTTGCATGTGCATGGTTGAAGGGGGCGGCTTCGAGGGGGATTGGAGGGAGGGAGAGGGGAAGGAAGGAAGGAGGAGGAGGAGGAGGAGGGAGGAGGAGGGAGGAGGAGGAGGAGGAGGAGGAGGGAGGAGGAGGAGGGAGGAGGAGGAGAGGGAGGAGAGGGAGGAGGGGGAATGGGATGAGGAGGGTGGAGGAGGGGTTAGAGGTCGGGGAGGAGGAGAAGAAGAAAAAGAAGAAAAGGGGGAGAGGGAGAAGAAGAAAATAGTAATGAGAAGAAAGAAAGAGAAAGTAGCAGCAGGAGACGGCGAGGGAGGAAAAAGGGAAAAAGGCCAGAGATGAGAGGGATGGGGGGCACCTATACAGGGTAGAGGATGGGGAGGCAAGACCGAGGCCAAGGGTGAAGTGGGGGGAATGGGGGGGAGGGGTGGGAGGGGAGTGTCAGGGGCCGGTTAGGGTGGTCACAGAGAAAAATGGGGGAGCGGGTCGGGCAAGCAGAAGGGCACACAACCACACACTTCCCTTTTTTCTGCAGTGGATTAGCCCGGAGCTCGCGGGCCGGGTCTCCAGCACGGGAATGCCGTGTGGGTCGATATTTTTAAAAGTTTTTTTTTTTTTTTTTTTTTTTTTTTTTTTACCTGCTCAAAATTTTCCTTTCCTTTTTTTTTAGTTTTACTTGCCCCTTTTCCTTTTTTAAAAAGAAGTTTGGGTGTTTTTTTTTAGGGTTTGTATGATATGTAGCTAGGGAAGAGGAGGAGGAGAAAGGGAGAGACAGGGAGGGAAAGCAGTTTAGTGAAGGCCTATATATATATATATAAACAAGGTAGAGGAAGTCTGTATGGGTAGTGAAGGCCTATGCGATAAGGAGACTTGTACGAGGAAGTTAGTGAAGACAAGCATAATGAGTAAACTTGTACAAGATGTTTATTGAAAGCCAGTGAGGTAATTAATCTTGTACAAGGAGCTTAGGGAAGCTTAACATAATAAGCAAACTTGTACAACGTGTTTAGTAAAAGTAAGTGAGGTAACTAAACTTGTACAAGGAGTTTAGTGAAGACTAGGAGTATAATAAGTAAACTTGTACAAGGTAAGCCAGTGACGTAAACAAACTTGTACAAGAAGTTTAGTGAATGTCCAAGGAAAAGGCATCTTGTACGAGAAATACGTGATCATATCAAATACGTCAATCTACTACGTCAAGATCTTTTATTTTTTTCTTACTGCTTATCCGATCATCTTCATCAGATTTCCTTACAAAGTGTGAAGGGGTTTAATTGGTATGTGAGATTATGTAAGCCTGTTCTGTTAAGGAAGAAGAAAAAAACACAATTAGGCCTAAACTCACGACCCCCTCCCTCCCCCCCCTAACTTCCCATCACCCAGTGTCCCTCTACTAACCCCCCCCCCCGTCTTTCGTACCCGTTAAGCCTTCATCAGCCTTTCACTGATTTGAAGTCAGCCTCTCTCTCTCTCTCTCTCTCTCTCTCTCTCTCTCTCTCTCTCTCTCTCTCTCTCTCTCTCTCTCTCTCTCTCTCTCTCTCTCTCTCTCTCTCTCTCTCTCTCAAATAGGAGAGTTGGCTGGTCCAGAAGGAGCAGGAGAAGGAGAAGGCATTAACGGCTGATGTGGTTAGGCTCTGAGACTGCCTCGAATGGAGGAAAAAGAGATGATAGGTAGACGAAGAGGAGAGGATAAGGAAAAGGAGAATTTAGCTGCAAAATTTTAAGAGCAAAAAAAAAGGAAAATAGTTCTTGAGAATCCCCCTTTAAGTACGAAATGAGATGAAGCGAGAAGGGCGATGATGATGATAATTCAGGCTGAAAATTGACCCCTAAGACCCCATATCCTTCACCTCGCCCATACCTCATTACCGTAGTCCTCGTTAACATCTTTTTGAGTTACCCCTGATGTAAATTTTATCACCCCATTCTGTTACTGTAGTAATGATTTCCATAATCTAATTTCCCAAGCTGCTTTTCAGACAGCACCTCGGGGGGGAGGGGGGAAGGGGGGTGGGGAGAGAAGAAGCTCAGCCCGCGAGAGAATTAAGTGCGGGGAAAGGCTAAAATAGGCGATACAATTTATCTTCTTCCCTATTTTTGCTGTGTGTGTAGCCATTCGACAGTGGGAGGAAGGGGGAGGGGGATAGAGGAGGAAAAGAGGAAGAGGAGGGGGGGAGGAAAGAGAGAAAAGAGGAATGAGAAGGGGGGGAGGGGTTGGCAGTTTTTGTCCCCCCTCCCTCCCCCCACTCGGTCCATTTTCCGTCTGAAAGTCGACCAGGGCTTCCACCGCCCCCCTTTCCCCTTCCGTATCTACCCCTACTTGTCACACTATATCGTATCTGCGTTGGAAAAGCCTTCTCTATTTTCTTTCTTCTCTTCTCTCCTATCTGTTTTTCTTCTCTCTCCTCTCTTCTCTTTTCTCTTTCCCTTTCTGTCTCTCTCGTCTGTCTTTTCTCTCTCTCATCTCTCCTCTCTCTTTTCTCTTTTTTCTCTCTCTTCTCTAATATTTTTAGTTGGCTAACCCTACGTTATCTTCTATTTCGAAAATAAGCCTTACGCACCCGGGGATAAGGCCCTTCCGTGTTCGTCGTGCGGGAGCGCCCATATGGAGAAAATACAGTTTCGACAATTTATTATGTATAGTGTGTAATTTCTTTGGTTACATCCCAGCCGCTATTACTACACGGTAGATAATGGAATCACGAAGTAGATGCTATTAGGTCGTGTGTCTCTCTCTGTCTCTCTTTTTCTTTTTCTCTTTCTCTTTCTGTCTCTTGCTTTCTCTATTTTTCTTTCTTTCTCTCTCTCTCTCTCTCTCTCTCTCTCTCTCTCTCTCTCTCTCTCTCTCTCTCTCTCTCTCTCTCTTGTCTCTTGTCTCTTGTCTCTCTCTCTCTCTCTCTCTCTCTCTCTCTCTCTCTCTCTCTCTCTCTCTCTCTCTCTCTCTCTCTCTCTCTCTCTCTCTCAGATGAATAATTTTGGGATTTCATATTCCAGGATGTCGGCGCTCCCCCCCCCTCTTTTTTTTGCTTCTTTTTTTCGTTCATGTACATCTTATTTTCTATGAAAGGTCATACGAGGGCAGGCCGAAATTGCTCCAAATTACCGAGCTCTGGCTAGCTACCTGAAATGAGGTTGTGACATGTTCCTGTTCCTCTTCATATTCCCCGGCCTGGAAAGAGCTTCTGTTGGCCTCCCCGCTACGTACTTTGTTATAATATGAGTAGTATAATTATGTTTTTTTTTTTTATTATGTTCTTTTTTTCCTAGCGCGGTAATGAAAGGAGGAGACGTGCGCCGTGCATGGCAGAAAAAAACTCGCTCTCGATTATGAGTTGTGTAAAAGCGAATAGATGAAATATCTCATGCGTCTGAATAATATCGTAACCCCTTCCCCTCTTCCTCCCACCCCTCCCTCCCCACCCTCCCCACCCTCCCCTCACCCCCATGCACAACAGTACAATTTCAGGTAACCCGAGTCGAGTTCCAGAACGGTTCGTCCAGCGAGAAGTGCAGTTCGGAGCCGACGACGAGCGGCGGCGGCGCGCTGGGCTGGAGGAGGAGGTGAACGAAAGCCTGTGGGAGGGAGAACGGTAGCTCTGTTGTGGAAAGAGTGCTAAAGTTCGTGACATGTACTTTCGGTGACGCGACCCCGTTACAACGACCAGCAACAAGGTTTTGTGGGATTGGAGGATCTTCGTCTCACTTGCTTTGGATACTGATAATGTTAAAACTGGGGCGGTGGGAAGAGATTTGGCCGAGGGATAAGGAATCGGGTGGGGGGAGGGGGGTGTTTAGCGGGGGTCGCGCCACTAACGGGGCGGGGCTTCACGTGGAGCTAGTCCCGCCCCCACATATCCTCTCTCCTTCCCCTCCCTCTCCCCTCTCCTTCCCCCTCTTCCTTGCCTCTCTCCATCCCCTTCCCCTCCCTCCGTTCCTCTCCTTTTCTCCTCTCCCTCCCATTTACATCCCCTCTCCTCAGCAGCTACTTCCTCCTCTAACTCCACTTTCCGTCTCTCTCTCTCTCTCTCTCTCTCCTCTCTCTCTCTCTCTCTCTCTCTCTCTCTCTCTCTCTCTCTCTCTCTCTCCCTCTCTCTCTCTCTCTCTCTCTCTCTCTCTCTCTCTCTCTTCCTCTCTTCCTCTCTTCCCCTCTTCCCCTCTTCCCCTCTTCCCCTCTTCCCCACCCCACCCCCCCACCTCCAAGTCAAAAGCTACAGACATTCCCTTTACACATTTCAGATCACTCTCGATATGTCAAATTCGTTTTGACGTTTTTCGTTTGTTTTTATATCGGAATGCTTCGTTGAAGGGAAGAGCATTAATGTATTTGATTATGAAACCTCTCTATATTTAGGTCAGGGATGAGAAAAAAATGGTCTGTAGTGCTTTCCATGTCTTATGAGATAGTTGTGAATTTTTGGGTCATGTTCTACCCATTGTTTTGATTATTATTATTATTATTATTATTATTATTATTATTATTATTATTATTATTATTATTATTATTACTACTACTACTACTACTACTACTACTACTATTACTATTACTATTATTGACGTCTTTTGATCATTTCTATTATTATATTTACTGTTGGTGTTATCGATTTGTTGTCTGTTCACCATTGTTTTGGTCGTTGTAATTGTTTGTTATTGTTTTTGTTACTGTGTTGTTACTTTATAATTCTCTCGAACAACCACTATCGCTTTGGACTCTTTGAGCATCGCCCTCTTCGCTTGGGCAGTCAAGCAATAGTAATGATTCAACATTCCTTACAACATCTAATGTTTCGTGTATGATTACATATTTACACATTTTTTTTTATAGAATATATAGTTTATTCCGAATTTAGCAACTAGAAAGTCAGTTCAAGTACAATGTGCACTCGGTGTCTGCACCATTGCCGGATATTCGAGTTCGAATATTTTTTTCTCTCCTGCTATCGTTCTTCCCACCTCCCCCGCTATTCCCCTCGATAACGATAACGCCGCTGATGATTATGGAGGTATATCGGGAGATCCCAGCTGGCGATGATGACGTCACACACCTTATCTGGCGGGAGGCGTCGAGTTGCCAAGTCGTGTTTATTTTCTGGCAGTGGACCCTGTGTGGAGGTTGACGGTTTTTGTTTACTTTTTGTATTTATCCCGGTGTGATAGGAGCGGAGTTGCCGGTTAGGCTTTAGTTTGGTTATGTCTCTCTTCATTTGGTCTGATGATGAATTGTCACAAAATATATATGTCTATTTCTTATCCCAGAGTTATGTATTCTTAAATTGTGGCCAAAAAGATCGTAAAGCAAGTCAGAGCCTGTTTGAGAATCTGCCAAAAAACAGATTTAAGGTGAAAAACGAAATCGAGGAAACTAGTTGTCTCAGATAAACAATGACGTATATTTTCCGGATACAGCAGATTTTAATTAAAAAGAGGGCATGAATATGTTCATTTCTCTGCTCGGTTAAATACGACAGATGTCCAATACCGGAAAGAGATGGAAATACAAACGTCGTTGATAAAAAAGGAAGAAAAAAACAAGATAACAATAACCAGAACAATAATGATGTCTTCAAAAATATTCACATGATACACACACCGAGTAATTGCAGTGTAGACAAAATGATAAGAATAGAAAGAATAAATATGTGTAAAGGAGAGAGACAAAAAAGCAGCTGCCGGCGGTGATGTCATTGTCCTGGTGACCTTGTGTGTGTGTGGCTGACTGTTGCATGAGGTGTGCGTGAGCGTCGGACCCCGCCTCGCCCGTGCATGGACAAGGTGTTTTGGGGGGTGGGGTTTGGGGAGGGGGTGGGGGGTGGGGTGGGGAGGGAGGGTATGGAAGGAGTTGGAGTGAGGAAGGTAGGGAGGGGAGGAGAGGGAGGTGGGGAGGGAATCCGAAAGGGAGGGGGGGGGAGTGGAGTGGGGTGGGGTGGGGAGGGAATGGGGAAGAGAAGGGAGGGGAGGGGAAGGGAGTGGGGAGAGAATGGGAATGGGAAGGGAGGTTAGGTGGGGGAAATGTAAATTCAGAGGCGGTTTTGGGTGTACTGAGGTATTCATTGTATTGTTATGAGAATGTTATATTGTAAAATGTAATTTCTTCATTGGATTGCGTGAAACGTGTTGACCATTTCAAGGAAGCTCGCCTGGCCGTAACAAGGGACTCTTTTGCCTTTTCTTGGAAAGTTATTATAGGTTAACCGGGCAGTTCGCTGAAGAAAGACGTACACATGTACAAGAATATCGAAACATTTTTGCGCGCAGACATGTACACGCACGTGCACTCACACACACATTCACACACACATTCACACACACATTCATACACACACACACACACACTCTCTCTCTCTCTCTCTCTCTCTCTCTCTCTCTCTTTCTCTCTCTCTCTCTCTCTCTCTCTCTCTCTCTCTCTCTCTCTCTCTCTCTCTCTCTCTCTCTTTCTCCCTCTCCCTCTCTCTCCACATTCCCCCTCCTCATTATTTCCTCATGACTGCTCTTTGTACACTGTGCTGCACATTCGTGTGTATGTCGATGTATGCCTTTTAGATACTCTCCGTGCTGACATGTGTTCAGTAAGTGCCCGCGCCTGCGTCGTGGCTTCGAGGCAAGAGGAGGTCATGCGATCCGGCAGGCGGCCAGGCAGGCACCGTAGGCCTAGCCGCCCTCGGGAGAAGCAGCCTGGAGGAGGGCGCCCTGAGGAAGACATCGGCCCCAACACGCGTCGGCCGCCGGTGAAGTTATTCACACGTGATAAATATGCCCCGATAGGCTATCAATGTAGCCGATAAGGAAATGACGATGTACAGGGCCCGCTTTGGTGCTCCTCGTTGGTAATGCCATGTCGACAGATAGAAGGGGAGTAGGCCTACCTCTCTCTGGCCTGGCCGGGCGGGGACGACACTCAGAAATAATGTTGTTGTGGGTCGCGGCGGCGGGCGGCGTGCTTGGTAGGCTTAGTACATGTGCGGAGGAGATATGAGTGACGGGGTAGAGCCCCTGCCCCCCTTCCCCCTCCCCCTGGTGCTCTCCTACCCCCTCCGTCCTGTTCTCATGCCCCCTGCCCCCTTCCCCCTTCCCTTTCCACTTCCCACTGGTGCTCCCCTACCCCCTCCGTCCTGCTGTCATGCCCCCTTCCCCCTTCCCCCTTCTCCTTGGTGCACCGCTACCCCCTCCGTCATGCCCCCTGCCTCCTGCCCCCTCACCCTCCTCCTCCCCTGCCGCTTACCCCCTGCCGCAGCCTATGCCCTACTGCCCCCTTGGTTGGCTTTGTTTGTAAACACACATTCCTCGCTCTTGTTTTGGTTCTCCTCGTTATGGGACTGGGTGAGCCGCGTTATTGTCAGAGACGAAGGAGGAGAGAGAGAGAGATGGGAGGAAGAAGTTGCGAAGATGGGAGGCACGGAGGTGAGAGGAAGGCGCTGGGAGGATTGAGGAGGTAGAGGAGGAGGAGGAAGTGAGAGGCGGTGGTGTTAGAAGTGGAGGAGAGCGAGAACGAAAGGAGAAAGGAAGAGGAGAATAAGATGATGGTGAGGAGATAGAAGAGGAGGAGGAGGAAGAGAGAGACGGTGGCTTTAGAAGTGGAGAACGAATAGGGAAAGAAGGAGAAGAATAAGATGATAAGGAGGAGGAGGAAGAGGGGAAGGAGGGAAGGGGAGGGAATGAGACGGGCGATGGAAATTTAGAGCGGCTGTAGAGGCTGCGAATCGATCCGTGTTGAGATTTTTTTTTGAAAGAGGGAGAGAGGGATGATCTGGTGGCGGAGGGTGAGGGAGGGGAGGGGAGGAGGGGATGAAGGGGGAGGTGATTGGGGGTAGGAAGGGGCTGCGTCATCGCTGGAGGGTTCGAAAGTGAATAATGAGGTGAGATGAGGCCAGAAGTTGGGGGTTAGGGGTGATGGTGGGGAGGGGGGAGGGGGGAAGGTGGAGAGAGACATGGGCGTGGGTGTGACGATTTTTTTTTCTTTTTTTTTTGTCACGAAGTCGGTTTTTCGGCGAGGAAGGTTCTAGCAAAAAGAAAATTGAAGACTTTTTTGGGGGGGAACTGGAATAAAATTACACTCGGATCACCCACACTCCCTTCTGAAAGCGAGAGAGGGAGAGAGAGAGAGAGAGAGAGAGAGAGAGAGAGAGAGAGAGAGAGAGAGAGAGAGAGAGAGAGAGAGAGAGAACGACGGTCCCTCCCCATAGCCATCCCTCTGAGACTTCCCTCTTTTTATGATCCATCCTCTTCCTCCTACACGCCTTTTTCCTCGGCTCCCTCCCTCCCCCCCCCCCCTCCTTCCCTCTCCTCCCCCCCTTCCTTCCCTCTCCTCCCCACCCACCCCCCCAAAAAAGAAAAAAATCAGGATATAAAGTCAATCTAAGCTTTCTCCTCGGATGGAATTCTGCCTCTTTACTCTGCCTCTTTACTCGCCGTCGGTCGCCCTCCCTCTTTACTATTTCTCTCTGTCCCTTTCTTCTTCCTCGGTTCGGGTGCTTTCCTTCGGGCAGCCGTTTAGTGCCTTGTCGTATGAAGTCGTTCGCTCATGTAGTCGGGTCGTGCGTGTTCTGTACAGTCAGTGGGTCAGCCTTATCGCTCGTAGCCACCCCTCCCTCTTTCTCCCTCAGCAGTTGGGTCTTTTCCCCAACAGTCAGCCCCCTTATTTCACAGTCAGTCCGTCCTGACAGATTAGTCTCTCTCCCACACCGTCAGCTCCCTCCTCCAGTCATTCTCTAACCCCCTCCCCCACTTTGTCAGCTCTTCCTCCTTCAGTCATTCCCTCCCTTCCTCCCCACACCGTCAGCCCCCCCCTCCCCCCCTGCTTCAGTCAGCCCCTCCTCCTCTTCCCCCCACACCGCCCCCCCCCCTCCACCTCCACCTGAACGCGCCCCCGTCGCCCGCTCTCGCTCTCGGTCCCCCGGAACATCAAAGAATATAAGTGAAATGTCAGCGCCGTCGATGGTGCTCACGGCGGCCTGATCTCGGGGCGGGTAATGGGCGGGGAAATAGATTCGCTGTCGGGTCCTCATGCTCATGGGCGGATCAGGGCGCCGCCGGTTGCCGCGCCAGTGTCAATTCGACGACACTTCTCGCTCTCTCTCTCTTTCTCTCTCTTTCTCTCTCTCTTTCTCTCTCTTTCTCTCTCTCTTTCTCTCTCTCTTTCTCTCTCTCTTTCTCTCTCTCTCTCTCTCTCTCTCTCTCTCTCTCTCTCTCTCTCTCTCTCTCTCTCTCTCTCTCTCACACACACACACACACACACACACACACACACACACACACACACACACACACACACACACACACACACACACACACACACACACACACACACACAGTCTCCACTCTCCACTCTCCCACCTTCTCTCTTACCTTCCCTCCCTCCCCACCCATTCTCAGCCTAACCCCCGATCTCCCCTCTCCCTCCCTCCCCACCTGCCCCCCCCCTCCAACCAGACTCATGCCTCCCACCGCATTCGCCGCATGACCGTTGTTACTCATTATTAACCCGCTCTGGAGGCCGCTGAGTCCGCCAGGAGGTGGATGGGTCTGAGGGGATAGGGGGATAGGGGGGAGAGGGGAGAGGGAATCTGTCTAGGGGGGAGGGGGAGGGGGAGAAGGAAAGAGAGATTGATAGATAGATTAGATAGACTGATAGATAGATAGATAGATAGATAGATAGATAGATAGATAGATACAGGCACAGAGAGAGAGAGAGAGAGAAAGAGAGAGAGAGAGAGAGAGAGAGAGAGAGAGAGAGAGAGAGAGAGAGAGAGAGAGAGAGAGAGAGGGAGGGGGGGAGGAAGAGAGAGAGAGGGAGGAAGAGAGAGAGAGGGGGGGGGGCGGGACACACCGAGCGACAGGAAGGGAAAGGGAAAGGGGGAATAGGCAGATGCGACATCTATAGGAAAAGGTCACATATCTCTGTCGGTTTGTAGGTTGGCCCCGAGGTGACCTTCGCCGTGTAAAGGGAGATAATTCATCCCCATTAGCCTTTTGTTATCTAGACCTTCCTCCAGTTTTCTAGTTTTTGTTATCATTTATATATATGTATATATAATGTGTGTGTGTGTGTGTGTGTGTGTGTGTGTGTTTACACACACATGTATACACCACTGTTGTTGTTGTTGATATTGTTATTATTACTGTCATTGGGGTGTTCTTGTTATCGTTATCATCATTATTAGAGCGTTGGTGTTATTCTCATTGTTCGAGCCCTGACGCGTCGGTTACTATGCTGGAATACTAATGTTAATAACGACAATGAGGTCGTGGTTTTTGTCGGATGAAAGAGGATATGAGACTGATAATGGCTTTTTGGACTTAGATGACGCGCGGTTTACGGGGCGCGTTGCGGCGTGGTAGAAGATGCGGTAATAAAATCGATAAATATATTGGGAATGGATGTTGTGTTTGTGTTTCGGGGAAGGGGGCTGACAGGCAGGCAGGCAGGTAGGTAGGCAAGCAAGCAAGTAAGCAAGCAAGCAAGAGCCAGGTAAGCAGATGGACAGGTAACCAGTCCGTTAGGTGAGCAGGCAAGCAGGCAGGTAGATTGACTGGCAGATAAGCAAGCAGTCAGACTGGAGACAAGCAGGGTGGTAGGTCCGTAGGCAGATGTATACGAGCAGGCAGGTAGGCAGGCAGGCAGACGCAGACAAGGCCAGCAAGCAGACAGGCGGCCGTGCAGGTGGAGCCAGACAAACCAATCGGTCTGCGGGAGCTCCGGGCGGCAGAGCGGCGTGTCTGCGGCTCCCGAGAGGACGCCCGTGGCTCGCTTTACCTGAATCACCCGCCGCCAATTAAGAAGGGCTGCCGACGCTTGCACGTATCGCCCGGATGCAATATTAGCCTCTTCTCCTCCTCGCGCTTCTTCTCTCTTTTCTTCCCCTCTTTTTTTTTTCTTCGTTTGCTTCTTTCCGTTTTGTTCCTCCTCCATCGCTTCCCTCCCTCCTTCCCTGCATCCCTTCCTCTCCACCCCCCCCCTTTTCTGTGCCTTTCCCCCTTCTCTCTCTTTTCCCCTCATCTTCCTTCTCCTATCCCCATCCCCTCTTCCTCCTCCTGTCCCTTTCCCCCTCTCTCCTCCCTCCTTCCCTCCCTTCCCCTCCTCCTCTCTCCCTCCCTCCCCCTCCCCTCCCCCTCCTCCTCATCCCCCCTCCCTCCTTCCCCCTCCCCTCCCCCTCCCCCTCCTCCCCTACTCTCCTCTCTGACTCTCTGCTGAGGCGCTGAGTCCCCCCCTCCCCCCACCCCCTCCCCCCTCCTCTCTCGCACGCTGGTTTGGCGGACGAATGCAAATTGAATTTCGTGACACGCCGATTGTGGTTTGACTGTTGATCTTGAGCTTAATGAAGTGTGGCGGGCGGGGGTACGGGGCAGGGGCGGGGGTGGGGGAGTGGGGGGTGAGGGTGGGGGGTTACTCGCGCGTTGGCCTTGGAAGTGGCACACTCAGCCTCCTCCTCCTCCTTCTCCACCTCCTCTTCCTCCTCCTCCTCTCTCCTTCTCCACCTCCTCCTCCCTCTCCACCTCCTCTTCCTCCTCCTCCTCCTCCTCCTCCTCCTCCTCCTCCTCCCCTTCCTCCTCCTCCTCCCTCCTCCCTCCTCCTCCCTTCCTCCTACTCCACCCTACACCTCCTTCCTACTCTCTCTGCGTCAAGGTCATCAAGCGTTCTCTTCCTTCTTCTTTCCTCCACTTCCTCGCCCCCTCCCCTTCTCTTCCTCTTCTGACTCTTTTTCCACTTCTTCTTCCTCTTCCTCTTCTTACTCTTCCTCTTTCTTGTCTTCCTCTCTCATGTCTCTCTCTCTCTCTCTCTCTCTCTCTCTCCCTCTCTCTCCCTCCCTCCCTCTCCTCTCCCTCTCCCTCTCCCTCTCTCTCTCTCTCTCTCTCTCTCTCTCTCTCTCTCTCTCTCTCTCTCTCTCTCTCTCTCTCTCTCTCTCTCTCTCTCTCTCTCTCACAGCTTCCCATGCACCGAGTCATGCTGCTGACTCACTCCCCCTCCCCTCCCCCCATTACATCACTCGTTCGAACCCTGGCCTCGTCATGCATTTCTGCTCACGGCCTCGTGTTCGTTTTTCGTTCCCTTTTTCTCCCTTTCCTTTTTTCTCTCTCTTTCCCTTTCATCTATCTATCGGCTTATCTCTCTAGATAATTTTTTTATTGGGGGCTATTCTTTTTTTTCCTCCCCTTCCCCTCCCATTCTCTTCTTCCTCATCCTCTATTCCCTCCTTTCCCTCCCCCTCTCACGTTCTCTCCCTCCCTCCCGTCCCTCCCTTCACCCTTCTCGCTCCCTCCCTTCACCCTTCTCGCTCCCTCCCCTTGACGGGCAGGCAGCAAGAGTGATGAGTGCGAGCATGTGACGCCCCTCCCTCCCTCCACGTCGTGACAGGGTTGTGACGGCGTAAGCATGAAGGGAGCCACCCTCCCTCTCCTCCTCCCCCTCCCCTACCCCAACTCCCACTCCCATTCTCCCCACTCCCCGTGGAGTCGTGTAGGGGGTGTCGTGACGACTGAAAGGAACCCTCAACGGATCTCGCCCCTCTCCTCCCCTCCATGCCGTGCCCCTCCCCCTCCCTCCCATCCCCTGCCATCCCCCCCTCCCCCTCCCCCTCCCCCTCCCCCCTCTTTACGTTTTTTTCAGTTTCCGTTTAATTGTTTCGGGTCGTTTTGAGGCCTTGGGTGTAGGCCTTGGGTTTCCACGCCCGCCAGGAAGCTTTTCTTTTATTCAGGTTTTTATTCCGTTTTTTTTTTAGTACTCTCGCTTTTTTATTGACGTTGTTATTTTTGTAGTAACTTAATTAGTAATGCGTTGTTTTTGTTGTTATTAATGATGCTGTTATATTATTGTTAGTGTACAGTGAATGTTACAGGTGGGACGGATGAATGTGTATGGATATGAAAACGCATTCAGTGTCTTCGTTGTCTTCTGAACGGGTTAATCCTTCAAATTCAAGTGGCTCATTATCAACTGTATAATCGTCACTTGTCCTTTATGTCAAGTTGCTAAGAACTTCTTACGCCATGCCCCCCTCCCCCCTCTTCTTCCCCTTCCACCTCCACACCTCACATCTCTCCCCTTCGCCCACCTCTCTCTCTCTCTCTCTCTCTCTCTCTCTCTCTCTCTCTCTCTCTCTCTCTCTCTCTCTCTCTCTCTCTCTCTCTCTCTCTCTCCCCACCAACTCTCCATCTCCCTCTTCCTCCTCTCCCCTACTCTCCCGCCCTCCACCTTCCCAACTCCCCGCCTCATCCTCCACGCCCTACACCTCACACCTTCTCTCTCCCCCTCTTCCCTGCGACCTCCCACCCCACACCACCTCTCCCCTTTCCTCCTCTCCACCTTCTCCACCTCCTCCTCCACCCCTCACACCATCTTTCCCCTTCTCCCTCTCCTCCTCCACCTCCCATTCCCCCCACCCCACCCCTCCCCACCCCTCCCCTCCCCACAGCTCTCATGGCTCTCTAGTGATGCAATAGTGAACGTCTTGAGGCTAAGGTTGCTTGATCATGCAGGGCACAAAAGGTTTCTTCTCCTCCACTGTTTACCATTACATCACACGCTCGGGATCGCCCTCGTGTCAGTGTTCGATTCCGGGGGACCTTCGCCATGGACGCACCTCGCTCTTTTTTTTTTTTTTTCTTTCTTTTTTTTGGGGGGGGGGTTGTAGTTCGTATTTTGACTTTTTTTGTTGTTTATTTGTTGATTGGTTGAGTGTAGGGGGAGGGTGTAGTTCGTATTTCGTCTCTTTTTGTTGTTTATTTGTTGGTTGGTTGATTTGATTGTGCTGATTTGATTTAAGTTGTTTCGTTGGTTATATGTTTCTCACTTTTTTTTCGGTGGATTGCGATTTTCTTCGTACAGATTTCGCACGATGAGTAAGTCTATTCATCTCCTTTGTTTATTGGTCTACATAATTTGCAGCTTTACGGGTCTCTCATTGTCATCTTTATTGTTTTTTTGTTTGTTTTTTTCTGTGGGTGTTACCGAATGGTGTGATTGCGTAATTGTGTCGGGAGGAAGAGAGACAAAAGGCGGGGGGAGGGGGAGGGGGGGAGGTGGTAAGGCAGGTGAGATTGGATGTCTTGATGTTTATCTTGTCAGGAGATAGAGGTGTACCAAGAGTGTTTCTCAGCAGACGAAGGGAAGGAAGGAGAAGAGAGGAAGAGGGAATGGAGAGGAAGGGAGAGGAGAGGAGAGAGGGAAGGAAGGAAGGAAGAGGAGAGTGGAGACGAAGGGAGGGAAGGAAGAAGAGAGGAGAGGAAGTAGAGGAGAGGAGAGGAAGGGAAGGAAGGAGAGAGGAGAGGAGAGATAAGGAGAGGAGAGGAAGGGAGGGAAGGAAGGAGAAGAGCGAAGAGGAGAGAAGAGGGAGAGACAGAAGCAGCCTGAAAAGAGCAAACATGGACAAACAAACAAACAAACAAGTAGATAGACAGAGAGGCGGACGGACAGTATGTAAGAATATGAGAATTGAAATTACGATAAGAGGTATTGAGAGAGTGGGGGTGTCTACGAGGTTATGCGGGCAGGGTCGTACATGTGTGTATGTGTCTGTTATGTGTGTGTGTGTGTGTGTGTGTGTGTGTGTGTGTGTGTGTATGTATGTGTGTGTGTGTGTGTGTGTGTGTATCTGTTTCTGTTCACATGTTTATCTGTGTTTGTGTTTCAGTGTTTGTCTTTTCATGTATGTACGTGCGCGCGGACTATAGGTACGTGCATGTGTATATGTGAGTGAGTGCGAGGGTGGGGTGCGGGCGGGTGGGCGGTCGTGCGGGTGGGTTGGCTGGCCTTGAATCACGTAGCCTGAGCCGCCTGCCCCCACCACGCCCGTGACCGTAAGCAGGCGCAAGCGGCGGGAAGAGTGAGGGAGGGGGGGGGGTCTGCCCGTCTGTCTGTCTGTCTGTATAAGGGTGTGTGTGTGTGTGTGTGTGTGTGTGTGTGTGTGTGTGTGTGTGTGTGTGTGTGTGTGTGTGTGTGTGTGTGTGTGTGTGTGTGTGTGTGTGCGTGCGTGTGTGTGTTTGCAGCTCTCCTCGCGTGGTTCCTTAGCAAGCAGACAGGAAACCGAAGGAGGGAGCTTGGTGGTAATTCCAAGCAGATTAAGGAGGGTGGGAGAGAAGGGGAAGGACCCCCTCGCCCTCCCCCTCCCTCTCTCTCTCTCTCTCTCTCTCTCTCTCTCTCTCTCTCTCTCTCTCTCTCTCTCTCTCTCTCTCTCTCTCTCTCTCTCTCCTCTCTCCTACCTCTCCTTCAGAAATTCTTTCTATTTTACCTCTCCCTCTATCTATCCGTCTGTCTGTCAACCCGGAGGGAAATATAAAAGCACCAATGACAACAACTCGAGCGGAACGCCGCACGCCCGTCTCTCCCTCCCCACGCCCATGCAGCAGCCGCCCAAACAAGGATGTAGCAATATTTAAGGCCCGCCCACCGATGTATAAACTTGGTCCTCGGGCCGGATCACGCCTAAACCTTGCATGCATCTTAGGGACGACTCTCCCACGCCGCCGGCCGGACAGGCTACCGACTCGGGTTCAGGGGGAGGGGAGGAAGGGGGTTGGGGAGGGGGAGGAGCTTTTTTTTTTTTTTTTAGTCTTGTTTTTTTTTCTCTCTCTTCCTCTTCCTCTTCCTCGTGCTGTCTCTCGTTGTCTCTTTCGCTTTCTCTGTCAGTCTGTATGTCTCTCTCTCTCTTTCTCTCTCTCTTCCTCTCTATCTCTCTCTCTCTCTCTCTCTCTCTCTCTCTCTCTCTCTCTCTCTCTCTCTCTCTCTCTCTCCCTCCTCCCTCCCTCCCTCCCTCTCTCTCTCTCTCTCTCTCTCTCTCTCTCTCTCTCTCTCTCTCTCTCTCTCTCTCTCTCTCTCTCTCTCTCTCTCTCTCTCTCTCTCTCTCTTTATCTCTCTCTCTCTCTCTCTCTCTCTCTCTCTCTCTCTCTCTCTCTCTCTCTCTCTCTCTCTCTCTCTCTCCCTCCCTCCCTCCCTCCCTCCCTCTCTCTCTCTCTCTCTCTCTCTCTCTCTCTCTCTCTCTCTCTCTCTCTCTCTCTCTCTCTCTCTCCCTCCCTCCTCCCTCCCTCCCTCCCTCTTCTCTCTCTCTCTCTCTCTCTCTCTCTCTCTCTCTCTCTCTCTCTTTATCTCTCTCTCTCTCTCTCTCTCTCTCTCTCTCTCTCTCTCTCTCTCTCTCTCTCTCTCTCTCTCTCTCTATCTATCTATCTATCTATCTATCTCTCCCTCCCTCCCTCCCTCCCTCCCTCTCCCTCCCTCCCTCCCTCCCTCTCCCTCTCTCCCTCTCCCTTTCCCTCTCCTTCCCTTCCCTTTCCCTCTACTGCTGCTGCTCTACCCTTGGATCTATACTACAGCTCGATCGCAGGTATAGGGGAAAAAACTCGGGAGAGAATTAAGAGGGAAGGGAGAGTGTAGGGGATAAGATGGTAGCAGGGAAGGAGGGAGGGAGAAAGGGGGACACGGAGAGGAGGAAGGGGAGAGGGAAAAGAAGTCGAAAGGGAAGCCGAGGCATAGCATTGGATTAGGAAGGGGAAGAACAAATGGGAATAAGTGGAGAGAAGGGGAGAGCGGGAGAGGGAGGTGGGGGAAGAGAGAGAGAGAGGGAGAGATGATAAGAGAAATAAAATAGGACATTGTTATAGGATCGAGTGCGAGGGAAGGAGAGGAAGCGAAGATCGAGGTGTGGGTAGAATGAGGTGGGGGAGGGGGATAGGCGAATGGAGAGGGAGGGAGGGGGTGCAGGGATAGGGAGTCTTAGGATAGGGGGGAACAGATAGAGGAAGGGGGAGGGGTCTGGGGATTAAGAGCACGGGCTGGGGGAGGGGGCGAGGAGAGGAAGACTAGACGAAGACTCAGGAGGAGAAGAAAGAGGAAGAGGGCGGGAGGAAGAGGGGCAGGAGGGCCGTGCGAGCCGAGAGAGGAGAGGACGTGGGCCCTCCATCATGGCGCAGGACCCTCGACGTGGAACAAATCACCCGTGGATGTGTTCACAGACCGACCCTCGCTGCCTGCCTCCCTGCCCCGTGGTCTGCGCGGTCCTCGGTCTACCTGGCTCCCTGCCCTGCTTCTCCGTCTGCCTGCTCGCTCTCCTGCTTGCCCCTCGGTCTGCCTGGCTCCCTGCCCTGCTTCTCCGTCTGCCTGCTCGTCCCCCTGCTTGCCCCTCGGTCTGCCTGGCTCCCTGCCCTGCCTGCTCGCCCTCCTGCTTGCCCCTCGGTCTGCCTGGCTCTCTGCCCTGCCTGCTCGTCCTCCTGCTTGCCCCTCCGTCTGCCTTCTTGCCTGCTTGCTCGGCGGTCTGCCTGGCTCCCTGCCCTGCCTGCTCGTCCTCCTGCTTGCCCCTCGGTCTGCCTTCTTGCCTACTTCCTCGGCGGTCTGCTTGGCTCCCTGCCCTGCCTGCTCGTCCTCCTGCTTGCCCCTCGGTCTACCTTCTTGCCTACTTCCTCGGCGGTCTGCTTGGCTCCCTGCCCTGCCTGCTCGTCCTCCTGCTTGCCCCTCGGTCTACCTTCTTGTCTGCTTGCTTCCCCTTTCCCTCCCCGTTTCATCCTGCTCGGTATCCTTGCACGGTCTAGGCGGTCGTCCTCCTTGCCTGCTTGTGCCTGCTTGCCCGCTCACTCGCCTCCCTCAGTCCAGGGCATGAATCACTCGAGCGTCCAGCCTGGATGCCCCTCCCCCCCCCCCCCCTCTCTCTCTCTCTCTCTCTCTCTCTCTCTCTCTCTCTCTCCCTCCTCCCTCCCTCCCTCCCTCCCTCCCTCCCTCTCTCTCTGCCTCCCTCCCTCTCCCTCTCCATCTCCCTCTCCCTCTCCCTCTCCATCTCCCTCTCCCTCTCCCTCCCCCTCCCCCCATCTATCTCCTTCTCTCTCTCCTCCTCCCTCCCTCCCTCCCTCCCTCCCCCCCCTCCTAGATGACGAAAGGTGATGTGATGGGCTTTTCGTTAATGGCGGTTACGCGGGCGAGCCCCTCCGCCGCCCGCTGCCTTGGTAACCGAATTTTTATCGTGCATCTTCTGGCTCGGCGGGACGGGACGGGTCGAGGAGGGCGGGGTATAACGGGGTATGCCGCCCTGATGGATTGTTGGAGAGTTATGGCAAAGAGGGTAGAGAGAGGGAGAGAGTTTGGTGGGAGGGGTTGGAAGGGGTAGTCGAAGAAGAGGGGGGGGGGAGGGGAAAAGGAAGAAAAGAATGAGAGAGAAATGGACCTCCTGCCGTCGAAAATGCTTCTGGTCTGCTTCCTTCCCTACACGCATGCCCACCCCCCCATCTCCCCCATTCCCCTCCACCCAGTCTGCTAGGTACGCCCTCACTTCCCTTCCTCCCCCTACCCCCCCCCCTCCCCTCCAGCCGGCTAATGACACAGCTCCTCTCCAAGACGGTGAAGAGGGTGGGGGTGGTGGGGGTGCCTAGGCCTCTTAGGGACGAGCTTAAATTAAGTGCAAATGGTCACTTTTTTTTTATTTATTTTCTTTTTTTCCACCCGTGTTCTTGTTTTTAGAAGTATGGCCAACAAATAGAAAGGCAGAGATTTCTTTTTATCTAAAAAAGAAAAGAGGAAACCAGCATAAAACGGAGGAATTGTTTTTTCCCTCGTGTTCTTGTTTTTACAAGCATGGTCAGCAAACAGAAAGACAAAACCTCCTTTATGTTAAAAAATAAATAGATAAATGGATAAAAATACAACAGATGAATTATATCATTATAGTCATGATCATATTCTTACAAGGAAACATACAACCGACGAATTTATCACAATACAGTTATCCTATTCTAAGGAAATGAGTGCGATGCGTCACGCCCCCACACCCCCACGCCCCCACGCCCTAAGACGCCCGCCGCCCGCCGCCAGCCGCCCTCGCGAATAAAAGCCTCGAGTGTTGGCATGAACCCGTCGCGCACATCACCGGGAAATGAAAAGTTATTACGAAAATTAGGCAAACTCGAAATGCCACACGCCCTCACACGCCCGAAAATTCCCCGGCGGTTACGGAGGCCGGAGTAGTGGGGGGCAAAGTTTTGATTAGCCGTTAAATATCATCTCTCTCTCTTAGTTCTCTTCCCTCTCTTTCTCTTTTCTCTCTCTCACCCTCCTCCTCAGTTCCTTCTCCCCCTATCTTTTTCTCCATCTCCCTCCCTATCTCACTTCCCTCTTCCTCTAAAATGAGAGAGAGAGAGAGAGAGAGAGAGAGAGAGAGAGAGAGAGAGAGAGAGAGAGAGAGAGAGAGAGAGAGACCGAGAGAGACAGAGGGAGAGAGAGAGAGACAATAAAAAAACCCTGTCTCCCTGGTTTTATTCCAGGACTGTTTCAGATCTTGTGCCTTAATTAAATGAAACTTTCTGAACACAAACACGTTGCAGTGAGAAGAACCTCGGGACCTCCGGAAGAACTGTAGCTGTGTCTTTTTTTTTTTTTTTTTTTTTTTTTTTTTTTTTCAAGCGTTTAATCATCTTCTGTCTCCGGGCTCTTCATTAGCTCTCGCTGTTCTTCCTTCTTTCTTGGTCATCTTCGTTTTCCTCGTCCGTCTTTTCTTTTTTGTCCTTTCCTTGCATTTCCTCACTCATCTTATCTTTCTTTTTTCGTTTCTTCCTCCCTTTTCTCCTCCTCTACTTCTTCTTCTTCTTCGACCCTCCTTTTCTTCTTTTTTTCTTCTTCCTCTTCTTGTTCTTGCTCTTCTTCCTCTTCTTGTTCTTCTTCTTCTTCCTCCTCTTGTTCCTGTTCTTGTTCTTCTTCGACCCTTTTCTTCTTCATCGAACTTCTTGTTCTTCTTCATTCTTCTTCTTCTTCTTCTTCTTCTTCTTCGACCTTCTCGGGTCTCGACAAAGACCGTCTCTTAATTTAGAATTAAGAGACCATTTGCCCGTGCTTAAAGTTTCTCTAAGTTGATATTGTTGTTCAAAGGCTGTTTCTGTGTAAATGCAAATGATATGTTCAAAGTTTTAATAGATTCAGCATCTTTAATTTGTACAAGAAAAAGGTTAAAAAATAAATAAAAAGTGTTGGAAATATATATATATAGAAATCACCCTTAGAAGATTTAGGATTTTTTATTCGCTCTCTCGCTCTTCCTTTTTTTCGCCCTGGATAATGTGATTCCTCCGTCTCGCGTTGTTTTCATAATTATCGCGAGGCTTGTCTTTTCCATTCGTATTTCGAGTGACGTCTTTTTTTTTCTTTTTCTTTTTTTATTTTTATTTTATTTTTTTTTTTTTTACGACTGCTTCTAGTACCTCTTTCTTGTGGCGCTTTTCTTTCCTTTTCCTCTTCTTCCCTTTTTTCGCCAGACTCTCCGCTTCCTCTTACTCCTCCTTTCCTTTCGTTCCTCTTCTTTCCTCCACTTTCCCCCTTCTTCCTTTCCTCCTCCCTTTCCCCCCTTCTTCCTTTCTTCATCCTCTTCCCCTTCTTCCTCCTCCTCTTCCCCTTCTTCCTTTCCTCATCCTCTTCCCTCCCTCTTCCCTTTCTTCCACTCCTCTTCCTCACTCCTTCTCCTTTCCTCCTCTTCCCCCTCTTCCTCACCCCTTCTCCCTTTCCTCCTCTTCGCCCCTCTTCCTCCCCTTCCTCTCCCCTTCCTCCCCCCCTCCTCTCCCTCTTCCCTCTTCGCACACGACCCCAGCGCGAGCATGAATTTCCCTCTCAGCTCTTTAGTCTTTCGCGGCTGTCCCCGGAGTCCCACTACCCACGATATGGAGATTTACTTGTCCCAGACTCCCTTCCCTCTCCCCCCTCTCTCCCGTGCCCTTGGCCCCTGTCCCCTCCCCTTCCCCCTTCCCCTTTCCCCTCTCCCTGCCCCCTCCCCTTTCCCTTCCCTCTCCCTGCCCCCCTCCCCTTTCCTCCTCCCTCGCCCCCTCCCCCTTTCCCCCTCCCCTTTCCCTCTCCCTGCCCCCTCCCCTTTCCCCCTCTCCCTGCCCCTCTCCCCTTTTCCCTCTCCCCTGCCCTCTCCTTTCCCCTCTCCTCTCCCCTCCCTTGTTTCCTGGTCAGAAGACCCTTTCCTCTCCCCTTTTTCGTTAAAGGACCTCCCACACTCCTCTATTTCTTGGTGTTGGTCTCTCCCTCTCTCCTCTCTCCCTCTCTTCCCCTCTCTATCTATCTATCTATCTATTTCCATTTTCTGTCAATATCCGTCTCCTATTTTTCATAAACCCCCGCTCTTCTCTCCACTTCCTCAGGTCCTCCTTCCCTCCCCCTTTCCTGTTATTTCACCATTTGCCTTTCTTTCCGCTATTATCCATTTTTATCCACTTTTTCTCCTCGCACACCTTCAGTCGGGTTCCTTCACCTTCCTTCTCCGCCTCGCCCTCCACAGGCTTCACGGGTGCGGCCAGTCTCTTCACACCTGTCATTATTCCCCATTTTCACTTATTTTCTTCGTTTGCCTTCTGGCGTGTCATTTTCCTCCAGTCTCTCTCTCTTTTCTGCGTCTCGCTTATTCGGCTTTGCTTCGTTTTGGTCTCTCTCTCTCTCTCTCTCTCTCTCTCTCTCTCTCTCTCTCTCTCTCTCTCTCTCTCTCTCTCTCTCTCTCTCTCTCTCTCTCCGTTTTTCACTTCCTCATCTGCAGCATCGCTTAAGCATTTGCACTTTTTCTTCTGTATTTATATTCCGCGAGGGTCTTGGAAGAAACTCCCGCCGTGTATATTAAGCCAATGAATGCATTTTAATGGTTCCTTCCTTGCTTCTCTTATTAATATGTCCACGTCACAGACAGTCATTCTTAATGGACCTTAAGTAGGAAACTCCTCTCCCCTTGTCGAAAAAAAATGAAAAATAGCTGAAAAAACATTAATGTTATTATTACACCAGGCTGCTTGTGCCATTGTGCGATATTTTTAGAGTGCTCATTATCTCGCTTGCTGTTCGCTGCGTTCGCTAATTTTGATAGAGTCGTAAACCCTTTATTAACTGTGTTCATATTTAGATGCTACAGCCCCCAACCCCCTTAGCAAGAGGTTATCAGGAACATCATGTATTTACACTGGCATTTTTTTTTTTTTTCGTTTCCCCACAACAATATATATATGTGTGTGTGTTTGTGTTTGTGTGTGCGCGATTTATTTTAGATATGTATTTGTGTATTTGCTGTTTATGTATTTATTTATTTTGTAGACATTGCTGTTAAATGTTTCGTGTCGGATTAAAAGTTCAGATTTAATGGCTGTAAACTTATAGAGAAAATGGAGCTGTATTTTGGTGGGCTCCCTTTTGCCTCGTATTTCCCTTGCTTCTTGCTCTCCTCACGTCCCCTCACACAGCCCCTAAGCACATCCGAGGCCCACGTGCTTTGGGAGATCTTGAGCCGGTCTTAGAGAGGTGTAAATGTTTCCTTTTTGCTCTTTATCTGACGCTCCCTTTCTGCCTCGGGTTCTCTCTTTTCGCTGGGACACCGGCGTGCTCTCTCTCTCTCTCTCTCTCTCTCTCTCTCTCTCTCTCTCTCTCTCTCTCTCTCTCTCTCTCCCTCTCCCTCTCTCTCTCTCTCCCTCCCCTCTTTTTTCCTCTACGTGTGTGGGTGTGAGTGGTTGGTTGAGGCGAACCTTAACACGCACCCCTTTTCCTGTGCTCTCTTTCATCTCTTATTTTCATCCCACATGTCCGTCTCAGGTTCGTACCAAACCCTCTCTTAATATCACCCTTTCACTCTCCCTTTCTCCGTGTGTGTTCCACCTTCTACCCCTCCCCAAACCTGCCTGCCCGCCTCTCTCTCTCTCTTTTTCTTTCTTTCTTTGTTGTACACACACACACACACACACACACACACACACACACACACACACACACACACACACACACACACACACACACACACACACACACACGTATACACACACACGTATACACACACGTACACACACACGTACACACATACATGTACACACATACACGTACACACATACACGTACACACATACACGTACACACACGTACACACACACGTACACACACGCACACACACACGTACACACGCACGTACACGCACGCACGCATGTACACACACACACACACACACACACACACACACACACACACACACACACACACACACACACACACACACACACACACACCGCGCCCATCCCTCCCGTGTCTCCTCCTCAGCTTTTTTCTAAGAAGAAGATATCTTAATCTGTCGCCCCTTTTTCTTCTCCGCTCAGTCTCTCTCTCTCTCTCTCTTCTCTCTCTCTCTCTCTCTCTCTCTCTCTCTCTCTCTCTCTCTCTCTCTCTCTTCCTCCTTCTTGTCTGCGCCGGTCGGTGGTTGATGTCAGGTGATGGTAAGGGCAAGGCTGACGTTTCCTGTCCGTAGCTGACAGATGAGGAGGTGTCTGACTCGGGCACTGATTATTAGTCAGCCAAGAGGTCTGTCAGAGTCAGCGGATGGGGAGGGGGGGGGGGGGTACGGTAGATCCGAAGGTGTGAAATGGGCGTGAGGATGTTTGTGTGTGTGTGTGTGTATGCTGACCCGAACGCGATTCGTATGAGAGTGAGTGTGAGTGTGTTTACATATATATATATATATATATATATATATATATATATATATATATATATATATATATATATATATATATATATATATATAGACACACACACACACACACACACACACACACACACACACACACACACACACACACACACACACACACACACACACACACACACACACACACACACACGTATATGTATATTATAATATATACACATATACACATATATACATACATAAATATAAAAGTTGCAGAAAATGCAGCAGCGCGGCGCGGCGATTCCTCCCACGTCCGTAACTTATTTCGTTCCAGCCCGACGGTCCATTCGTAAATGTTCGCTCTCTTGAGAACTTGTCCCGAGTTTTATACCCCGTGATGGCGAAGTTGGTCGGTCAGCGAAGGGCACAAAGGACCGGCGACACTTTCAGGTCCGCTTGTCCGGGCCGCCGAATGTATTCAGCGGTGCGACCGGAATGGACGCGGGGGGGGGGGTCCTTCAGCTCCTGCTCCTCCTCCTTCTGCTGCTCCCTCTCGTCGGCGCCCATTGTCAGTTTCCTTCATTGCGCCTTTTCCATTCCCCTCTCTCTTCTCTTCCCTTCCCTTCCCTTTCTCCTGTAACTCCCTTCCCTTCCCTTCCTTTATTTCCCTCGTTTCCCTTTCCCATTTCCCCTCCTTCCCTTTCCTTTCCCAAATCCCTCCCTTCCCTTCCCTTCCTCAAGTCCCTCCCATCTCCTCCCGTCCCCAGGTATAGGGTCGGCGCCGGAGGGAGGGGAAGGGAGGAGAGGAGGGGAGGGAGGGAGGGAGGGAGGGAGGGGGGGAGGGGGAAGGGAGGGGAGGGGAGGGGAGGGGAGGGGAGGGAGGGAGGGAGGGGAGGGGAGGGGAGGGAGGGAGGAGCGTCGAGATGCGTGTGACAGACAGCTCGGGGCTCTCGTGATGCGGCCGGGGCTGGACTCATGACTCGCTCGCCCTCAGCCCTCCGGCCGCGCTCGCCTCGACTCATGACATGGCCCTTGGGGGATGACCTTACGAAAAAGATTGAAAACACGAATTTAAAAAAAGCACACTCTCTCACACACACACACACACACACACACACACACACACACACACACATACACACACACACACACACACACACACTCACACTCACACTCACACTCACACTCACACTCACACTCACCACCACACACACACACACACACACATGCATTCACTCTTTCCTTCTCTCTCTCTCTCTCTCTCTCTCTCTCTCTCTCTCTCTCTCTCTCTCTCTCTCTCTCTCTCTCATACACACACGCACCCCCCCCCCAGACACACACATTCTTCTCACTCACGCACGCCCCCACGCGATCACCCATTACGAGTCGAAAGTACCTGTCGCCAGCGCGGGCGTCGCCGCCGAGGCCCCGGACGGAAGGGCCTTTCGGGGGAAAATAGAATCATTTGCAGTCGCGTCGGCGGGGCTGCTGCTGGACACACACCCGCGAGAAGAATTAGCCGTATTTCCCATGGACTCTAGTGTAAAAATCGCCTACGTCACCACTTATTCAACCCTCGCGCGCCGTTCGAAAAAAGGGGTAAAAAAGAGGTAGAAAAAAAATCTTATTAACCAATTTCACAAGTGCGAAAGTCGGTCGCCAAACCATTGCCCCGGACCTGCGCGGTGGTCCTGCGAGGGGAAACGGGCCTTCCGGCGCAGCGCCCGAAGGCCGAGAATCGCCAGCGCGGGAGGGGCGGCCGCGACACCCAATGACTACCGGGCCAGAATGAACGGCTAGTAGGCGCTCCCCCGCGGGCGGTTAAACTCCACGGGAATTGCGCGCCATGGAAACCGATGTCCGCCAATGGGCAGGGCGAGCGGCGAAGGACCGCCCGACACGGTTTTCTTTTCACATTCAAGAAGATATTTTCGGATTTCGTACTCTTTTTTGTCGGGTTTTTCCTTTTTTTCCCCTTTCCCCTCGGAGGTGGGTTGAGGGAGGGAGGAACGCGAGGTTCTTTGGAAAAAAGAATTTTTATATTTTTCCGACACTAGGTGTATATATATAATATACATGTGTCTATGTATGTATGTATGTATGTACGCGCGTATGTACATGTACGCATATATATATGTATGCATCATATACAAATGTATATATATACATATATTATTCATTTATTTATCTATGTATTTAAACACACACAAACACAAATATAGTACATAGTATATAGTATTTATGCACGTACATATAATCTTCAACAATTCATACAATTAAGCATTTGCTTTAAGGAAAAAAACATTTCCTCCACTTGAAATATAACCCTTTACTCCCCTCCCTCTTCCCCTTCCCCTTCCCCTTCCTCCCCATTTTTGTTCCAGTCCTTTAAAGTCCAGACTGGCCGGTTCTCCCTTCCCCCATTTCGTTCTTCCCCTTCTCTCCCCCTCTCTCTTCTCTTGGATCCTTCCTTTAACCTTGTCCTTCGCTCTCCCCTTTCCCTTACATTTCCCTTTTATTAATTCTCGATCCACCTCTCCTTTTCTTGCTTTCGCTCGTTCTCTGTCTCTCTCTCTCCTTTCTCGTGATATTAACTCTCTCTCTTTCCTTTAGCAATATCCTCTTTCCCCCTCCTCCTCTCTCCATTATCTTCCCTTCCTCCCTCTTTCCCCTCTGTTCTCTCCGCCTTTTTACCCTTTGGCATCCTCCTCTGTTTCCCCTCTTCCTCCTTTACTTTACTTTTCCCTCTCACAGTTCCCATGTCCTTTCTAGCATTTTTCTTTTTCTCCCTTATTTCACCTTCTCCCTCTCTCTTTCCCTTATTTCTCTTTCGCTCTCTCTCCTTCCCTTATTTCTCCTTCACCCTCTCTCTTTCCCATATTTCTCCTTCACCCTCTCTCCTCCCTTATTACTCTTTCACTCTCTCTCCCTCTCCCTCTCTCTTTTCCTTATATCTCCTTCACCCTCTCTCCCGCTCTCTCTCTCCTTCCTCTATTTCTCTTTCACCCTCTCTCCTTCTCCCTCTCCCTCTCTCCTTCCCCTATTTCTCTTTCACCCTCTCCCTCTCCCTCAGTTCGACGAAGGGCTGATAATGCAACCGCCCTCGACGATGGCAAACGGTGGATGGTGTTCCAGTGATAAGCTCCTCCCCTACCGCCCATTCCCCACTTCCTGACTCCCCAACCCACCTTCCCCCTCCTCCACCCTTCTTTTTTCCCCCTGCTCCCTTGCTCCCCCTTCGCCCCCCTCCCCCTCTTCCCTCGGATCTGAAGGCAGGAATCGCTGATGTTTGGGTGGGAGTTGGGACGGGGGTAGGGGGTGGGGTGGGGTGGGGGAGTTGCCTTCAACATCCATGAGATAAGGTCTCTCTCTCTCTCTCTCTCTCTCTCTCTCTCTCTCTCTCTCTCTCTCTCTCTCTCTCTCTTTCCCTCTCTCCCTCTCTCTCTTCCTCTTCCTCTCTTTCTCTTTCTCTCCTCGTCTCTTCCTCCCTTCCTCTCTCTTCCTCCCTCCTCCCTTTCACTCTTTCTCTCCTTCCTCCTTTTCACTCTCCCGTTCATATTCTTCCTCTCTGTCCCTTTTTTTCTCCCTCTCCCTCTCTCTCTCTCTCTCTCTCTCTCTCTCTCTCTCTCTCTCTCTCTCTCTCTCTCTCTCCCTCTCCCTCTCCCTCTCCCTCTCCCTCTCCCTCTCCCTCTCCCTCCCTCTCCCTCTACCTCTCCCTCTCCCTCTCCCTTCCCTTCGCCTATCTGGAATCTTCCTCCTCTTTCCGCAGGTGTGGCCGGAAATTTCGTTCTTTACCTGGATATTTTTTCCAGTTCCACCTTTTTCTGCTTCAGGAGATTTCAACTCACTTAAAAGGCATGTGAGTGTGTGTGTGTGTGTGTGTGTGTGTGTGTGTGTGTGTGTGTGTGTGTGTGTGTGTGTGTGTCTGTGTGTCTGTGTGTGTGTGTGTGTCTGTGTCTGTGTGTGATTGTGGTTATGTGTGTGTGTGTGTGTGTGTGTGTATGTTTGTATGTATACACGTATATATGTGTGTGTGTAAATGTATGTGTATGTGCGTGTTGAACTTTAGGGTGTTGCTGTGTGCGCGGGTGTGCGTGGCATCCGAGGGTGTAAAAACACGGGGGTTTGGCATGTAAAGTGTCTCGTTCCCGGCGGGCGCGTTAGAGGCCGTTTCTGCGTGTGGGCGGGAGGGAATTTTTGATCGATGCCTCTGCTTGTCGTGGGCCTTCGTGATGTAGGTCAGCTGTGAGGTAGATGTTGGCTTTGATGACGTAATGGCGCCGTTAATGATTTTATTTTATTTTTATGTATTTTTTCATTGTTGTTGTTCTTGTCGGTATTGCTAGTTCTGGAGAGCTTTTTTTTTGTTAGTATTATTGTTTGTATGATGTTTTTTGGGTGATTGTTTTAAAATTCGTGATTTTTCGAATCGTTATTATCGTTGTTGTTGGTTTTATTAACTTCAGTGGTTTGTTTTCTGGATCTTTTTTCAGTGTTATTGTTTGTATTGTATTTTTCGTGTTAATGCACTCTTGATGATACTTGATATTGTTAGTAATGATGTCTGATACAGTATTGACTTTTTCTGAATCGTAAAGCGTTAAATTTTAAAGATCTGTCGTGTTGGAAATCTTTTCTTTCTTTCTTTCTTTCTTTCTTTCTTTTTTGTTTTAGTTTTCGAAGTGTTCCTTTTTGTCTTTGTGCGTGCTTGTTATTATTTTTTTTTCTTGATTCCTTTTTCGTTGACTTTTATATTATGATTATTTGATTATTTTCGTTCGATATTTTCCGACGGGTCACGTGGCTTCGCGATCTCTCCGCCTTGCCGTCTGTCAGTCAGTTAGTGGGGCCGGGAGATAGGGGGGGGGGGCGGGGTGGACTCCAGCGCGCGTGCAAACAATCAAACAAACAAACAAGCCAAAGTGTCGTGCGCACCCACGCCCAATCGTGTTCGTTAAAGCATACTCCTCTGCACACCATTCGCCACTTTCTGACTTCGTGGGGGGGGGGGGGTGAATGAAGAGGAGGAGGAGGATGCAACGGGGGGAGTGGGGGGTTGGTGGGGGGAGGAGAGGGGTTTGATGGGGAGAGGGGGTGTGATGGGGGGGGCGGGGGAGGAGGTGGGACGGAGTCAAGGCCAGGGGAGGGGAGAGGAAAAGAGGAAAGAAGAGAGCGTGTTTACCATTCATTCTGACTTCAGGGATCGGGAGGAGTGGATGAGGCGAATGAAGCAAGGAGGGGAGTGGGGGGAGGGGGGCAAGCACGCCATTCACCACCTTCTGACTTCAGAGGCGGGGGAGGGAGAGGGTGGAGGAGGAGGGGGATGGGGATGCAGACCATTCACTAAGCGCGTGTGACCTTCACCATTCGCCGACAAACAACAACAAACAACAGGGGTCGTTGTCCACCGGGGCTAACAACTAGACACTGTGTCGTCGCTGGCCAATTTTTTCTCTTTTTTTCTTTTCTTTTTTCCTTTTTTTCAAGAGGGTGAGGGGCTGTGAGGGGGGAGGGAGGGGGAGGGGGTGTAACAAGGCTGAGTGAGTTTGCATGGAGTCATGCGTGGTCCCGGTCATGCCCTTTGGCGATTCGGCTTAACTGGCCTCGGCTTTGGTTTGGTTTGCTGGCCCTTGTCTCGTTTGCGGTTAGTTATTTGTTTTCCTTTTTCGAAGAAGGGTTTGGGACGCTGCAAGTCGGTGCAAGAATGTGCAGCCATGGGCGAGAGCGTGGGGGTGAGGGGTGGGGGAGGGGGAGAGGGTAGGGGGGAGGGATGGTTGAGTGGTAAGAGGTGGGGGAGGGGCAGGAGTAAAAAGTAGTAGAAAAAGATGATAAACAAGACGGGAGAAAGAACCCCACCTCCACCCCACCCCCCACACAAAAAATGATAACAAATAAATGAACAGATTAAATAACCAAAGAGAAAGGAGTCTCCATACAGACTCTGCGTTATCCGTGTTGTTCTAATCGCCGTGTTTATTATCGCTTTTTTTCTTTTCTTTTCGCTCGTTTGTGAGGTTCCGTGTGCAAATCGCATGCAGGGCGGCCATTAACCCTTTCCCTGGGGGGCTGTTTATGATATCTGCACAATTACCCCTTTTTATATACATATATAGTCGGTGGCATTGTTACCTTCCTTGTAATTCAGGAGGCGAGGCGAGGCTTATTGGTTTACGAGGAAGAGGGTAAAAAAAAGGAGAGAGAGAGTGGGAGGGAATTAAGGAGGGAGAGAGGGGGTGGGGAAGGAATACTGAGAGAGAGAGAGAGAGAGAGAGAGAGAGACTGAGACTGAGACTGAGAGGTAGAGACTAGGAGAGATAGATAGAGAGAGAGAGGAGACAACTAGGGAAGGAGAGGGAGACAGACAGAGACAGGAAGACCTAGAACTGTATCCGAAGAAATCGGAACCGAGACCCAAGCTTTCGAAGGAGCCCCGGATAGGTATGTGACCCGAAGAAGATCAAGAAAACGGGTCGAGGTGGATACAAAGAGATTAATAGCGAACGAGAATGAAAGAGAGAATAATAGTCCAAAAAGTGTAGAGGTTGATAATGGGAAGAATGGGGGAGAGGGATAATCTATAACAATGATGTAAATAGTAAAGATAATGATGGTAATATCCTGGAAGTAGTGTGTCGTCAGATTCTAATGACCTTTTTTCTCTTCTTTCCCTCAGGTGTGTGTCAGAGGTGGACGGGCATCACGAGACGCCGGGCGCTGGCTTAAGTACACTGTGTTTTGACAGTCCGGTTTGGAATTTCTGTGTAAACGGCCCTGTAAACGGCCGTCTTTCCTTTCTCCCCTTCGCCTTCCTGTTTGTCACTCCTGCCCTCCTTCCCTCACCCTTGCCTCTCCGCCTCCCTTCATTATCCCTTCTTTCCTCCCAACGTTATCACCCGTACTCAGTCTTTCCTCTCTTCCTTCTCACTCCCTTCGCCATTCCTTAGTGCCATCTACCCCTTCCTCTCTCCTCCCTCCCCCTTTTCCATCGTCATCTCTCTTCTCTCCTATCCCTCCACTCCTCCCTCCCTCTCCCTTCCTTCTCCTCTTCCCTCACTCTCTCCCCCCCTTTCCTCCTCCTCCCTCACTCTCTCTCTCTCTTCCTTCTCCTCCCCTCCCTCTCTCTCTCTCTCTCTCCCTCTCCCTCCCTCCCTCCCTCCTTCCCTCCCTCCCTCCCTCCCTCCTCCCACCCTTCCTCTGCCCCCCCCCGACGCTGGCAGACGAAATGGCTTTAATATTAAGAGATAAGTGTGAGGAGTTCCTATGAGGAGCTAAGTGGCACTAGTGCATTACTCGAGGGTGGCACTCGCGTTACCATAGCTGCCATTGGAGGAAGAGCAAGGGCATGGTTGGGTATGGGGGTGAGGGGGGGTGGGGGATGAACAGGGGCGTTGTGATGTGGGCGTTATATTTAGTGGTGCTGTTATGGTGTTGCTGATATCCGTAATGGGTCCAAGAGGAGAGTGCTCAGTGCCTCTCCAGGAGTGCTGATAAAGAGGGCTCCTGCTGGCTACTTCTGCTCACCCCCCCCCCCCCATCTTCCTTTTCGTGCTCTCTCTCTCTCTCTCTCTCTCTCTCTCTCTCTCTCTCTCTCTCTCTCTCTCTCCTTCTTCTTCACCTCCTCTTGTCCTTCTTTTTCTTCTTCTCCTCCTCCTCCTCCACCTCCTCCTCCTCCTCCTCCTCCTCCTCCTCCTCCTCCTCCTCCTCCTCCTCCTCCAAGGTAAAAAAAACTTTTTAGGGGGTGGGAGGCAGCCAGACGCGAATAAGGTCAGTGGGTATTTAAAAAAAAAAAAAAAAAAAAAAAAAAGACGGCAAATCTTACTGAGCCTGTAATGTTTATCATCGTCAGGGGAACCACAAGACTGATTACCACGTGTCGAACCCTTTTGAACCGAATGGGGGGCGGGGGAGAGAAAGAAAAAGTTAATCCACATTTATATCAAGCTCTGTGAGACTTAGGCCTATAGAAAGACGTATGGAAGAGGAGATAAGACCGTTTATCCTGTGCCAGCGGGTGGGGGCACGTTCAGACGGCTGGCATGTAGCCGGAAGTATTGTGTAAGTATCCTGGAGAAACTTATTCTATCGGGAGGGGGAGGGAGGGAGGGGAGGGGCCCATTCTATCGGTAGGGAGGAGGGAGGGAGGAAAGGGGCCCATTCTATCGGTAGGGGGGAGGGAGGGAGGGAGAGGGCCCCCTTGGTGCTTCTACAGGCCCTTCCTCTCCCCTCCTCCCCCTCCCCTCCCCCCAATTCTCTCTCTACTCCCTCCTCCCCCCACTCTTCCTTTTAGATGTTATTTGCTGATTGGACTTGGAGTGCAACGGAGCAGCCGCTGTCACTCTCGTAGGTTGATCTCTGGAAAGGAGGGCGGCGAGGGAACCTTTTTCTTCTTTTTTGTGTTGTTCTGTTCTGTTTGTTGTTGGTTTTATTGTTATTGTTGTTGTTTTGTTGTTGTTATTGTTGATGATGATGTTATGTTTGTCTTTATTATTATTATTATTATTATTATTATTATTATTATTATTATTATTATTGTCATTATTGTCCCTTTTGTGTTTTTCTATATGATACCACCCACACGAGTCGAGTGGGCGTTGGAGACGAAGGGCGTTGTGCCGCAAACTTTGATACCTCCTATCCTCTCCTCCCCCTCCCCTCTCCTCGCCTCCCCTCTTTTCTCATCTTCCATTCTCTCATCCCCTTTTCCTTCCTCTGTCACCTTCCCATATCTAACCGCTTTACCCTTTCCCTTTCTCTTTCCTCCTTTCCTCTCCCCACTCCCCCATCCTCTCCCCTCTTCACCTCCCCCATCCTCTCTCATCTCCCCCACCTCCCCATCCTCTCTCATCTCCCCCACCTCCCCCATCCTCTTCCTTCCCCTCTCCCCCATCCTCTCCCCTCTCCCCCCACCTCCCCCATCCTCTCCCCTCTCCCCCCACCTCCCCCATCCTCTCCCCTCTCCCCCACCTCCCCCATCCTCTCCCCTCCCCTCCTCCTTCCCCCCTCCCCACCTCCTCCCCTTCTCGCCACAAACCATCAGCTGTTGGAGGTGTTTACAAATGCTCGTGAGTCAGGCCTGTGCTCGCCCGAAAGGAAGTTTGGCCATTACGTGTGGTTGGCATGGTAGTTTATTGGTTGGAATGGTTGTTTTTCTGGTTAGGGAAAAAGGGTGGATGGAGGTGGAGGGGGTGGGGGAGGGGAGGAGGAAGGGGAGGAAGGGGGGGGTGAAACGAGTTGGTTATAGATGGTTGCAGCAGAGGATTCGAATGGAGGGCGAAATGTCGAGCCCTATAGAAGTATCGGAAAGAAGGGGAGATTTATATAAAAAAGAGGGTTGAGTGCATTTTTGTCTCTTATTTTGTATTTTCACTTTATTTGATTTCTTTCTTTCTTCTTTCGTTATTGTTGTTTATTTTCTTCTTGTTCTTCTTTATATCCTCATCCTCATCCTTCTCCTCCCCACTTTTTTTTTCTTTTTTTTTTTCTTTTGCCTATATCCTCTTTCGTCCCCCCCTCTTCCTAATCCTTTCTCTCTCTCTCTCTCTCTCCCGCGTCCTCTCTCAACCCTTGCTCAAAGCTGTCTTTGAGGTGATGTGTTAGTGAGCGCATTTCATCACAACCCAACGCGGATATCTGTGGCTGGCTATCAGTGGCAGCTGATGTCTTATCAACCGGTTTTGTTTGGATACCATGCTTATTAATATTTTTTTTTCCTTTATGTCTGTTTTTCTTTTGGTTTTGATTTTCTGTTCTTGGTTTGTGTGGGTGTGATTGGGGTGTGTTTGTGTGAGTGTGTGTGTTTTTGGGTGCGAGTGTGAGTGCGGGTGTGTGTGTGTGTGAGAGAGTGTGAGTGTGGGTGAGGGAGGGAGGGAGGGAGGGAGGGAGGGAGGGAGGGAGGGAGGGGGAAGATAGGGACAGAGATAGAGGTAGAGATAGGGAGAGGGAGAGGGAGAGGGAGAGGGAGAAAGAGAGAAAAATGGAGTTGACAGTAGATGCCAACTTTCCTAAGTATTTGACGATGGCTTTCACATGGTTGGCCGAAGTGCTCTCCTTTCCCTATCAATTTCCTCTCCTCTTCCTTTCGACCCTCCCTCTCTGCCTTTATCTACTTTTCCCCTCTGCCCTCTTTATTTTCACCCATTTCCCATTTCTCTTTTTTTATTCTCACATTTCCTTTCCCATTTCGCTTTCTTATCTTGACTCCCTCCCCCCCCCCTTCTTCCCACTTCCCGTCTTCCGTCCTGTTTTCCCCCTCCCTTCCCTTCCCCCTCCCTCCCCCTCCCCTCCCCTCCCATTCCCCTTCACCTCCCTCCCTTCCCCTTCCCTTCACCTCCCCTCCCTTCCTTTCCCTTCCCCCTCCCTCCCCCTCCCCTCCTTCCCACCCCATCCTGTTTCCTCCCTCGTCCCTTCCTCTCCCTTCACATCCTCCTTCCCCTCCCATTCCCTTCACCTCCCTCCCTCCCTCCCTTCCCCTCCCCTCCCTCTCCCCTCCCCTCCCTCCTCCCTCCCTCTCCCTCTCCCAGAACGAGTAAGCCGCCACGAAGAAGAAAAAGAGGAAAAAACATCCCCAACACAGAACCCAAGGCAGCACTCACCCCAGCACAGTATCCGGCTCGCCATTACGTTCACATTAACTCACTCTTGTTATAACCTTTACGATATTAGATGTGTGTGTGTGTGTGTGTAAGTGTGTGTGTGTGTGTGTGTGTGTGTGTGTGTGTGTGTGTGTGTGTGTGTGTGTGTGTGTGTGTGTGTGTGTGTGTGTGTGTGTGACTCACTAAACCGCATCCAATCTTAAGAGCGTTTTTTGCATTGCACTATTTCCTCTATATCTGCCCCTCCCCCCCCCCCTCACCGTGGACCGTGCCAACCAGGACAGTGCCCTCGTTGAGTGGCATCCGACCAAGGTCAGCGGCAGGGAGGGGAAGCGAGGTCACCGGCGTCGACGGAGGATTCTGGCTTGATTAGGGGGAAAGTGAGATCACCCACCGTCGTCATCTTCATCTTCATCGTCATCGTCATCGTCATCGTCATCGTCATCGTCACCGTCACCACCACCACCACCATCATCATCATTATTTTTTTTCTCTGACCTTCGCCAGGATGAGGGAGGGGGGAGGGGGGGAGGGCGAAGGGAAGGGGTACCATCATCTAAACTATTAAAGATATTTATGTAAGGTGGGTTGGGAGGCTAGTGGATGGGGGGCGAAGGGGAGGGAGTGTGTGCAGGTGGAGGGAGGTGGAGGATGGAGGGAGGTGGAAGGCGGAGATGGGAGGAGGAAATTGGGCGGATGCAGGGGGAGAAGAAGACGATGGAGGAGACAGAAGGGGAAGAAAGAGAGAGAGATTTAGGTTCTAGACGACGTGGCTTGGGCAGGCCACTGTCAGGAGAAGGGAAGGGCAGGGCGTGAGAAGGGGAAGGAAAGTATGCCGTGTTTTTGTTATTTTTATTTTTGTTGTTAATATTTGTTAATTATTTTTTTCATTCTATTATTGCTATTACTGCTGTAATTCTTATTGGCGTTATTATTGGTATTTTTATTATGATTAAAGTTATAATTTGCAACCGAAGGCCCAAGCAAGCCGCGGGCAGGGGCGGGGCAGCGGCGCCCCCAGCCACGCCGCCGACGAGCTGTGTTTACTCGGCGAGACAGGGGGACTTGTTTCCCCCGCGAGGAACACGACGAAGGTGTCACGCCTACTCACGCCTGGCACGCCGACGCCCGCCCGTGGAGGGCGTCGCGGCCCCGAAAACTGCTGTAAAATTGTCCGGTCGCTGATGCGGGGAGGGAGGGGAGAAGGAGGGAGGGAGGGAGGGAGAGAGAGAATGTAGGGAAAAGGAAGGGGGAGAGGTGGAGCGAGAGGCAGAGCGGGGAAGGGAAGAGGGAGGAGGATTTCTTCCCCGTGGTTTGAGGTCGGAAGCCAACGAAATCCAAGGGGGATCCTCAGGGGCTGTCGACGCCCACGACGCGGCGGCGGATGGACGAGATCCGTCTGTTCATCCGTTCCTCTGTTCAATCCCCGGTTCGTTTGTCGGCGGCGGTTCACAGGTGTTCCCACGAGCGAGGGGCTTAGCGTGATCCGAACGACTGTGTGTTAAGACAGGACACTGTACTTGGAGAGTGCGTCGCTTAGTTAGGAGATCTCTTAGAAAAAAGTGGCTCCTGTCTAGGTTTCCGTCGGGTTCGCGAGAGGCGTGGTGGGTGGGTGGCCGGCTCTGGTCCTTAGGAAGGGTATTATATGGTTAACCGCTTTTTTCTGCGCCTATTGAGATAGTGGTTCGGCAGGGGGCGTGCGTCCCCGTTTTATTTCAGGACTTCCTCATTTTTTTCTCTCTCCATTTCCCCCTTCCTGCTCCTCATTTCATCCGTCCGTCCCTCCCTCCCTTCCTCCTTCCTTTCCTCCTTTCCTCCCTCCCTTCTTTCCTCCTTTCCTCCTTTCCTCCCCCCCTCCCTCCCTCCCTCCCTCCCTCCTTTCCTTTTCTTTCCCCCCAAATCCCCCCCATTCGTCGGTGCCTTCCCTTCTCCCCTCAGAATCGCGGATCGAATTAGGTTCTGCAGTTGTATGGGGAGGGCGGGGAAAACATCAGAGAGCGCGTGAGGGAATTCGTGTAATTACCCTTCTTCTCCCTTCCCCCCTCTACCCTCTACCCTCCAATACCCCTCCCCTCCCCTCCTTTCCCCCTCTACCCTCCAGTACCCCTACCCCTCCCCCCCTCTACCCTCTACCCTCTACCCTCCAGTATCCCTACCCCTCCCCCTCTACCCTCTACCCTCCACCCTCCAATACCCTTACCCCTCCCCCTCTACCCTCTACCCTCTACCCTCCAATACCCCTACCCCTCCACTACTTTGCCCCTCTACCCTTCAATGCCCCCAGGCCTGTCCTCCCCCCTACCCACTACCCTCAAATAACCCCCACCCCACCCCTCCCTCCATTAACGAAGGGGTCTGCAAATAGGGGAACAACCTCGATGAGAAAGAAAGAAAAAGAAAGAAGGAAAGAGAAAGAAAGAAAGAAGAAAGAAAAAAAAAGAAAGAAAATAAAAACACATGGGAAAATCTACTCTTGCCTCCTTGTTTTGAATAGTTGTAGGACGGGTGGCGCTGAAGGTGAAGATATTGAAGTGTTGTGGCAGTTCCGCGCCGCCCGAGGAGAGATAAAGTAGAAGCCCGCCCCCCACCCCCTCACCCCCACCCCCTCCCCTCACCGATGCCCCGAAAATACCCGCAAGGTAACGAACGCCTCGGTTATCGCGGGTACCCTTTCAAGGCTCGAGTCATACCTGCCCTTTTTTTTCTTTCTCTTTCTTTTCTTTTCTTTTCTTTCTTTCTTGTCTTCTCTCTTTTCTTTTCTTTCTTTTTTTCTTTCCTTTTCTTTCCTTTTTTTCTCTTTTCTTTCTTTCTCTCTCTCTCTCTCTCTCTCTCTCTCTCTCTCTCTCTCTCTCTCGCTCGCTCGCTCGCTCTCTCTCTCTCTCTCTCTCTCTCTCTCTCTCTCTCTCTCTCTCTCTCTCTCTCTCTCTCTCTCTCTCTCTCTCTCTCTCTCTCTCTCTCTCTCTCTCTTAGGGGGAGGGGGTGAAAGTGAAGGGATCACGTTTGACTAACGAGTTTTTTTTTCAATTACGTTGTTAAGTTGTATCAGTTTTTTTTTGTGTGTGTGTGTTTCTATTTTTCATATGATTCTACGCGTTCTGCTTCTTCCTTCGTCATCTCGTTCTTCGTCTTCTCTTTCTTATATCCTCTCTTATATCTGCCTCTACGCTTTCTTCCTCGTCGTCTGCTTCTCTTTGTTCTTTTTCTTCTTCTTTTTCTTCATTTTATTATTATTATTATTATTATTATTATTATTATTATTATTATTATTATTATTGTTCTCCCTCTCCTTCGTCATCTTCTCCATCTCCTTCTCCTCTTCCACCTACTACACCTCCTGCTCCTCCTCCTCCTCCTCTTCCTCCTCCTCCTCCTCGTCCCCCCCTCCTCCTTCTCCTCTCCCCCCCTCCTCCTTCTCCATCTTCTTCTTCTTCCTCCTTTTCTTCTTCTTCTTCTTGCCCCTTTTCTTCCAAGGAAAAAGCTCAAGTTCCGGGCGTGCGGGTTTCCCATAAGGCGAGTCTATTGTTACCTTGTTTGAAATCACATGTTGCGTGTAGACTGGCACGAATGGGTTCTATATTTAGATTTGATGTTCGTTATATATAAATAGTGTGTGTGTGTGTGTGGGGTGTGTGTGTGTGTGTGTGTGTGTGTGTGTGTGTGTGTGTGTGTGTGTGTGTGTGTGTGTAAAATACGAAATTCGTTAATTGCTTTCGCGAATTTGGTGTTATTTGTCCTTTGTTAATTTTCCTTTGCTTCATCGTTTTGGATTTCTCTCTCTCTCTCTCTCTCTCTCTCTCTCTCTCTCTCTCTCTCTCTCTCTCTCTCTCTCTCTCTCTCTCTCTCTCTCTCTCTCTCTCTCTCTCTCTCTCTCTCTCCCTCCTCCAATCTCCCTCCCTCTTTCCCTCTCTCCAGATCTCCATTCCACGTCCCTCTTTCTCGCCCACCCCCCTTCCTCTCTCTTTCTCTTCAATTATCTTCCTCTACCTCCTGTTCATTATTTTACCCTTTTAGCCCTTTGCTTGTTTCTCTTTCTCTCACTTTTTTTTCTCTCTGTACCCTGTGACCTTCGTGCGTGCGCCTTGGGGGGAGGGAGAAGGGGAGGGGGGAGGGGGAGGGGGAGAGGGAGAGGGTCTGGGGTTTATATTCGTGCTGCAGTTGTTAGTGTTGACTGATAAAAAACTATGGCATTAGAGATAAGTGGTTTAGATATCCTGCGCTGCGTGTTTTCGGCGGGTCGGCCTGAGGGGAGTGGGACTTCGAGAGAGAGAGAGAGAGAGAGAGAGAGAGAGAGAGAGAGAGAGAGAGAGAGAGAGAGAGAGAGAGAGAGAGAGAGAGAGAGAGAGAGAGAGAGCAAGAGAGAGAGAGAGAATGTGTGTGGTGTGGTGAGGTGGTGAGTGTGGTGAAGCATGCTTGGGTGGGTTGGTGGTTGGGGATATGTATATCTTTTTTTTTTCTTTTTAATCTTTCTGTCGGTCTCTCTCTCTCTCTCTCTCTCTGTCGATCTCTCTCTCTCTGTCGCTCTCTGTTGATCTCTCTCTCTTTCTTTCTTTCTTTCTTTCTTTCTTTCTTTCTTTCTTTTTATTAATTACTTAATAGAAGGTTCTGTAAGCCCAAGGGGTCATCATCACTTGGAGGCGAGGTCGTGGTGGGGATGAAGATAGGGGGTGGGGGTGGGCGGGGGTGGGGGGGTTGCTGATAACACCTTGCGAGGCAAACTTTTTGAAACCTGATCCTCCATTCTGTAAAGTTAAAACAAACGGCTCAGTAAGACTAACGTAGATATAAGTTGGATTTTCTCTCTCGTTCTCTTATGTTCTCTCTCTCTCTCTCTTTCTTATGCTCTCTCTCTCTCTCTCTCTCTCTCTCTCTCTCTCTCTCTCTCTCTCTCTCTCTCTCTCTCTCTCCCTCCCTTCCTCCCTCCCTCACTTTCTTCTCTCCCTCCCCTTTCCCTCTCCCTTTCTCCCTCCCCTTTTCCCTCTCCCTTTCTCCCTCACCCTCCTGTTTCTTCCCCCTAAACCCCTCCCTCTCTCTTTCCCCCACTTTCTCATATATCCCCCTCCCTCCGTCCTTCCTTCCCTTCACTCCTTCCCTCTTTCCCTCCATCCCTCCTCCTCCCTCCACTTTCCGTAACTGCTTGAGTAGGAGGGCAGTCGTGGCGATAGAGGGAAGGAGGGAAGGCGTTGAAAGTGAACAATTAATCTTGTTGCGTTCACCATGATGGTTTTTGTAGGTGTGCGGGGAAGAAGCTGGCTGGCGTTGGCTGCCCTGTCGGGGAGTCTGCGGCCGTGGGTTTATCATTGCTCTCTGTTCTCTTTCTCTTTCTCTTTCTCTTTCTCTTTCTCTGTGTGTTTCACTTGCTTTGAATGTTTTTCTCTCTTTCTCTCTTTCTCTCTCTCTCTCTCTCTCTCTCTCTCTCTCTCTCTCTCTCTCTCTCTCTCTCTCTCTATCTATCTATCTATCTATCTATCTATCTGTCTGTCTGTCTGTCTCTGTCTGTCTGTCTGTCTGTCTGTCTGTCTGTCTCATTTTAGAAAATAAGATAAAGTACTAAAGTAATATTACCATGTTAACTATCTATATTTTTTAAGATTTCTCTTATCTTGCACAAAATCATCTGTGTATTAGAAATGGGGATCGAAGGGGATCGAAAGAATGATGGTTTTGACTCTTGTTATAACAAGGAAAACAAGTAATACAGAGTTAACTGACTATTAACTTTGGTAGCTATTTAGAGAGCGAATACTTACATTTTCTTTTCATTTTTTTCTTATTTTTTTTTTTCTTCCTTCTTCTGCTTGCTCTTCTACAACCACTACCTTCTCTGCCCCCTCCCCCCTCCCCCCTCCCTTTTCCTCCTCATCCCATCCCTCCTTCCTCCTCCTCCTCCTCCTCCTCCTCCTCCTCCTCCTCCTCCTCCGCCTCCTCCTCCCTCATCCTTCCCTCCCTCCTTCCTCCTCTCCCCCTCCCTTTTTCTCTTCCTCCTCCTCCTCCTCCTCCCCCTCCTTTCCTCCTCCACTTTGTCCTCCTCCTCCCCTTCCTCTTCCTTCCACCCTCCTCCTCCTCCTCCCCTTCCTTCACCCTCCTCCTCCTCCTCCTCCTCCTCCTCCTCCTCCTCCTCTCCGTCCCCCCGGCGAGGCGCAAAGTAAGCAAGGGGGTGGTGGGGGGGGGGGCTGATGCGGAGGAAAAATAAAGAAGCGGGAGAGCGACTGGGATACGTTAGCATTAGTGAAGACGGAGGCGATTAGTGCAGGTCGTGACAGATTTCTCTCCTCTTTCTCTTGGGTCTTCTCTCGCTCTCTTTTCTCTCTCTTCTGTCGTCTCTCTCTCTCTCTTCTCTCCTTTCTCTCTCTTCTCTCTCATTCTCTCTCTCGCTCTTCTCTTCTCTTCTCTTCTCTTCTCTTCTCTTCTCTTCTCTTCTCTTCTCTTCTCTTCTCTTCTTCTTCTTCTTCTCTTCTCTTCTCTTCTTCTTCTTCTTCTCTTCTCTCTTCTCTTCTTCTTCTCTTTCTTCTCTTCTTCTTCTTCTTCTTCTCTTCTCTTTCTCTTCTCTTCTCTTCTCTTCTCTTCTCTTCTCTTCTCTTCTCTTCTCTTCTCTCTGCCCTCCCTCCCCTCCCCTCCACTCCCCTTCATCCCCGCGCTGGGAAGGGAGGGGGGGGGGCGAAGAAGTGACAAGTTGAAGAGTAGAAGCAGTAGAAGTAGAGTAGATGCGAAGGGAAAACAGCTGAGCAAATAGCCGTTCGTCAGCCGTCAGCCGTGTGCCCCTCTCCCTCCCTCCCCCTCTTCCCTGCCGTCAGTCCACCCCACACCCTTAGTCCTCCCCCCTGTTGGTCCCCTTACTACCCCCTAGTCCTCCCCTCCCCTCCTCTTCCCCCTAGTCCTTTCCTCCCCCTGTCGGTCCCCTCACCCCCTAGTCCTTCCCCCTCCTCCCCCTAGTCCTTCCCCCTCCTCCCCCTAGTCCTTCCCCCTCCTCCCCCTAGTCCTTCCCCCGTCGGTTCCCTCACCCCCTAGTCCTTCCCTCCTCCTCGCCCTAGTCCTTCCCCCTCCTCCCCCTAGTCCTTCCTCCCCTCCCCTAGTCCTTCCCCCCGTCGGTTCCCTCACTCCCCCTAGTCCTTCCCTCCTCCTCCCCCTAGTCCTTCCCCCCATCGGTCCCCTCACCCCCTAGTCCTTCCCTCCCTCCTCGCCCTAGTCCTTCCCTCCTCCCCCTAGTCCTTCCCCCCGTCGGTCCCCTCACCCCCCTAGTCCTTCCCTCCTCTCGCCCTAGTCCTTCCCCCTCCTCCCCCTAGTCCTTCCCCCGTCGGTACTCCCCTCACCCCCTATCGTCCTTCCCCCTGTCGGTCCTCCCCTCGCCCCCTCCTCCCTCGGCAGCAAGAAGGAAGGGGATTAAGACAAGGGGTCACTTTATCGCCAGCTAACCTTGGCATTCGAGTGCAGAGCCGAGCTTGCCTCACGCTTATGTTTTTTTTTTTTTTTCTTCTTTCTTTTTTTCTTTCTTTTTCTTTCTTTTTCTTCGTCTTATGATTATTATTTTTCCTTTTCTTCTTCGTCTTCTTTCTTTTTCTTTTTTTCTTTAATTTCTTTCTTTTCCTTTGTTTTTTTCCTGTTTTGTTTTGTATTCTTTTTTTGTCCTTTTTTCTTTTTTAATGACGCCATGAGGAAAGGGGGTAGGGAGGGGGTAAGGGTGAGGCAGAGGGGGAAAATGGGGAGGTGAAGAGGGGGGAGGGGTAAAAGCAGGGGTGAATGGGGGATTGGAAGCAGAGGGGGAGGGGGGGCGGTGATTGGAACAGAAGGGTAGGGATTAGGGATTAGGCGAGTTCTCCTTGTCGGGGTCAGCTGCTGTCCCCCCCCCCCCCTCTCCCTCCCAACGCGAATTTCTCTCCCTGCAAATCTGTAACACAAATAAGTTGTGTACATGAGTCACGGCAGTTGCGGTCCTGCACCTCCCCCCCCCCCCCCCTGCGTTTTTTTCTGTGTGTGTGAGTGTTTGTGTGTGTGCGTGCGCGATCGTGTGTGTTTTTTTGTGCATTTGTGTTCTTGTGTGTGTGTCTGTCTGTGTGCGCATGTGTGTGCGTGTGTTTTCGTGCATATGCGTGTGCTTGTGTACGTGTATGTATACGTGTGTGCGTGTGCGTGTGTGGCGAGGGCAAGGCCAGGCGCCGTGTCCTCGACCCCCGTGACTCCCCCGCATGCAGCCGCCTCCCGTGGCCGAGGGAGCAGCGTTCCGTGGCCGCCCGCGTGTGTTCCTCCTGCAGGCGCGGGATTCCTCGGCACCGCGACTTGTTTTGGCGGAGGAGATGCATATGAAGACCCGGCTTGTTCTTCGACCTTCGCTTGCCCTCCCCCCTCCTCCGTCTTCTTCCCCTCCCCTCCCTTCCGCCTCTCCCCTCCCTTCCACCCCTCCCCTTCCCTCCTTATCATCCCTCCCTTTCCCCTTCCCCTTCCCCACCCCTACTTCCTTCACCCTTTCCTCCCCACTGCCCTCTCTTCCCTCTTCCTCCCTCCACCTCCCTCCTCCTCCCCCCCCATGTCCCCCTTCCCCCTCCACCTCCCCCTCCCCCTCCCCCTCCCCCGTGCCCAATCAATGGACGCCAGTGTCTGTGGGGGAATTTGGGAGTCTCAGAGGGGACAGCTAGGGACCTTGTGGGAACTTTTATGCAACACCTTTTCGGGGGGAGTTGTTTAGGTTTCTGGTTCTGGGAGGGAGGGGGGGGGAGGAAGGAGGAGGAAAGAGGAGGAGGGGGGGAGGAGGAAAGAGGAGGGAAGGGGAAAGAGGAGGAGGAGGAGTTGGGGAAGGGGAAGGGGAAGGGAAGAGAAAAGGAGGGTGGCAGGGAAGGGGAGGAGGAGGTAGAAGTGGAAGAGGAGGAGGAGGGGAATGAAGAGGGGGGAAGGAGGGAGGAGGAGGGGGAAGGGTGGAGGGAAGGCGGAGGAGGAGTTGTTGGGGAAGGGGAAGGGGAAGAGGGGAGGGGAAGGCGGAGGAAGAGGAGGAGGAGGAGGTAGGGAGGGAAGGGGAAGGTGAAGAGGGAAGTGTACGTTGATTAACTTTTTTTTATATCGCAAGATAAGCCTTTCTAGAGAACACTTGGAGGTACAGTTTTGCAGGGTGCACGAGTCATAAAAAAAAAAACTCTCCCCAACTCTCCCCCTCCCCCTCCCCCTCCCCTCTCCCACTAAACCGAGCCTCCCCACCCTTCCGAAATGAGTTTATCCTTCCTAATTATTAATAATGATGGAAAAACAGCCATCAGGCAGTGTGAGAGCGAGCCTTGTTAGATTTGCATAAGGAGATCCGTGTTGTGTCTTCGGCTGTGACGTTTGTCGAAATCTTCTCCCTTCTTCCATCTCTTTTTTTTATTCGTCTCTTTCTTATTCTTTCTTTTTTGTTTAATTTTGTCTTATTCTTATTACGGTGTCCTCGTACATCTGTTCTTCTTCATTGTCTGTTGCCTCTTCTTTTCCGTGTTTTTATTTCTTCTCCTTCTTCTCTCCCCCCTCCCTCTTCGCCTTCTGCGGGGGTGGGGTGGGGGGCTGCTAGGCGTGAGTGTGGCTTTCATTGCAATAGTGGAGATGACTTTTTTCTCCTATCTATCTATCTATCTCTCTGTCTATCTGTTTATCTATCTGTATATTTTAATCTACATCTGTCTTTTTATTTCCTCTCTATCTGTTTATCTCTCTTTTTCTATCAATCTACCTGTTTGTCTTGCATTTTAATCTCTCTCTCTCTCTCTCTCTCTCTCTCTCTCTCTCTCTCTCTCTCTCTCTCTCTCTCTCTCTCTCTCTCTCTCTCTCTCTCTCTCTCTCTCTCTCATGAAGGGTGGGGGGGGGGGGTGAGGGTGAGGGAGGGGTTGTTTATCTCCGCTATATCACGCTTCCTTGGATATGATGTTGGGTTTACCGTAAGAAGCCACCGGGAGAAAAAAAATGGGGGAGGGGGAGGGAGAGGGAGAGATCTTCCCCCCACCCCCCACCCCCAAGATCACGCAAGACTAATCAAAGGAACACTTGAAGGAAAGACTCAAAAAGAGGAAGTCTTGAGAGAAATTTGAAAGACAGCAAATAAGGGGGTGGGGTGGGGGTGGGGGTGGGGGGGATGGACAGAAATAAATAATATAAAAAATCTATTTTTTTTCTTCTTCAATATCGTCTTTCTTCTCGTTCTTTTCTTCTTCTTTTGTTCTTCCTCTTGTTCTTTCGTTTTCTTATTTTTTCCTATTTTAAGTTCTAGGGAAAGAGAGAGAGAGAGAAAGAAAGAAGGAAAGAAAGAAAGAAAGAAAGAAAGAAAGAAAGAAAGAAAGAAGGAAGGAAAGAAACAGAAACAGAAAGGACAGACGGATAAGGAGGAGAGAGAGAGAGAGAGATAAAGATAGAAATAGAGATAGAGAGCGAGAGAAGGAAGACGATGACGACGACGAAGAAGAGGTGGAGTTATGAATGCCAATGACGGTGTGAACTTATTCAGTATATATGCAAATTATCTGACGCAGGGATGAACAGCGATCATATATTTTTTTCTTCTTCTTCTTAGCGGCCATTGCCTTCCCGTCGGACTCTTGTCTTTCTCTTTTTTTCCTTTGTTTTCTTTGTTTTTGTCACGTTTTTGTCATCGACCTCAATCGGCGTCGTCATAACAGTCGTATTTTTATTAAGATTATTATGATTGTTGTTGTTGTGATTGTGTTGTCATCACTCTCATCATCATCTTCTTCTAACCTATTATCCTATTATCTTCCAATTCATCATTTTCGTATCCACTTTTCTTTTCCCTCCTCCCACTCCTCCCTTTTTCATCCCTCTCCCTTTCTCCGTCCTCCTCCGTTTATATTTCTCTTCCTCTCCTTCCCTTTCTTTCTCTTTATTTCCCTCCTTCCTCCCCCAATTTATCTGCCTCTCTTCCTCTTCATCTCCCTTTATTCCTATCCATTTCTCTTCCTCCCACCTTTTTCCCCCTCCCTTGGTCTCCCTCTCTTTCTCTTCCTCCTCATCTCCCTTCGTCCCTCCTCTTCTCCCTTCCCCTGGCTCTCCCTCCCCCTCTCCCATTATCTCCCTCCTCCCACCTCCCAGTTTATCTTCCTCCCTTCCTCTTCCCTGCCTTTCCTCAAACTCGTGTTTCTTCTACATTTCTCAATTTCCGACAGGGGAGGGGGAGGGGGAGGGGGGGAGGGCGGCACCTGCGACGACTGTGGCCGTGACAGTGAAAACAGCGGCGCATAAAAACAGGTGCGCTGGCAAAACAAGGCCCGCAATCACGGCAATTTCGTTGTGGGCGTGGTCTCGGCTTGGGGGGGAGGGAAGGGGGAGGAAATGAGGGGATGGAGGAGAAGGAGGAAAGTTAGGGGAAGGGGATCGGCTTTAGGGGGTGAGTGGAAGGAGGGTAGTGGGAAGGGGAGGGGATGGAGGAGAGGGAGGAAAGGGAGGGGAAGGGGGATCGGCTTGAGGGGGGTGGGTGGAAGGAGGGGTAGGGGAAGGGGGAGGAAAGGGAGGGTAAGGGCAAGGGAGGGGGAGCGGGAAGAGGATGGGGGAGAGGAAGAGGAAGAGATAGGTAAGGAGGAGAGGGAAAGGGAGAGTAAGGAAGGGAGGGGATGCGGGAGGGAAAGGAGAGAGAGAGAGAGTGGGAGAGTCAGACAGACAGAGAAAAGACCGCCTCCTCCCCACTATTCACAGAAGTGATGAAATCTGTGCAAAACCGAGCGGCGGCGGCAAGTACAATGAACCTTCCCTTGTCCCATGAGATCTCGGCAACTGTGCAGCTGCACAGTGACGTGAAACCTTGGACAGGGGAGGGAGGGAGGGAGAGAAGGGTGGGGGAGTTGGGATGTAGGGGAGGGAGGGAGGGAAGGGTGGGGGAGTTGGGCTGTAGGGGAGGGAGGGAGGGAAGGGTGGAGGAGATTAGAAGGATGGGGAATAGGGGAGGGAAGGAGCAAAGTGGAGAAGAGGAGGGGAGGTGGAGAAGAAGGGAGGGACGGGGAAAAGAAGGGCGAGGGATGGGGATCAAAAAGGGAAGGGAGGTGGAGGAGGGGGGAGAGGGGGAGGGGGGAAGTGTTGTGCGCTTTTTGCGATCCCCAAGGCAGAACTTGGGGTCTCGGGGTGAAGTACTGGGGTTTCTTCCCCGCGAAGCTTGATGAGGAGGGAAAAAGTGAGAGAAAGAAAACACGATTTCCACAGCGATTTCCCTTATTAACTGCGACGCAGAGGTGCCCAGAGCGCGCGAGTTGCCCTGCCCCCCCCCCCCCTCTCCCGCCCTCCGCCCCCTCCGCCGCTCCCTCGTGCTCGCGGAAGGCAAGGATCGTCGGTCGAGGCGCCGCGCCCGGGAGGTCATTACGGGGAGCAGCGCGCGCGTCTTCCTGCCTGCTTGCTTGCAAACTCTCCCCGCACGGCTGCCTGGTGGGCGGGCGGGCGGGCGGGCCGATGGGCGGTGCAGCAGGTGACTGAACTGCATGCCGACGCGGCGGGCGGCGGCGGCAGCTTCTTCGAGCGTGTGCAAACCTGTGCAAATCTGTGCTGCCGCGAGTCCCCGGGGCACTGAGTGGAGGGACCGCCGCTCGCCCGCAGCACCGCGCTCCCCCGTGAGTTCTGTGCCCTCTGTGCCCTGGCCGGTGGGGCAGCAGCCACCACCCCTCCCCTCTCCCCTCTCTCGCCCCCCCCCTTGCGTCTCGCCCTCCGCCCCTCGGCCCCGCCAGCCGAAGTGCCGGCCAGGGACACAGGATACACCACCGCGGCGTTTGATTGCCCCAGCGCTGCGAAGGACGCTTCTTGACCGCCCTTCTGCTGTGACTATGTGTATGCTGCACATGCAGTCTGGAGATAGGCATACAGATCGATATTTTTCAATCCACAATGCGATGCCCGGCAGCCGCACCCCCCCCTCCCCGTCCCTCCCCGTCCCTCCCCGTCCCTCCCCGTCCCTCCCCGTCCCTCCCCGTCCCGCGCCTCTGGGTGATGCTGCAGCCTTGAGGTGAGCGTCTCCCTCGTGCCTGACGTGGTCGCGTCGCCGAGGGCAGGCCGCCGTGACGAAGGTTTTGCCCTCCGCTTGCTCTTGATTCGCTGTTTTTCCTTCTCGTTTCTTTCTCTTCTGTTCGCCCTTTTCCTCATTTCTTTGTTCCCTTCTTTCTTCTTTTTTTCTCTTGTCTTTTGCACTCTCGAGGCAGTCTTGCGTCATCGGGAGATAACGGACCAACTTTTATGTGACGGAATCGTTCTACACCTCGCGCGCTCACGTGTCTTTCCCCTTCAGGTCGTCCTGCTTTCCTTCCACGTCTTCCGCCTCCCTCCTCCTCCCTCTTCCTCCCTCACCCTCACCCCCCCTCTTCCTCCTCCTCCCCTCCCCCACCCTCACTCCTCTTCCTCCCCCACCCTCACTCCTCCCCTCCCTCACCCTCACTCCTCCCCTCCCTCACCCTCACCCCTCCCCTCCCGCACCCTCTCTCCTCCTCCTCCCTTCTCTTCTCCCTCCCTCCTTCCTCATCTCTCCTCCCCCACCTCCCGCACCCTCCTCCTCCCCAGCTTGATTGACGAGATCGAGGAAAACCTCTCCGGGATCCGTTTCCCCGAAGGTCGTCAGCATCATTTCCAGAAGACGCGGATGCTGAGGGTGAGGGAGGGAGGGAGGGAGAGAGAGAGAGAGATAGAGAGAGAGAGAGAGAGAGAGAGAGAGAGAGAGAGAGAGAGAGAGGGAGGGAGGGAGGGAGGGAGGGAGGGAGGGAGGGAGGGAGGGAGGGAGAGGGAGAGGGAGAGAGGGAGAAAAAGAGAAAGAGAAAGAGAAAGAGAAAGAGAAGGAGGAAGGGAGAAAGAGAGAAAGATAGGAAAAGGAAACGGTAAAGAGAAAGAGAATGAAATCGAGAGGGAAAGAGAGATAGAGATAGATAGATGGAGAGAGAGAGGATGGTGCCGATGGTGATGAGCGAAGATGGTTGATTGGTTGTTGACGGCTGATGGCTCTTGGTGGTAGTTGGTGATGGTGATGAGTGATAATGACGAATGGGGGGGAGAGGAAGGGAGATTAAGAGGATGGGGGGGTGTTAGGAGAAAAGAAGATGACGAGGAATATCTTCTCTTCCCTCTTCTCGTTAATTCGTCTCCCCTTTTTACTATCCATTCCATTTCTACTCTCTCTTTTTTGTGTGGTTTGCTCCTCACCCCTTCTGCTTTTTTCCCCTCTCTCCCCTCTCCCACCCACCCCTTTCCCCCCTCCACTCTCCCTTCTCCCCTCCCCTCTCCCACCCTCCACTCCCCTCTCTCCCACCCCGTCTCCCACCCTCCACTCTCCTCCCCACCCCTCTCCCACCCTCCACTCCCTTCTCTTCCCTCCCCCTCCCCATCCCCTCTCCCCCCCTCCACTCTCCCCTCTTCCCTCCCCATCCCCATCCCCTCTCGCCCTCCTTTCATTCTCTAGCATGTCTCCCCGCTGCTTTCTGAAGACAACTGTGACAAGTTCCTGTTATTCCTTTCTACAGGAGGAAGGAAGGAAAGAATGAAAAGTAAACTCGAAGTAGTTTAAAAAAAGAAGGAAAAAAGTGGGATGAGGAAAATGGAGGAAGAAACATAATTAGGAATAAAGAGACCAAAGTAACGTTTGAGAACTTTTTTCATTATTGTTATTATATATGCATATATATGTGTGTGTGTGTGTGTGTGTGTGTGTGTGTGTGTGTGTGCGCGCGTGTGTGTTTGTGTAAGTGCAATTGTAAGTGTAATACATATCTCCGTTCGCGTGACACTCAGTGGGCAACGGTGTCACCCTCCGATATCCCGATCTCTTGCTATCCCTCTTATCTCGTGTCGCCGATTGCCTCGTACCCGGAGGTGGAGGGGGTGTTAGGTTATCGCGCGGGGCAATAAAAGCCTCGTTGGAATTACTCTGATTACTCTGTTACCAAGCTCGTTGCCTTCCTCTTCCTTCTCTCCCTCTCTTTCAAGCGTCTCTGCTGTCGATTTCCCCTCTTCCCTATTTTTTTTTTTTTTATCTTGCAACAACCGTCATTTTCTCTCATTTCTTTGTCACCGTATCCATGGAAAGCGACGTCTTGTATGTACTTCCTGTTATTGATTTTTTTTTTTTTTTCGTATGATCGCAATCCTAAAAAAGAACAAAAATATGTATGTCTCTTCCTCCCTCTCCCTCTCTATCTATCTATCTATCGATCGATCTACCTACGGATCTATCTATCCATCCACACACACACACACACACACACACACACACACACACACACACACACACACACACACACACACACACACACACACACACATATATATATATATATATATATATATATATATATATATATATATATATATAAGCGGCAGCATCTCTCTCGGCCTCCCTCCACCGTGCGAGGGAAATGAAACCCGGCAACAAGCAGCATTCCTCCAGACGCCCCTCCCCCCCTCCCCGCCCCCTTTTTTTAAACACTCCCGCTTCTCTTCTCGTTTCCTCCCTCTCCTTCCTTTGATACCCCTCCTCCCCCCTCTCTCTCTCTCCCCTTTTACCCTTTCACCCCTTCCCTCACTAACCTACTTTCCTTACCTTCATCTCCTCCCTTCCCCTTCCACCCACCCCCTCCCCCCCCCCATCCCTGAAACTCCCCCTCTCCCCACCCCACCCCACCCCCTCTTCCCCTCCACCCCCTCACAAAAAATATGTAGCCAATTCCCGTCAACTAAGCTACTATTTATTTGGCTGCCATAGGGAAAGGGCAGGTGGGGGGGGGGGGGTTGGGGTTAGGGGGTCATTGCCAGACTTTCCTTTAAACGCGTCAAAACACCCGGACCGGCGGGGGCGCCACGTATTTATAACGTGGGGCGTGTCCCCCGTTGAGGCGATTTTTTTTTTTTTTTACCACATGTCTCTCTCTCTCTCTCTCTCTCTCTCTCTCTCTCTCTCTCTCTCTCTCTCTCTCTCTCTCTCTCTCTCTCTCTCTCTCTCTCTCTCTCTCTCTCTCTCTCTCTCTCTCTGTCTCTCTCTCTCTCTCTCTCTCTCTCTCTCTCAGAGTCTCTATCTATCTATCTATCTATCTGTGCCTATCTCTCTACTGATATGTTATATTCTACCTATCTAATATCTATTTTTTCTGTCCCCTCTGCTCCCTCTATCTATCCCTTTTTTCCCCATTCTTCCCCTTTCCTTCTCCCTTTTTGCCCTCCCACTTCCACTCCCTCTCTGTCTGCCTGACTGACTGGCTTTGGGCCTTATCGTCCCGGGGGATTAAGCATGTAAGTTTGTACACCAGTTTTATCAGGCGTTCCCGAGGTCAGTTGTCGCTCGGTTGTTTGTATGGGCGACATGGCAATTGGTTCGGCGTGGGTGCGCCTCCCTCGCCCTCTCGTCTTTTTTTTCTCTCTCTCGTCTTTTTTTTTTTTCTCGTGTCTATTTCTTTTTATCTGTCTCTATTTCTTTCTCTCTCTCTCTCTGTTTCTTTCTCTCTCTCTCTCTTTCTATTTCTCTCTCTCTCTTTCTATTTCTCTCTCTCTCTCTTTCTATTTCTCTCTCTCTCTCTCTTTCTATTTCTCTCTCTCTCTCTCTCTTTCTATTTCTCTCTCTCTCTCTCTCTTTCTATTTCTCTCTCTCTCTCTCTCTCTCTCTCTCTCTCTCTCTCTATCTCTCTCTCTCTCTCTCTCTCTCTCTCCCTCTCCCTCCTAATCTGTTTTGTCTCATTAACCGTTACCTCGTTCTCATTGGCTTCTTTCTATCCTCCCTTCGTTTTTCTCAGTTATAATGCTTCGTAAACAAATTTGTTGTAATGCTTGTATAATTCTCACGGTCTTTCTCGTTCTGTTTTATTGCCGTCCCCTCTTTTTACTCTTTCTCACGGCTTTGTTCTGTCTTTGCAGGTGAGTTCGAGCGGCCCTTCGACGCGTAAGTGACATAGAGTAGTCAGCAGAAGCGACACGAATGGAGGAAGAAGAACGAGAGGAAGAGTGAAAGGAAGAATGCGAGGAAAGAAGGAAGATGATTCGCGCGCAACAACTCTCCCTGGTCAACCCTTACCCTCTCCTCCTCCTCCTCTCCTTCTTCTTCTTCTCCTCCTCCTCCTCTCCTTCTTCTTCTTCTTCTCCTCCTCCTCCTCCTCCTCCTCCTCCTCCTCCTCCTCCCCCCCCTCCCCCCCTCCCTCTCCTCCTCCACCTCCCTCCTTCCTCTCCTCCTCCTCCTCCTCCCCCTCCCTCTCCTCCTCCTCCTCCTCCCTCTCCTCTCCTCCTTCCTCTCCCCCCTCTTTCCCTCCTCCTATCCTCCTCCCCTCCCCCTCCTCCCCCTCCCTCTCCCTCCTTCCCTCTCCCCTTCTTCCTTTTTTTTCTCCCCCCCCCCCAAAAAAAAAAAAAAAGAGTGTCCCATTTGGACCTCGTCGGCTTACAAAAGAAATTAAAAATTGGGGTAATTATAAAAAGGAAGTTTAAAAAGAAGGAAGGGGGGGGGAGAGGTCGCTGTGGGGGGCCGCGGGGGTGCTTCTTTGTCTCGTTTCGGGGGGGGAATGAAAAACTTTTTTGAGGGGGGGGGGCGGGGGGGGGGGCGAAGATTGGGGGCAGGGAGTGGGAGGGAGGGAGTGGGGAAGATTGGGGGTAGGGAGTGGGGAGGGGAGGGAGGGGGAAGATTGGGGGTAGGGAGTGGGAGGGGAGGGAGAGAGGGGAAGATTGAGGTAGGGAGAGAGAGTTGGAGGATGGGGGGAAGAGGGAGCGAAGGGGAGAGGGGGTTGGAGGATGGGGTGAAAAGGGAGAGAGGAGGAGAGAGGGATGGAGAATGGAGGATAAGAGAAAGGGACAGAAGGGCAAGGGATGGTGGAGTGAAGGGGAAAGGATGGAGGACAAGGAGGGTAGAGGAAAGGCAAGGGAGAAAGGAGGAAGAGGGACTGTGAAATGAGGAATTAAAGGAGCAGGGAGGAGAGGGGAAGGGAAGGGATGGGGGAATAGTAAGATGGGAGGGAGCGGGGCCGAGGGGGTGGGGGGTTATATTTGATATCAAGCAGTCTGTAAATGGAAAGTTGGGGGCCGACACTGACTTCTTATTTGAGCTCTTGAAGCCAGGCTGGTCTTGGGGGAGGGGAGGGGAGGGGAGGGGGGTGGGGGAGGCTAAGTAAGAAGAAGAAGGAAAAGAAGACTGGAGTTTCGTACTTGTTTTAGGGCTTTTAGCGTTTTCTCTCCCCCGCAAAACTTGGGTCAGTGTCTTCGTCGGCCGTCGCGAGGAGGTGCAGGCAAGGAAGCAAGCCAAGCAAGCAGCGGGGCGCCAGCTGACCAAGGGCGACTCTCTCTCTCTCTCCCTCTCTCTCTCTCTCTCTCTCTCTCTCTCTCTCTCTCTCTCTCTCTCTCTCTCTCTCTCTCTCTCTCTCTCTCTCTCTCTCTCTCTCTCTCTCTCTCTCTCTCTCTCCCTCTCTCTCCTCTCTCCCTCTCTCCCTCCTCTCTCCCTCTCCCTCTCGCTTTCCCTCCTCCCTCTCCCTCTCCCTCTCCTCTTCCTTCCCTCCCTCCCTCCCTCTCTCCTAGTCTCTCTTTGCCCCTTTCTTCACTTCTCCCTTCCACCATCCTTTCTTTAGTCTCCCTTACCCATTCCCTCAATTCGCATTCCCCCTCGTCCTCACATCCCTCTCCCTCCTTAACCCCCCCCCCCCTCGCGGTCCCCCTCCCGGTCCCCCTCCCAACCCCCTTGTCATGCCCACCTTCCCGAGGACACAGCCAGTCGTGTTATTGCTCAGGTATGTGGCAGTGGGTTAGTTTAGACCCGGGGAGGGGGGGGGGCTGCGGCTGGGAGGGGGAAAAGGAGGGTTTGTAGATAGGAGGGAAAGAGGTAGGGTAGGAAGGAGGCAGGGAAAGAGGGAGGGAGGGAAGGAAGTAAGCACGGAGGGAAGGAGGGAAGGAAAGAGAAGGAAGGAGGGGGGGATGAGGGAGGGAGGGAGGGAGGGAGGGAGATAGAGATAGAGGTGTGAGTCACCCTCAAGTGTTTTATCTCCAGCTAGCTTAAAGTTTACCCTAGTCCTTGAGGGCTTCGGGAGGGAAGAGAGAGAGAGAGAGAGAGAGAGAGAGAGAGAGAGAGAGAGAGAGAGAGAGAGAGAGAGAGAGAGAGAGAGAGAGAGAGAGAGAGAGAGAGAGAGAGAGAGAGAGAGGGGAGAGGAGAGAGGAGAGGACAGGAGAGAGAGAGAGAGGGGGGAGAGGAGAGGAGAGGAGAGGAGAGGAGAGGAGAGGAGAGGAGAGGAGAGGAGAGGAGAGGGGAAAGGGGAAAGGGGAAAGGGGAAAGGGGAGAAAGGAAGTGATAAGAGAGAGAGAGGGAAAGGAAGGAGGGATTATTCACGCCATAGATGGCTTATCTCTCCACCTTTTTTTTCTCCTCGGGTCAATATCTCCGTCTGATAACCGGCCGTGACGTCATCGAAAACCCGTCGGATCTGTTGCCTCGAGAGAGAGAAAAAAGACATTAAAAGGAGACCGATAAATAGATAGATAGATAGCGTTTATATTGGGTCCTTTTTAAGTGTCGTTGGAGAAACACTTGCTGATAAGGAGGTGTACTAAGGAAGTGGTATGCATGTGTTATCTTCTGCCCACCTACTTATTTACCTTGGCCCACCCTGTCTGCCCTCTCTGCCTCAGCCCACCCACATACCCTAGCCCACCCACTTATTTTCCCACCCCATTTTAGCCCACCCACGTATCCACTTACCTTAGCCGACCCACCTAGCCACCTACGCACTAATTTCAGACCACCTACCTACCTACCTACCCGTCTGCCTACCTACCTACCCATCTGCCTACCTACCTACCCATCTGCCTACCTACCTACCTACCCATCTGCCTACCTACCTACCTACCATCTACCTACCCACCTACCATCTACCTACCCACCCACCTACCTACCCACCTACCTACCCACCTACCTACCTACCTACCTACCTACCTACCTACCTACCTACCTACCCACCCACCCACCCACCCACCCACCCACCTACCTACCTACCCACCCACCCACCTACCCATCCACCTACCCCCACCCTACCTTAGCCCACCCACTGTTTTGGTTCAAGGAAAGTGGACTTTAATGTGCCTTACGAAGCTGGTATTTTTCAGGCGGGCGTGAGGTAGGTAACGAGCCCGACTTAACAGTTCGGGTGAGATAATAAGCGACGGGCGTGGGTTGTGTTTGGGCGTGGAAGGGGAGGGCGGGTTGTGGCGTTGGTGGGCAGGGGTGGGGTGGGGGGGGACTGGGGTGTTATTACTGGGGTTGTTCTCTCTCTCTCTCTCTTCTTCTTCTTCTTCTTCTTTTCTTTGTCTCTTTCTCTTGTCTTTTTCACACACACACACACACACACACACTAACACACACACACACACACACACACACACACACACACACACACACACATACATACATACATGCAATGCACAGCCCAAGTTTGTCGAAAAGCGCCGTCATTGCGCCGAAAGCCAGGCGGGGGGGGGGGGGGGCTGTCCCGGGGCAAACCGACTCCCGAAGGCTGACCAAACTTGCGCGGCGATGTCCGTTTCGACGCGACGACACTCGCTGGCGAATCAAAGTCTCTCTTTTAAAGACTTTAAGGATATGAGAGAGAGAAAAAAGTGAACGAGAGAAGAGGAAAAGGGAATAAGAGTTAGGAATTTTAGAGAGAAATGATAAGCGAAAGAGCAAGAAGGAAGGGTTAAGAATATGAGAGAGAGAAAAAAAAAACGAGAGAAGAGCAAGAAGGAAGAAGAGTTAAGAATATGAGAGAAAGAAAACGAAAGAAGAGTAAAAAGGAAGAAGTGGGGGAGGGGGGGGAGGCGATGGAGGAGGAAGAGGAAGAGAAGAATCCCTAACAAGAGTAAGAATTTGCCGCCGAGATATTATGGGGGAAACTGTGTAGGAGTATCTTTTGTGGGACTTTATAACAGCAAGCAGGGCGAGGGGGGAGGGAGGGGGAGGAGGAGAAGGGGGTAGGGGGTGTCGCCTGCTGGGGAGGGAGAGAGAGGAAGAGGGTAGGGGGAGGGAGGGGGAGGAGGAGAAGGGGGTAGGGGGTGTCGCTGGCTGGGGGAGGGAGAGAGGGGAAGAGGGGAGGGGGAAGGAGGGGGGCCGTGTGCAATAAAGTTTATGAAAAAGTGATTTAACTCGGATTTGCTTGCGTGCTTGCTTGTCTTGTCTAGCAGGTCTGTGAAGTTAGCAGCATTAAAGCGAACCCTTTTTGTTCCCGAGCGCGGAGTTGGTTAAAACTGAATTAAGACAGTTATGGCCGTGTGTGTGTGTGTGTGTGTGTGTGTGTGTGTGTGTGTGTGTGTGTGTGTGTGTGTGTGTGTGTGTGTGTGTGTGTGTGTGTGTGTGTGTGAGAGAGAGAGAGAGAGAGAGAGAGAGAGAGAGAGAGAGAGAGAGAGAGAGAGAGAGAGAGAGAGAGAGAGAGAGAGAGAACCGTTATTTAATCTCGTTATCATTTCACTGAATACTGTACTAATTAGTCATATATCTAAAACACCTTTTCACTCGTCGACCTGTATCATTAATTATCTCAAATTACCCTTCCTTGATTACCATAAGCTCTTTTCCCCCTTTCTCTACCCATCAATAATTTTATACACAGCTTCAAGAGCTTTTCATAACTCCAGCATACGATAATTTTAGCATCTTCTTAGCCCGAGCGATTTTCTTCAAGGCGAAGGGGCCCTTTTAGCGAAGAATCTTGATTGGGAAATTTCAGGGCGAAGGGCGGGCGGGCTCGGCGTCTGGCCCTGGGTGTTCTCGCGGGCGGGCTGAAGGGGGGACACTTTTAAGGGGTCGGGGGATTTTCGATGGGGTCTCTTGGATGGGATGGAAATAAAGTGGTTACCGGTTGTGAGTTGTTGTTTTTTTAGATGAGTACGCACGTCCACTTTCGCTTTCTTTTTTGCTCGCTCGCTCACACTCACTCACTCACCCCCACACTCTCTCTCTCTCTCCCTGCCCCCCCCCCCCACTCTCTCTGTCTCTCTCTCTCTCTCTCTCTCTCTCTCTCTCTCTCTCTCTCTCTCTCTCTCTCTCTCTCTCTCTCTCTCTCTCTCTTTATTTGTACCCCGTCTCTCTCTCTCTCTCTCTCCCTCTCTCTCTTTCCCCCTCTCCCTCTCTCTCTTTCCCCCTCTCCCTCTCCCTCCTCCCCCCCCCCCCCTTCCGGCGACGGCGGGGGCGGAGACCGCTAGGCCTCAGCCGAGCGAAGGCCAAGTCGCTCCGTGGCCGAGCGCGCCCAGCCTTGATGCCTTGATGCCTTCCTTCACTTAAGTGCCAAAGTGCATGTTGCAATCATCGCCCTCGTTGGCTCGTTCACTCGTTCGCTCGCCGCGTTCTTGACAATGGATCTGGCCATCGCGCCTTGTCTTGTGCGGGGCCGGCGGGTGGCGTGGAATGCCTCTGTTTGCTT